>NC_090287.1:59081201-59395420 GCF_037392515.1 Haliotis asinina | reverse complement strand
ATTTTGCATGTATGGGAGAGGAGCTATATTTGATTTTTAGCTGTTGCATATGCAGGTCACTGTGACAGCATGTATGGGAGAAGAGCTCTATTTGATTTTTAGCTGTTGCATAATGCAGGTCACTGTGACAGCATGTATGGGAGAGGAGCTATATTTGATTTTTAGCTGTTGCATAATGCAGGTCACTGTGACAGCATGCATGGGAGAGAAGCTATATTTGATTTTTAGCTGTTGCATAATGCAGGTCTCTGTGACATGACAGAAAAACAGTGGGGTGGACAACCATGCTCCTCAAGCATGTATTAAACAACAGTCATCACATTAAGTGTAAATATCATAAGGACCCATGTTTTAAACTCTGATTGTTTCACAAGAATTGCTGAATAATAGCAACACCCATGGGACACAGCTAGGTTAAATAGTGTGCTGATGTCATAGTGATGTTTCAAATATTTTATGACAACTGTGTAAGTCAACATTTAAAGTCACCTCTGATAATTGGCAAATACTGGTGAAAATATGTACTGTGAACGCTGGAAGTATCAGCCTCTTTTTTGACTGAACAGAATCTTACATGAAGACAGCATGGCAGTGAGGTGAATTTTCAGACATCATGTTCAAATGTCATCATCAGACAAATAAATGTCTGTGAGGAAATGCTTTGCTCCAGGACACTGATAATGCATGTATCAGCTGAAGTAAATTCAAACCCTGGTTGAATCCAGGTGAGTGTGTGAGCTGGCTTTTACAATATGGTTGCCTGATTTATAGCAACATTCAAGTAGCATCATGGTGGGAAATGCTAGAAATTGGCTGCACGCACGTGGGCAATCACCCTAGGTGTTTGGTTTGAGCAGCTAATGTTTTGACAAAGAGTACCCAACTTCCCCAAATCCTGAGAGGAAAATCACCAAAATACTGGCACCTCCTTCAGCTCCTCACCAAGATCCTCATCTTCTTCCTCTTTCACTTTCTTCTTCTGCTTGTTCTTCTTAGAAGCATCAACTTTCTCCACCTGTGTTTTCTCGATTGGCTCTTCGATATCAGTCAACACCAGGTCTTTCACAGTACTCGTCTCACTTCGTACACTGTCCTCAGTATCGGTAACTTCAGTTGCAGAGGTGCTCGTCTCACTCATTGCATCACTGGTACAGGAAGGGGGCCCCTGTGAGGAGGTAACACTGGCAGTGGTTGACAGGAAGTCGTCCTCACTGGCATCAGTACTGGCACCATCAGGAACATTAATACGCAGGATGGATTTGATCGCTGCAACAGTGCTCTTCTTCACCTTATTTTCACGGAGGGTTATTTTTCGTAATTTACCTGGGTAGTTTTGCATCAGATCCAACAGAAGCTGAAAACACAAATTATTTGATACAAGTGATATATAACAGGTTTTATTAGGTTCACTTGGCAATAATGAGAAGGTCCAATACAGCTTACAGGAATATTATGCTACTTAAATCACATTTGAAAGAGTCTATTTTAAGGCAGTACTGACAGTGAAAATATATACAGACCCATAATGGAAAATGCACGAGGTTTTTTTCACATCGTTTTTTTAAACATGGAAAGTACTAATGATACACAGAATATTTGAAACGAATGTTCAAGACTTGATTCGGAACAGTTGTTCCAGTTCAAGTCCACTTCATGCCTCTGGATAATGAAACCGTTGTGAAAATGCATGTTTTACCGTTCATTGAAACACAGCAAGGCCATCTGGACAAAACAAATGCTCGAGCACCTTGTTAGGTCTTTCCCACATGGTGCACATGTATAGAAAGCTCAGTAGCCAGATTTGAACATGGTACAACTCAATCTATAGCAACGTGCACATGCTTGGGGACTCCCTGAAGCCAGTATTTCACAAAATGTTGTTGCTAGGTGCCTTAATGCCAACCAGTCCACCATTAGTCCAGCGTCTTGTCAGTTGTCACCAGATGACCAGGGTTACGATGGCTGGACAAGACTGACAGACGTGACTGTCGCACCTTCGAGATCACTTCAGAACAGCACCAGCAGCAAAGATTGGTAGCTATGGGAGAAGGATCCACCCATCAACAGTCATTGGACACCTGAGACAGGCCGGACTGAACTATAGACACCCTATTTCTTCAGCCCCAATACTGTCAAACCCTATGTCAGTGCAACAACAACCAATCTATTTCCGTAGGCTTGTATAATCAGACAGGTCACGGCATTGTGTGTCATTTGTGGATGGAAGACAGCATGTTTACAGATGTTGTGGGGAACACTGGATCCTGTGTCAGACAGAGAAAATGACTTGGGGTATTGGGGTGGTAGTGTGATGGTTTGGGAGAAGGGTGGGGTGGTGGTCATGAATGCACGTTGCAGGTGTGATCTGCCTGTCCTACATGGTAATCTGACTTCACAGCATCCTGAGGCTCGTAGTGGTTCCTTTGCTGCGCTGTCACCATGTCCACTAGCATTCCAACATGACAACACCCGTCCTCATGCCACTGGGTTGACACAAGCATTCATTCAACAAGCTGGACTTAATGTGATGTACTGGCCAGCATATTCACCAGATGTTAACACTATTGAGCATTTGTGGGATGAACTGGCAACAGTGCTCTTCTTCACCTTATTTTCATTGATATCAGCTACCGCCAGCCAACGTGGCAGATCTCAAATTGGCCTTGCAGAAGAATGGAGGAAGGTTTCCATGGCTACACTGCTCCATCATCTCAATGCCGTGTTTTACGAATGGAGGGCACACAACATACTGGCAGTGCCTAAAGGGGCGACCTTGTTAGACCATATCTGTACCACTTGCATCTGCTTATATCCAACTTTTTCAAAACCATAATAATTGCCCATTACCCATGTCATAAACTGAAAGTGATTTTGCATCTAAACCTTTGTTTTTTGTCACTTTATTCCATATCAAAATCAGTTAAAAATGTGTTTTCATAGTGGGTCAGTATGTTTCCATAATTTAAGGTAGCTGTTATTTTGGAATTAGTAGATGGCAAATATTTTTGGAACTATCTGGAACAGAATTTTCGATTCAGTTGCAGCCTAAACTGATGTAGTTATTTTGGCATAGGAGACCTGGAAATATTTTAGGTGAACAAAGTTCTTGAAATTAGAGGATTTACTTCACCAACAGCTGGTCTTCTTACTGCTTGGTAAGCAATTGAGGAGTCGGATCAAAAAATTTTTCAATTGTTCCTTTGACCTTGGAGCAAAAATGCTTATTGGAGGTTAACATGCACTAGTGTACCTGCGCTGTCACCTCTGTGAATCCAGTGCCCTCAAGATCGAGGACCTCAATCTGCTGGTTGGCTGCCACTCCTACCAACAGGCTGCTGGCTCCAATATTTCCCAAATTGTTGTAGTCGAGGTAGATACGCCTCAGGTTTGGAGAGTGGGCAACTGTCATGGCAAGGCTTGCCCATCCTGCTTCAGTGATCCTTGTGTTGGCGCTCAGGCCCAGTTCAGACAAACCTTCAGTAGAAAAGGGAGCAAGTGAGTGACTTTGGGTGGGCAGGGGGGCGGGTGGGTGGTCAAATGAATGTAGCTTGTTTGTGAGTGATTGTAGCTTTGTACAGTTTTTCCTTTGTGGAATGAAATCCACAATTATGAATTAAGTGCAATCCATGGGCACAAGTGAATTGTAAAAACTGGTTCTGTCAAAGGGTCCTGTGTCTTCTACTGACATCCAGATGAATGTAGGTTTACCAAATATCAGGGAAGCTGACATCTTGCAAATACTAGTATTTGTGGAAGATGCTATGTTTAGCATATATATATAGTATACACAGGAGATTTTAGATCAATTTAATAGATAACTAATTTGTTATTTTTGTTATCAGCATTTGCTGTTACAAAAAATACAATGTATATTGATGTAATCCTGTGTTTTCATGTAGTATTTTAACATCTGCCCTTATACCAGAGTCAGTGAGTGAGTTTTACGCCACATTCAGCAATAGTCCAGCTATATGGAGGCAGCTTTACCAAAGAAACTGCTGGTAAATCAGTTATATTCCATGCTTTAGAAGCATCGAAATCACCACTTCTAAATGTCATTCAAGGACCTATTTCATGTATGTTTGTTGTTTAACATAACACATATATATAATTTAATGAACACCCAGGTGTGAATTATGTTTATGTCGCCCTGGCAAACAGGTTTCTGCTTTTAGGCTGACCCACCTTCTTGCTCTGCTGTTGGCAACAGCAAAAGCCTTAGATGTTGTATAGAAGGATCTCCCAAGTCACAGTCACCAACATCCAGGGTTGTTACATGAGAGTTGTATGACAGTGCCTCTGCTATCACCTTCAGTCCTTCATCACCGATAGGGTTACCATGGATACTAGAGCAAACAGGCATTAAACTCAAGAAATACTTCAATACTGACATGAATGTACGACTGACAAAGTAGTTAACAGTACAACAAAACAGTGATGGAAAAACCACTTAGCCTTTCAAGTTGACCTATTTGGAAATGTATTTTGGGGGGAATTTAATGGGTGATGCAAGACTAGAAGAAAATTGCTCCAGTCTCACGCTTTAGAATGATAGCAGGCAGGCAGATCTATACTAAATTTTGAGAGGTTGATAACAGAGAGATGTGATTGGGATGCATTACTGTGCTGAAAGGTCTCACTGATTTTGTAATATGCAGCGTTTCTGTTGTAATGATAAAAGAAGTTCTGAAGTTCATGTTTACTCCTACATTCATAGGAATTAACATGAATGTGTGTTTGTTTTTATGGATTGCATATTCATCTGCATACTGTCCTGATTCAGTTTGCACATTGCCTTTTTGTTTTAAATAGTTTATGCCTTTATACGGAAAAGAACGTTTAATTAGCATATCAGTTTGACAACCATGTTGAATCTGATTAACATGGGCGGTGAACAATTCATGAAGGTATGGTTCAGAATGGGCGACCAGTGCTTGTGAGTGGTAATTAATGGATTGGGTTGTCAAAGTGAATTTGGTGGATGCATATAATCTAATCCTCATGATCTACACTCATAATATCAGTCACTGGTTGGTCTGATCAAGACTTCATTACAGATAGACAAATTTCGTGTCGCTCCAACATCGTTGATTGTGACGTTAGACACACAAAAAACGCTTCCAATATAAGTGCTCTTTTAAGAAACTAAGAGTAAGAAGACTACGGACTGTTGTCTGCAGAGACTGTTGGTTACGTACTGTAACGATTTCAGCAGCTTGTTTTTCCTCAAAACCTGTGCAAGCAGTTCTATTCTTTGTTGGTCGGAGATGACTCCAACACTGAGGGACATCTGTAGCAAAGATTTACTGCTGCCGCAACTTTTCATTAGTCGTTTAAAGTTCACATCTGACATCTTACAATTTCTCAAGGACAATACTCTGAGCTGATTGCTCTCCAGCAAATCACTCATTTCCTTGATGCGTTCTTTAGTCAGTTCCACATCTGAATGTTCTGCAGCGTTCACAAGCATTGTGTTTGAGTGATAGCAAGAAAGCAATATTATGAATGAAGTTATTGACAGGCACCTGCCGCCATCTTTTCGTTTCTACAACAATACAGACTTGCAGCAAAGTCATGGCCTATCCTGGATTGGTTAAAATTACCGAAGCTCCATACATCGATTGCGTTGGGGTGGTTTTGTGTGGAGCTTCATGAAAACCTTCCCCACAGTGTATTGATTACTTTTGACAAGATCTAACGAGAGTGAGTGAGGTAAATTTTCCAGTTCATCGCATTGTTTTAGAGCGACTGTATGAACAGTGTGTCTGGGTGGGTTTTATTGCTGACTTTGAGAGCTGGAACTATTTGACGTTCTCTGAACCAAAGAAGTACAAACAACCTGCATTGTAGGGACCGTTTGTTCATAATTTATGATTAGGGGGTCTGTACTTGTACTTATACATGATATAGGGGAGATAGTGATTTTTGCATTTTAACAATGGGCACAGCCGTGGCCTAGGGGCCTCGTTCGTCACGTCGAAGACCCGTGTTCGATTCCCCACATGGGTACAGTGTGTGCTGCCCATTTCTCGTGTCCCCCGTCGTGATATTGTTGGAATATTGCTAAAAGCGGCTTACAGCTATAATCATGCACGTATCTGCACAGCCTCCCATAGGTATGTCATAAAAATATCAGCATGGTGCGCTATGTTCTTGGTGTCCCTGGGCAACTGCCCACCCAGCGAGCCTATGCGTTAAGACAGCCCTGCTTACGGGCTCCATAGTCCCATTCCATGAAATTGAAAATAAAGACAGATTTATTTCAGTCAAAGACCACAGGCCCAAAACACAGTCTTTACAGGATGTTATGGCAATAATGTAGTTGTAACCTTTCTCATCAGCCTTTGGTGCTGTAGCGCAAATGAGGTTGCGCAGCATAGAGAGTATGACAAGTCTTCTTATATGCGAGGGAAGCAAGCAAAGGTTGGCAAAGTACTTTCCTCGCTTCGGATCGAAAAATATTTTTCATGTCAAGATAAAATATCGCCACACAATGACATATATAAAAATTATAAATAACGTTATTATTTGTTGAGGACATTAACTTTACAAAGTGTTGTACCGACTGATAATCTTTAAGCGTAAATTTACAAAAGTAAGTCTTTCTAAGTGAAGTGTAACTTTTATAGATACACATTACATGGTATTCATTTTTTATATAAAATTTATTTGTTATTCAGTTTACAAACTGGGCAATGCCTTTCAGGGAACAAAGTATCACAATACGTCCCAATTTCTACTGTCAAAACAAAATTACTACATCGATAGCTTGATAAGGTGGATCCGAGTCTTCATGGAATATTACATGTGAGATACGATTCAACGTTCAATGATGAAATGAATTGTTTATAGTACATACCGTTTGTGGAATTTGATAAATCACTCAACCGTTCTTACTGGAGGTTATTACAGAGTCTCTGATTAAACAAAGGTGTAAAATACTTGTGAAAAATGTGGTTCATGAGATATGTCATCACAACACATTGAAATGTAAAATCTGTGAAACTTTCTGTCGAAAATGAGAACGATATGGCATTTGATTCTTCAAAGGCATTTAGAAGCTGGCGTAGTAATACAGGACAAATTTTATGGATAGCAACTTCTTGAGTTTATTTTCACTAGGATAATCTCCGAAACGTCATGAAAATAAACTCAAGAAGTTGCAATCCATAAAATTTGTTCTGTATTGATATCTCATTTGGTATCTCTTTCATAATGGTATGTCCTCAGATAATATCATATAAAATATGTTCATAATGGTATTGGATGTATTCCTGTCATAATCAACAGTCAACGATTTGGATTGCTTGATTTGGTGGAAGGGTGCAAGATGGAGTGAAACAAAATGGGAATCACGAGGCTGGTACATAGCAAACTTGAGGTTGACAGATGTTATGTAGAAAATGGAAATGAATAAATGAATACGTGATAGTTTTACTCATATAAGCAGATATTAGTGGGATTCTGCCACAACCCCTTAACACTGTACAATGGTAAAAACGATTAACCATTTACATCCTTGAAGTGGAATTTGAACAACAGACCTATATTAAAAGCAGCACTGGATCTACTGCAATGGCGTTATGTCTTAGTCCGGTTAATTTTGCCATTTGGGGGTTTTTTGGACAACAGGACAATGTCATTTCCAGGATTCCATACTTCATGTTTTTTTTCAAAATAACAGGAACGGGATCTATATATCTCTCACTAGATGTGCTATTAGTAGATTAAGATGTAATTCTATCTCACTATTTACAGTTACTAGTTGCCTTTGTAGTGAGAGAATCCAATGGGAAGCAACATTATTCATGGAGTGTCATGATCATGATAGAAGATCAGTCTTATTTTGTCATTTAATTCCCATATTTCCTTATATGATCTCGTTATATCGAGCCATATCATTATACAGAAGACCAAATATGGAACTTTGTACAGCTGATTTCAAGAAAAAAACGACTAACGGGATCGGGTGGTCAGGATCGCTGACTTTGTTGACACATGTCATCGTTTCCCAATTGCTCATGCTGCGGATCACTGGATTGTCTGATTCAGACTCGATTATTTACAAACAGCAACCACATAAATGGAATGTTGCTGTGTGCGTCGTTCAACTAAATTCCCTCACTCAACACAAAAAATGCTCCAAAACAGACACTACGAGTTAAGTAGATATATTTATGAATCAGTACAGGCGAGAAACAACGCTTGCTCTTCTTGACCACATGTTCTATGTCAATGAAGTCTGTATTTTATCATCATCATCATCAGCAGCAGCAGCAGCAACAACAACAACAACAGCATAACCATGATCAGCACCAGACCCCCAAAGCCAGTGAAGATCCGGGATAGAATAGGTCTTCAGCAACCAATGTTTGCCACAAAATGCAACTGTACTGTCATATGAGCCGACTAACGGGATCGGATGGTCAGACTCGCTGATTTGGTTGACATGTCACTGGTTCCCAATTGCGCATATCGATGCTCATGCTGTTGATCACTTGATTGTCTTGTCCAGACTCGATTACTTACAGACCGCCGCCATATAGCTGGAATATTGCTGAGTGAAACGTAAAACTAAACTCACTCACTCACTCAAACCCAAACAATGATATCAACCATTTTCGCCCGATATCACCACCCTTGGTCCTGTCAATACATGTTTGCGAAGATCGCATGCTAAGATTGGGAAGGTTGTAGCACATACTATCAATGAGCTTTAGCTTCTATCCACGCGCACTGCAATAGGTATTATTGGATCAGTATTAAGCGATTTTCGTGAAACATCTGTGTATGTCATTGTGCCCTTGCACTGCATGGGGCAATGAAATCGACCTTTAATGTTATATGATTATATTTATATTGTATCATTTGTACATGAATCGACAAACTGAATTAAACTGATGACGTGTTTATGTGAATAAGAGTATAAACACAGATGTTCATTGCACAAGTTAATATATTAAGCGCTGAAGTTAGTTAACTTGTCGTGACAACACTGAAAGAGTTTGCACACAAAGCTGACTTCAAGGTTTTTACACCCAGTCACAGGCGGCCTCGATCCCGACACCGCCACCTCGCTGGATCACTAGCCTTGCGCTTTAGCCAACTCGCCCACCGCGCTGTAATGCTCCTTGTCAAAAGTCATATTTTTATCAAATATTTGCTTGTACGCTACTTGAAGCGCATTGTTATGTGCACGTCCTCTTTTCGTAACAGATACCAGATTTGGTCTCAGACTTCACTGCGGACAACATGGTCATCGTTGCATATATACAAAAGTATCCAATGCACTGAAAAAATAGGTGTTTAGGGTTTTAATGTTTTAAATGTGTCGTGTTAAAATTTTAAACACAACTCTGTTCATGAAATTTACGACATGCGTTTAGTTAGATCGCGTACATCTGTTTATTAACTCCGGCTCCGTGTTTAACCTTTAAACACCGATAACTAGCACACCGATGACTAAAACATTATGCGAGGAGCCTGCTAGGCCAAATAGGTCTTGGAGCAATGATTTTAACTTTTGATGACGCACTATATTATTATAAGCAACGTATCTGTTTAATGTCATTGTTCTGCTAATCGATGAAATTTGTACTTACACGTCAAAACATTTCACGAAGTTTTACATATATCTCAAAGTAATAAATATTTCTGCAGACTTACTGCTTATGGACTTATATAGCCATTAAAAGTAACTATTAACATAAACTGTGCTTATATTAAACACGAGTTTTTAGATTTACTCTTCGCTACCTCTTTATGCCGGTCAAGAGTTGGATAAGACAGTTAAAGTGCGTGTAGTCCTGTGTAACTTAGGACCAGAACTTATCAAAGACAAAGAGTCAGTAGTCATGCTTGTCTGAGACTGCCAATCAACAAATCTTTCTATGTTTCCAAAGAAATGTATTTAAATATCTAATATTTAACAATGAAATTAGTACTGTATTTCTAATGCTGCAGTTTCTTGAAAACTTCGTTTCCAAGTAGGGGACCAGTGTACATGTATTTTGATTACTGCAGGCCAAAGATGCTTGTAATCACAAGAAATATCTTTTGTTCTCATCTTCGACCACAGGGATAAACCTTGCACATATCACTTGCTGTGTTTTGACGAGTCACCTTTCCTTTCTGGTCCAAGCAGGGGAACCTAATCTCTGGTATGCTCTATGGGCGCCATATGGAAAGGTATCATAATCTGCATATTTGTGTTTTGCGTTGCATGTGACCTTTAAGCTAATGGGATGTAATTATTCTGCAATATATCTCACCAACGATAATGATAGATTATGAATAGATATCCTCATAATGACATTTGAATTAATGTCTTTTTCATTAAACGTCACCTTGACCTTTGTTTCATTGTTTTATGTTGAAAGACCAACCTACAGATATTCAATAAATACAAACTTCTAAATCACACTTTACCTTAACCCTTAGACTGCCATATGCATATGCAGGAATCTTGTCAGTTATTCTTTAGATGTGTTTAATCGCAAGTTGTTTAATCCCAGAACACTAGCTTTAATATAAACAGTTTTCTGTGTTTCAAATGGTGAGACATTAATCTTTTTTAAACAGCCACTAGGTGATTAAATTGTAAACCCCAGTACCCTTTAGAAAATAAACTATTAAAACGTAAAAGCGTTTAGATATAAACACATAACGTTTTTCAAAAACGTAGGGAAAAATTGCGTTTAATTTTGTGTATAACATATAAACAGTCATTTTCACAGTGTGGGGTGAAACAGGATGCTGAACGGTCGTTGCTAAGAGTGTTAGACCCAGATGGCGTTGAATGTGTGTCTAAGTAAGACATATAGTCGGTATGTATGCTATACGTGCACATATTAATGGATCAAATAAATCAGGGCGGTTTTATATAGTATTGTGCAGAGTTAAACTGCCATTGTACCTGCGTTAGGAAACAGTTAATGATGCCTGGAAACCAAAACTACAGACTATAGTTCCTCGAAAGAGGTCGACTTTACTTCCAATACCCAAATACTCCAGACATCCGTTTAATAGAGTATAGTACTCAATAATTCCAATTTCATGGTCATGTCATTCCAGATGTACATAATAAAGCCCTAGCACAAAACGAGTTGTTCATAATACTCTGTAGAAGTCAGCAAAACAACTATTCACACCTCAGATAAACTCCTGCTCGTGTTTATGTTTATTTCTTATTATGACATTACAAATAGCCCGACCTGGTTTATCTACTAAAGCGGTAAAATTAGTTACAAAGAATAAGTACTAATAAGCCTAAAGACGATTAGCATTTACATAAACCGTATGCATGTTCATGATAAACTTGCATACTTTTACATAGTCTCATCATGAGCACCTAGTTAAGTCGATCAGGACATCATTTGAAAATTTGTACAAGGTCTGTACATTTTAGCCAGCAGTCAAGCACACGTGCGTTCCAGCAATGCCACTAGATGCTAAAAAAGAAGCAGAGCGCTCAAGATTGTGAGCTCAAGATGTTAACTTGTGCGTTCGAGTTACTAACTTGTGCGCTCAAAGTAATAACTTATGCGCTCAAGGTATTATCTTGTGTGCTGAATATGTTATCTCGTGCGCTCGTTGTCTCTTTAACAAGCTGTATTAGGAATAGAAAAGGATTCCACAGCGAAACACCCAACTACTGATTCAATCTGTACCAAGGTGTCGTGCAGTTGTAGCACTAAGAGATGATCATACAATGATCATCATACAATGATACAACGTGGCAACACCAGTAGTAGTAGTGACTACTTTCTTTGTGAAACATGTACAAGATACCAAAGTGTTGTATTACTTAATTACACTGCAGTACCGTTTACTGTACCGAATACGGCTTGGGAACATACCCAGGAGATCTAGTAAGTTTCATTGAAATCCATCTTTAAATTTTATAGTAAATTTCCCTCCACATAAATGTACACACATACGCACGAACGCACACGTACACACAAGGTTGAATACATACCCTCTGCAACAAATCTTCGGCAAAGGCAATTCTGATCATAATGATCACAACGCGTGGATATGTTATGTAATGGTAGTTGTGAAACAAGGTACATTTTCATATACTGCATGCCTATGTTGTGGTATGTTTATAAAATATGTTTTTCTCACATTGGTATTGCAGCTCGTTTATGGGTACCGATGTTCAGTTACGCCAGAATGACATGTATAATGTTCAGAAAAAAAACGGAACCATGTTTTTCTACTGAATCCATAATTATGCATCACTAATCACAACTGGTTCCAAAAATTAATATGCATATTTGCTGCATAAGACCCTGCACTAGCATGCGAAGAATCGAACCCAGCTCATCGGCGTGACCACTTCTCTAACGCCCTTCTCGCCACCGCCCGGCCCCACCCCGCCCCACCCTGGCCCCACCTCGCCCCGTATACACCTCATCATTGTGTTTCAAAGCTGGCTGTATAAGTTACATGTATACCAAACGATTCCTGGACATTCTGTCGCGAACAATTTCCAGTGAAACTACCAGCTGTTCCAAGAGTATATATTTTCAGGTAAGTAATTATTTTTAAAAAATGCATATTTTTTATCTCGATCCTGAAATGACACAAGGTGTGTTAACGGAGAAACCTTTACAGTTTAGTTGGTTTACACACACGTTATAGAGAAAGATTATCCACTCCTTAAAGGAATATCATGACTCGAATGAGGCGTCAGTAATATTCACAAGCGTTTGGCTGGTGAAAATTAGTATCAAATGTGATAATTCAGTATTACTGCCAAACGAGGCGCATAACTGATTCTACAGTTAGGCTCACTGGCTCACCTAGTCACTCGATATCAAATACATTGTGCGTACCTATCTGTACAAGTGTCACTGAAACAGATGTTTAACATTATAGTTCACTGTATATGACTTGTTCAGTTAATGCATTTAATTTAGAATTACGCGATAATGGATATCCTCACGTGTTCTGAATATACTTTAATTAAATTTACAAATCGGTTGTAAGATAAAAATGTTTTCTTTGTGACAAGAAAAAATTGGTAGCATAAGAATAAGGGAAGAGCTCATCCACAGATATGAACGAGTGACAAGAAAGAAGCCTTTTCACCTGGGAATATTCTTCTCACACCGGTATGGTCAATGAAAAACATCGCGACGAACATCTTTATCTGCCAATGTTTTGTAGCTTTTGAAAAAGCCCCAACATTTTGCTACTTCCAGCATCGGAAGAATGAATGATACAAAACAATCCCACAAAGGCCAGCAAACAATCCGGCTTTGATGTCAAGTGCATGGTGATTATCTATGTAAATATCTGATTATAGATTAGACTCGACGGAATGGCTCAATAGTACCAGTAATGTCCTATATCTCACACAGACAGTTTTCAACCACTGGCGTCCTATATCTCACACAGACAGTTTTCAACCACTGGTGTCCTATATCTCACACAGACAGTTTTCAACCACTGGTGTCCTATATCTCACACAGGCAGTTGTCAACCACTGGTGTCCTATATCTCACACAGACAGTTGTCAACCACTGGTGTCCTATCTCACACAGACAGTTTTCAACCACTGGTGTTCTATATCTAACACGGAGAGTTGTCAACCACTGGCGTCCTATATCTCACACAGACAGTTGTCAACCGCTAATGTCCTACATCTCACACAGAGAGCTGTCAACCACTAATGTCCTATATCCCATAGAAAGAGTTGTCAACTACAGAGAGTTGTCTTGCTTATCATTACTCTGACTATTTTAAATGCAAATCCGAAATTGTATCAGTTTCCTAAATGCAAATTACAGTAATGTCGTAACTGGGATTTGGGTGTTAGTAAACCCTTTTACCAGTTACCTGTTACGATGGCCGTTCTGCCTTATTGGGGGTGCTGCCAGCTCTGGTGGCATACTCGCTTGGTCTGTCCGGGGGGCTACATCTAGGAATAAGTGGTCTGACGACCGGGATTCCTAACTAACACATAGCATTCATGTACTGGCACTCTGGCATACAATGAATAACTCAACACAAGTTTCTATACTCACATCGGTTTACTCGATCCCTCTCTTCATAACAATTGGTCTTGGCCTGGACAGGGTAGGGTAGGGCAAGCTCTTTACTGATCAGTCGGGATGTGAACGTTCTGCTGTCTCTTCAACCCGCACCACACCTCGCACCTTTTTAGTGCTGACGGTATCTTTTTAAGGTGTTCGAACCTGCCCCACCCTTATCACATGTCCCTCTACAATCTCTCTGATTCGTTAGAAGTTACATCATTCCCTGGTCTCAAGTTGTACCTCGTGATTGGAAATCTCCCTTAATTCTAATCAGTGACTCAGCTTTAATTGCTACTTGACGAATCTATTCTGTTCTGTTGTTTGACATTTATTCCCTTTTTCCATCCCTTAATCTATTACCCAGTAGTAATAGTATTGGTGCTATACCGAACTAACCGCAAATCTCAATGATAGATGTATAAATCGTTTCTTGTATACGAATGCAATTTTCACCTTATAGCAGTAATAGTAAAAATCCTCTTGTGTACCGAAAAGAGTAGAATCTATTATGCCGAATACCACTCTTGTACATTCCCCAAGCCATCTACCTTTCATAGAAAAGTTTGGATCTGCGTTTATGAAAATCATCTTTAACTTTTCTATAATACTCATAAAGTAGGTCTGTATAATATTCTGGATCATAAAGTAAGTTTGTATAATAATTCTGTATCATAAATTAAGTTTGTATCAATATTCTGGATCATAAAGTAAGTTTGTATAATAATCAGGATCATAAAGTAGATCTGTGTAATATTCTGGATCATATAATGTTCTGGGTCATAACGTAGGTCTGTATCAAATTTCAGGCCCGGTAAAGTCTATTTCTATTGACATTATTGGTTGGTTGCTTGTTGTTTGACGGCGCACTCAGCAGTATTCAAGCAATATAGTCGTTGTGTGTAAATAATCATGTTTGAACCAGACAATCCATTGATCAATAGCATGAGCATCGATCTACGCAAATGGGGTATGATGACGTGTCAAACGATTGGCGAGCCAGACTACAAGATTACATTTAATTATATTATATAAAACCTAGTGTTTGGGTCTTCCTTTTTGCAGTGTAGGTTTAACCTTACACAGAAAGTTCATAACTTTACTGTAAAAAAAAATGACCAGATATGTTAGAAAATCACTTTGTTCAGAATTATAGATAAGAAAACTTATATGGCTGATATAGCTTAATGATATCCAAGTGATTCTGTTCCGACTGGCATCATGCCAAGTCTATTTTTATGTTTTATGGACAACTGCATACCGATATTTACGTGGAACGAAATACATTCTACATAATATACTGAAGGAAAAAAGAAACGCAACTCTGAGTTTTTGTCAAGTTTTCAAATAGAAGACATATACATGAGCTTTTATGATTTTTTTTTCGAAACTTACGTTTCTTGTGCTGTTGAGTATAGCTTCTTTTATCACAGATCGCGCTGTGACAATGATTCAGAATTTCTAACAGTGCATATACACAGTATTGAGCTCCACTATAGAACAGCGAGCTTTGTTTCAACATTTAACATAAAAGGGACTGGCACCATCTGCTCGCTATTGTCAATTTACAGATCTGCTAGACATGTTCAATGTTTACAAAATATTATGTTAGTTTTGTTTTTGCTAGAAATGGTCAATGCTTGCAATATATTATATTAGTTTCTTTGTTTTGTTTTTTTGTTTTTTTTTTTTGTTTTTTTAAAAAGTAACCCCCAAACAACATTATTCCATACTGGTTCCATTAATGAGTATTACATTTACATAATCACATTATGGTCAAATGTACGCAATATAAACTAACACAACACAGTATTAGGATATATTATTCCTAATAACTGTTCCTGATACAATGCATTCGAGTAAATGTGTCACCATGAAAATGTGTCATGTAAATGAGTTACAGGGTTTTTTAAATGGAAACCCTAAAATCCTTTTCACACAATCATGTAAGAAATCCTGTTTAAAAAGCAGGGTCAATTTCTCAACCTTAAAATATATGATGGATATGCGTTTTTGACCCCGCATTCATTTTTGTCGCTGCTTCAAATTGTGGTCCTACAGTTATGACTATATCATGAATATATGTTTCTTTCAGCTGCTTTACTTTACTTTAAATTTATTCAAGTTGGGTGATGGCGAAAAATCTTTTCTGCCCTTTCCCCCGCTTTTCTTGCATGCTTACAATCTGTGTTAAACCATGGTTTCTGCTTATGTGGATTCGTTGGGAAATTTTGTATACAATGATCAGCTATTGCATTTAATTTGTTAGAAAATACTTGAATTGGATTAGCTAACATCACTGAAATAATATGTTTGCAGTTTTCATTTACACATTTCATACAAGGACCACTTAGGCTTAGAAAAATTCCATTTTGTGTAAGATGAAGAAATAACTGGACTTATGTGTGAATAGTTGGTGAAGTGGTCACTTCCACAAAGGTCATTATGGACTGACCAATCACATTCATTGAGAAGGTTAGAGTCTGTCAGAGACAAGTCCAAAGAATAGTAAGTGCCGGTTGCATGATGGCGGTATGTATTTGAATCATCATTATGTATACACGGATCAGTATCTGAGATGAAACCTTCTATCATTTTATTTTTGTGTTAGTGTTTGTGTTACCCCAGAGCGGACCCTTAAAGACCCTGAGCGCAATCATTTGGTATTCCGGACCTCGCCTGCAATACCACGTACACCCTTTGACACTGCAAAATGGATTTAATTATAAAGGTGACTTGTCAAGAGATTCGAGAACTAAAAATCGTGACCAGCTGAGTTACAATGTCACTTGTCTACATCATCACTGTCCAGTTGTTGTTTCTTTCGTCTTTTTTGGTCTTGCATTTTATATGAAGGTTTTATGTAGAAGGTTCATCATCCGAACTCCCCATCGACCACGGAGTATCATAAAGACAATTCCAAAAACAAGTGGATATCCGAGGATACTCAGCTGATGCACAAGGTTTAATAAGTTTAATAATCCCACTGGATTAGCCCATGGGCTACCGCCTTCTGGACATACGACTCTTGGCAAAAGGAACAATTGTTCTAATTTACGTCATTTCAAATTCTGTGGTCTTATTTTACCAATGCCCCAAACCGGATCATTTACATAAGTCAAATTTGTGCAATATGAAATAAAATGCACAGGGCTTGGCATGTCCAGCTGATTGATTGAACCGGGGCTATTCAACGACCCATCTTTGTGAAGTAATCGGAGAAGTGGTGTGTTGGGCAATGGAACACTGGAACCAGTGCCCTCAACCACCAGACTCCCGTCCTCCACCGACACAAGGGTGAAACCCACGGCACACAGGTTGCCCATTACGGTCGCTCCTTGCAACCAGCAGTAGGGTGCTATGGACCTATGTGACTCCGGGTCCACACGGGGGTTGAAGAGCTCTTAGCAGTACCCAGCACCCACCACGGGGAGGTGGCTTTTCACGGGTGCCCCACGTGTTTATGAATCACTATGTAATAGCAATGGTACCAGGTGTTCGTATTTTGCCCCACCGGTGGCACCCGTCGTACACATACCCCTAGTCAACTGTACAAACCCAGGCATATTTATACTCATGATAAAATAGTATTATCAGGGTTTAAAGATCTATTTTGTATTTTTCTAATGAATAGACCGAATTGCTAGCTTTAAAACGTATTCGATGTAAGTACCTCGCAGCTTGTAAGCAAAGAAAACGTTTAATTAATGTGTTCTTTTAGCAAGTAATAATTATGATGTATCGTACAAAACAATATTTTGTAGTTGATTCCGAACTGATAAATGACACCAGCTATGAAACGCGAGATCTTTTGTCAACCAGCAGAGACAACAGACTGTTCAAATAAATATAAATCGTCTCGATTTTCGGAATTATGTACAAATTCCTTGGTATATAAGCTTTAGAGCGCGTCCTACAGATCTGGTAATCTGAAACTGAGTGAGGTCCCTTTCATTTCCATCATTGACCTCGCAGTATTAAAACCAATTCGATTGTTCACATTTACAGTTTACTGAACATGACCGAGCCAGTACCTACTGGAACAGAAGGTAGGCAACCTGTTGATGCCTCAGGGTTGTACACATAGCATATACACATATAGCTGTATTCGTTACGAACCCAGCTCACAGTCGCTCAGCACATTGTTCCTGGTAAGTCAGATTGCTACTGTTCCTGTGAAAACATACCCACACTGTTACATTGTAAATGTAAAAGAAACTATACCTGCTGCATTGTAAATGGAAAATCAACCTATTTTCATATCTCTGATATTTCATACAATTTTATGCTAAAACACGATGAAAATGTATGATTTAACGCAAAATCAGAAAAAAAACACATTGAATGGAAGTGGAATCGGTATTGTTGTATCTGCTTGCTCCATTCCATAAAACCGAAAACTCATCTCCACTGTTTAACTGTTTATCGATTTTTCACTTATTTTTACTTATTGTATATGGCAAGCCAATATCTGAAAGCAAAGCTACACAGGAGCGAGTGAGTATGATTTTACGCCGCTTTTACACCAGAAATCTGCTTCATACATTGTACTTGTACAGGGAATCGAATTCAGGCCTTCTGCGCCAAAAGCGGCGGCTTTGACCATTAGGCTACCCATTGCCACAGGGAACTGCACATGATTTGGTAGAATTTACGAATTTAATCATCATTTCAAGATCTTTAAAACATACCCTGTTTTAAAGAACTGAAACCTTAGAATAGCTTATCGTGCTGTATTTATGATTGGATTCGTCTTATTGAACGTTACAATAATAGCATAGCGATTCCTTGTTTATACAAGTTTATAATCAATTTCTGATTCCATAACATTTGAACATGTGGTGTATTTATAAGGCAGACGCTGACGTGAGAACTCGAGTTCTATAAGAGTTCTACAAAAAGAGGAGTATATGAGGGCGATTCTTTAAGTCCTTTCCTTTTCTGTTCAATGTTCCTTTTGTCGTCGTTATCAATCTTGACCTCAGCACAGACACCTGTCCTTCTTACTCACCTTCCTTTTGACCCTTTGGTTGCACAGATTCATATAAAACATTGTTAATTCGAGGAAACGTAAATACATCCAAAGTAGAACGTTCTTCATCTCACCACTGTTCTTTGTGCTTTAGGTTTGGTACCTTTTGACGGAATGTGGGACAGGTTCCTGGGTTTTCTGTCAGGAACCCTTGCAGTTATGGTGATACAGAAGGATGCAATGTTTGGGAATCTTTCATATTCCCCGTTCTTTTTCCAGTTGGGGTACATAGGCTGCGCTTCCTGGGAGTAGTCTTGAATTGAATAGCCTAAACTGTGCATTGTCACCCGAACTCATTTTGCCATTTATATATTTTCAAATAAATAAATAAATAAATAAATAAATAAATAAATAAATAAATAAATAAATAAATAAATAAATAAATAAATAAATAAATAAATAAATAATACTCTGGTTTAAATGTCAAAGGTGAAGCTCTAACAAAAAAAAACTTGTGGATTCAATTCGTGGTTATAGATGCAGGAGATTAGCGAATACCATGTAATGTAATAGATTAGTAAATCTGCCGTTTCACAATAAAAAAGTCGCAAGGATTCTATGCTGTAAGTGAAAGTTCCTTTTAATTTGAATTTCAAAATGAATTTTGATTTAAATCTTCAAAGCTTGGAGACTTGTCTGCGTTTTAGTTTCATGTTGTGCTGTTTTGGCATGTGCTTGGATATCTCGAACATGTGTTCTGCAATTAAAGTCTAACATATCGGTTTATGTAAATGTTCGACCTGACGGTAATGAAATGTCATTAGGTGACAATCCTGAAACGTGTTACAGAAATGACAACGACAACAGCAACATTTATATGAACTGTCAAAGCACAAATGTGAATATTTAAAAATGCTTATATGTACTTAAGTATTGATCAACTTCTTGTTAATGATGCTAATTGCGTTTGCGAATCTATTTTCCAAGGAATTTATACACATATCCAACAAATGTTTCCTGATATCGCTCATCAACCCAACATCAATGGGTATGCTGGAGACTGTTCATTAGTGGGTGGGTGCCTACTTCACATATGTACAGCGTTGCGCGTTGAAGATTTCGTGTAGCTGCGGAATCCCACAAGTTTTCTGCGTATGTTTTATCATGTTCATTCTTTGGAGATTTTATATTCAAATATGCAGTATTGAAAGCGGCATGGCAGTGCGGGAGACCAAGCTCACATACGACTCTTACTTGAAGGTGAATATTGTAGCTGCAATTTGTCATTGCTAACTTTTATGTTATATTCAAATACTAAAAATAGTAGTCTCAATGCGTTTAATCTCTCACCGGAAGAAACAACCTCTTTCCCAGCAGGCAAAGAACATGAACTGAATGAGAATTCTAAAAGTGACAGAGGTGTAGTGACCACCTATTTAATTATCTAGACAAACGCAATGATATTGTCAACATTGCTTCTGATTGTGTTGTTTACGCAGTCAGTATGTCTTCTGTGTAATGGACGTGAAGAAATGTTGCTCTCTGTTAGGATATGCTGGGAAATATCGGAATGTGATAAGTATCAACATTACCCTTTTGTCTCAATACAATACGCTTCATCAATACGTTTCATACGTATCAGGTTTATTTATTTTTTTTATTATTATAAATCTAGTCGCTGTCGCTGTTAGTAATACTTCGGCAATATCACATCTAGGAAGCCAGAAACAGGTCTCTGGACAATTCTTAACCACTGAAACATACTGAATGTTTTAATCATGTATGCAGATTACAGATCTACTGAAATGCCAGGCGCCAAGCACAGATGTCCACGATGAACACCTGTTCATCATTGCTCATCAAGGTATTCTGCCTCACATATGGCCATTGCCCTCTCTCAGTTCCATAACATGGCTTATTTCGATGGCCCACAGAATCACAAACCCCATCAAAGCGTTAACAGGTTGAAAACAGTCAGCAAACATCGGGTCTAAAACGTAATTGTAATACGGGTATCAAATACGTCACCGAATACCTACTTCTTGCTCTTTCATTTTAAAACTCTATGGAAGATGACTCTGTTTTCTTTTTGCCTGGCATTTTATTAAGTTTTTGTTGTTTTTTGTTTTTTGTTATATATATGTACAACATTCTCCATATATTGTCGGAGGCATAAACATCAATTTTCACTGCATGTTAAACATGTTTTATAAACATTTATATATGCAACGTTTTCTATTGTTGAAACTTTCAGCTTCAATTTCCACTTCATGTTTAACATGCTATATACACAACCTTCTCCATACATTGTTGAAAATATTAGCGTCAGTTTCCATTCGTGTTTAACATTTTACATATATACAACGTTGTCCATGCATTGTTGAAAAGATAAGCATCAATTTCCACTTCATTTTCCACTTTCCCTATATTGGCGACAGTATCAACATCAATGAATGTTGATTCGGGTATATATACCATAATATAGGTATCATATCTTATTGTATTAACTGTATCAGCGACATGATCCATGCATATCAAGATTTAGTATCTTACCTGTATACAACACAAAGTAACAAAATAGTGTTGATTTCAGTCTCCGAACTATGGTTCAAGCTCATGATCCATGACGTCACGTCGGTCAGGAATATATTTCACGGCAAGGTAAATAAATAAATAAATGAATGAATGAATGAATGAATGAATGAATGAATGAATAAATAAATAAAATATATATATTTGTTTCAGCAGTGTTAGAGCTGTATGATGTTGTTTTAAAGCTAATCGGGTCTGAGCCAGACAATCCAATATGTTGACAGAGCATGTGTTTGTGAACCACCCTGAAATAGTTCAAATAGTGTTGATACCAGAATAGGTGAGCATATCCTGCCCCACCGGCGGCACCCGTCATAAACTTTAAGTCTAGTCATTAGTTCATCTGAATTAATTCGGGAACATATGATATAAGTCAGGGAATAGGGATCTGCACCGGACATATTTTTTTGTGACAGATCGTCATCTTTGGAAATTTTCCCCTGATGTCTACCATTAAACTCCTTGAAAGTTTTAATGAGACCTTGAATATTGTAACCTAGATCGAACAACTTCTGAACAAGAACCTTGTCATTTCACTATTTGAAATCCTGAAGTGAGCACGCTCAATTGTACATCAAAAGTTGCGAAATAAACGGTATTTCCTGTAGTGTTGACAGTAACATCACCGCTGTTGCACTGGCCATTGTTTCAAGAATGGACAGAAGACTGTCATTTATGCTCACTCGAATCAAGTTGTCCAGTTAATCTCAAAAGCCAATATCAGGGATCATGTGCTCTGGCTTGATGTCATAACACCCCAGCTGAGTAAATATCATCACTGGATTGTCTGATCTCGAGTACAGGCAATATTCATTTGATGAATATAAACATGAATATGAAAATGATGAACAAACACACACAATGACATTCGTATACATACCTAAAAATTCTACGTCGTTTATGTGGAATTTTATTTTTAAATTCTTTGAATGACCAAATTGTAATTCTGATGTTTTAGGGCTGGAACAATGTCCTCCTACACACTGCCATCAACCGCCTGCAGAGAGTGACAATGGTGCTGAGGGTGAGGCAACTGTAGTCCTACTCTAGATTGCGTTAAGGAAAATTTGACGAAACAAGCTTACATATTTACATCAGTGCCTGAGTTGAGTGCAAAACAACATGTGAATGTACAAGGATAGTACTGACAATATAATGTGTTACATTTTGCAAACATTCTTTGAAGGAAAGTAAACTAGAAGCAGTTTGTGATCTCAGTACAAAGTGCGAGAATATGTGGAAAGACACTATGTAGTTATGTAGTCTTTAGTAGTTACAGAGTTACCTGTTCTGATGAGAGCAAATGACAAAAATACGATCGATGACAAACTAAATCCTCTACTAAAGAATAGTACGTTTGTCCTTATGTCGTTAAATGTAAGGCAGGTGAGGAAACACACGCACACGCACTCACACGCGCCGGACCATTAAAATACTGACATCATGCATGTTCTTCAGCATGTCTTTTGTATTTATTCCAGTTGCTTGTGGAGCAGTTCCACATCCTGGAGACGATGCCACCCCTTAATTTTATGGACTTTAGGTGGGTATATAATGTGCATATTATGCTCTAGTAGTGGCTCGTTAAATTACTGATTTATACTCAGAGGCACTATGTTATATTACTCAGGTTATGCTCAATGGACAAGCTGTCACATTAGTGATCTGCTAGGTTTCCTAGATTATATTCCAGGGATAATTTGATACATTGCTTAGATTATATGTAGCTGAAATCCTTCTCAACATGTTATAGTGCTGACATTGTGTCCAGGGGGATCTAATACATTGCCTCTTTATATTCCAGAGGCCACCTAAACGGGCGCTCTGGGTTCCAGAGTCTCCAGTTCCGACAGATCGAGAAGCTTCTTGGAATCAAGGACGTAAGAAATCCAGTGGTTAACAACAGAAATAACAACCTTGCCGTATATCTTACTGTGTCAGAAACTCATTAGTCGTCACAGTATCCCCAGACATCTCTATGGATATTTTATTAAGCTGGAGAAGGATTAATTCAATTTCATTTTGTCGTCCCTGTCATTTATTTCTCTGGATCTATTTGGTGTAGAACAATTTAGAAATATTACGATTTCTTTTTCTTTTTTCCAATTTTTTAAAGGAAAGGGGTCATGAATATGGAGAGCACCGTTATATGGACAAGATGAAGACAGAGGACAAGGCAGTTGTCCAGAATTCAGACCAGGTTGATGGTGGGACACTCCTAGATGTTCTTCAAGTACGAGTCTAAAGTTACACCCTTTGAACCATTTTTCAAAAATATTAACTATTATATATTTCGTATGAGAGAGGAAACTGAACCATATTCTAACTGTGTAAAACACCGTGGTAGTGAGCGAGGAGAGACCAACACAAATATATATAAATACATCAGGGCAATGTATCAACACTGGGTCAGGGACAGAGAGACCACTATGATTAGGTATGCCTCGTTGACTTGGTTGATGCATGTCATCGTATCCCAGATGGGCAGATCGATGCTCATACTGTCAATCACTGGTTCTGACCTGTTATGGTAAACTACGTTAAATCAACAGAAAAAACATCTCCAGAAACACAATGAAACTGTAGGCCGAGGACTGTGCTACTACAAATGATCTCATGCTATACAGATACTCTGATTTTATACAGACGTGGCTTGAATCTACACCTGGAATAGACAACAGGCAATTCTGGGACAAGTACGAAGAAAACGAGGTAAACTGCCTTCAAATATTTTCATTAAAGTATCATGAACCAGCATACACGAGGATCCTTTTGGTCATTTAAAACAGAATACACGGAATAACTTACCGGTTGAATGCAAGGAAACCGCTCACCATCCTACTATTGAGGCTTGGTTATTACATATACACATATCTTCAGGATATTGAAAGCTGTTCCTGTACTTTAACATAATTGTTTGCGACTCGAAATTATACCAATGGCGGTGTATTCATTTTGCACAGAAGATGGATCTGAGCCCTCTGCTTGATATCTCACAACATAGAGAAGGTAAAAAACTATTTATATGTATTTAACTTAAAACTTAATGTTTACACCAAACCATTGTGACAGATCCAACGTCTTTGCCTTTGTCAGAATCACCACTATGACATCATCAACGGGTTTCACTATTTCTGTGTGCCTATGAATGACAAACCAATAGCCAGTATTCTAGAATGTCTGTTGAATCAAAACACTGGAATTTGGCAAAGACGTTTAACTGAAACGTGATGATGTGGTAGTTGATGGCCTCCTTTGTTTTGATCTATTCTGAGTTATACCAAGACCTCTCTTGGGCCCACATAGTGTTCTGTCACTTGCCCAAGATGATGTCCAACAGGTTTCTGGAAAATGAGTCCGCGGTCGCTGCAGGGAGCTCTTCTCATCATGCTGCATCAGGATAAGGCTGAGTTCCAGCTGCCATACCAGCTCCTCACACTGCTGATGGACATAGACGTCGCCCTCATGAAGTGGCGGAGTATGTACCAACACATTAATGAAGTACTCATGTTTTTTATCACGTCTGAGCATATCTGATAACATAGCTTCACACTCGTCCACTCTGAAATATGATGCAAAAATACGCGCCAGTTGTTAGGTGATGCTCTTGATCTATCTAAACACACAATGTGATAACATTGTCCATCTTATGAGACAGTACGGCTCTTGGACGAAGGAACCTTGTTTGATCTTCGGGGCCGTGCCAAAAGACGTTGAAAGTCGGACCTCGTTTCTGCTCTGCCTTTTGTACCTTGGTGCTGCTGTTCGCCGACCTTTACAGGACAAAAATGAACTATGAACAAAAAGGATCAAATATACTCAGTACATCATGTTTAACTAAAGCATACCACCTCAGATGAATACCTCCGGACATAACTGGGTCTACAACTCATTCGATCATAACGCAAAAGGCCCGGGTTCGAATCCACACATGGATATAATACTGAAGATCATTTCTGGTGTTCCTTGTTTAGATATTACTGAAATACTGTTTAAAACGATGTAAATCAACAAACTCACTTCTCATCAATGTGACATACTGAAAACCATAAATCAAGGCAAAAATGATAGCTCCCACATCATAACGCCATAATAGCATGGCGTAAGGTTTCATAGCTTAAGTCAATAATTATAGCAATGTTCTATATGAAACGTTTCCCTTTATTTGTTTCTGTTAATATTGAAATCCCACTGGTTTCAGATAATGTGGTTAAACCACAGAATCCGTGTGTTGCCAGTCTTTTGATAATATTTTCTCCCCCACAGGTACCCACATCCAGATGGTACACAGGATGATTGGCCAAAAGCAGGGCACGGGGGGCACTTCCGGCTACGAATACTTGCGAGGAACCTACAGGTACGCCTACATCAATCACTGATAAACCATACAGAATTCTAATCTTTTATCACTACAGATATTTAAACTATGAACAAACACAATATGATTATAAGGGAGCCTTGTCGCTTTAATTGTGGCATCATTAAGGAGAAGTTACAACCGTATACGCGTGCTCTTGTAGCAAACATGAGTCATCATCTTCAGAAGCGACATAACATTTTGTGTGGCTTCAAAATGATCCTTCAATAATTACGACCTATCTCTATTTTTCCAAGTGTAAAATAGTCATTGTGTTATTCGACATTTTGCTTTAAAACATCAACTTCTCAGACTTAGCTCAAACCAGACCAACGCATGTTACTTCGGGACAAGTCGATGGGACGAGTCCTCCAGCAGGTTAGAGGCGAGAGGTGTCGAATTACCTCAATCACATGTTCGTGGTTTTAACATGATTGCAGAGATGATTACAAGGCTTTTGGCGACCTCTTCAAGATGGCAACGTACTTACGGCCTCGAGCGGAAATTCCCGAACTTGACGTCCAACATGGGTGAACCTGACGACTAGCCTCGAAAACTCTTCCTTGACAACCATGCACATATACCCATTTATACGTATCCGGATATTTACGGCTTGGATTTGCATGTAGCCTTTAGCAAAATGTGCTAAAACAAAATGCTCAACATGGAAATTCATATATGTATATACACATGATACACGTTATATTTAATGTAACGCAAGGTTGCGTTATTTCACCAATTTTGTTTATATTGTGCTCCATTGACTGTGTATCCAACACAGAAACATGTTTTCCAGACAAATTCGCAGATTTGCTTTGGTTGACCTTATGAGGAAATCAGAAATTATCATAGATTTAAGAAAAGCGATGTCCACAATAAATACTGTAAATATTGAAGATAATCAAATTGAAAGAGTAACTGAATACAAATATTTGGGTACTGTCTTAGTTAGGCGAAACACCTGTAACGACTACCACTAAGATAGTACACAAAAAGGACAACTCTTGCTTTTTTTTCTGGATGTTGAAATATTTTAAAATTAATTACCATGATGTTATTTTACAAATTCTTTGTTCAAAGTGCCATAAACTTTAATTCCTTGAGTTGGTCCGGGAAACTGTAAATTTGTCCAGAATTAAAACACACTCTGAACTAACGTAAACACTGTGTCTAAAACTATCGGGCGTCCTGTCAAAAGTATCGTCTGTTGTTACGAGCAGCAAATTTCCAAAAAGGCAAACAAAATTATAAATGATCCTACTTGCATACTATTTTTGGGACATTCACCATCACTTTCTGGACGCAGACAGCCTATGTAATAAATCTGTAAATAAACCTGTAAGATATTAAAATATATCAAATATTGTCAATTTTCTTTTTAGAAGGGGGTGGCGGTAGAAGTAAATATATAATGTCAGTGAAACTAATCCCTGGTGATGACTATACTCAGAAACAAATTCTATTTGGTGTAGAGGGGAAAATAGCTGAAAATTTAGATTAGATGAACGGATCACTGAAAAAAATGGATATATTTTGCTTGACGCTCCACAGAAGTAAATGCAGCATGTAAACAAACCAGACAATCAAGTGATCGATGAACCCGAAATTCCATTTAGGTACTTTGGACACCCCAGTCCTTGAATCCTCTCATTTACTGTGCCTAAATGCCAAATATGAACGGTAAACGTCAATTAATCAGCAAAGTAGTGACATAAATGCAGAATTTACTGGAAGAAAATTTATGTTTTAGATTTTCCGGCCCAGTGTTATACTGTCTTGGCATACTTAGGTAAAGCTACTCTGTGTTCAATTTTGCGGTCCTTTATCGTCTCAAATAAACAATAAAGGACTGCGAAACTGAAAATCGTAGTTCTATCTTTATTCAAGCACGACACAGACATGAAACACTTCCACAGATTCATCCAGTTATTTGCCCCCACAAAGCGTGGGTAACAGCGAAGAAAGTATGAAGCAAGCTGCAACCTTTCTTATCCACATGAAGAGGTCAGGAAACGTCCAGGGTGCAAACTGCGCAGGGAAGTTAGTCAGACTTACTTGTATACACTGTGTGCAGGTGTCCTGGGACAGCAGAACAGAGAGACTGCCTCTGGTGTAGCGTAGTGGACAGATTTCTGTGGAGGTCAGTGTGGCTCTACATCAGAAACCTGGTGTGGAACTAGTATGCTGTCTCCTGTCCTGTCATCCGCCAGTGCCAAATCCGGACATTGAAGACACATTTTCGGAAATAGAAATAAAAGATTTACATCTATATACTAAAATTGCTCTTGTAACTCACCTATGGAGGAATACTCGGCCATGGTGTTGACAGAATTCCAACGTGACTTGGTACCGACACAGAACGATGTCGTATTGGCCAGTAGCAGGGGGTGAGTGGGTTAACATTTTACATCGCATCGCCAATATTACAGCCATGTAGCGATGGAAACAAGGAAATCAATTAACATATATGTCGACAAAGGACAATAAAACTAACTAAACTATGGCCAGTAGCAAGATCATTATATAGTTCAATAAATTCTATTAAATGCAGTTTTTTAATATCCTAAAGGCACGAAAGAAAATCTGAAAATCACGCGTCATGACAAGTCAGAATAGGACACGGGTATTACTATTCATTTTATCTCATTTGAATTACATACAGTGAGCAAAAGCAGCAATGTATCAGATTTAAGTTCACATTTTTCTTAGAATTATTGCATTTCTCTTCTGCAATAAATATGGTTGTAAATGCTTTAGATGAACTCCATCTGGTCATGTGATGGCTTTTAACCCTTACTACTGTCCATTTGGATCACTGCCTCATCAGGATGTGTGATGACATCTCAAACCTGCCAACCTGATCCCGTTAGTCACCTCTTACGACAAGCATGGGTTACTGAAGACCAATTTCCTACGCGGACCTTGACGGGTATAACAGTTGTCATAAGAGTTAATGTAAATGTACTTACGTCAGGAGTAATTGTTACATTAAGTCTTGTGACACTGCAGTAGCTCTGACCCAGTAAAGCTCTGACCCAGTAAAACCTTGACCCAGTAAAGCTCTTATCCAGTAAAGCTCTGACCCAGTAAAACTCTGACCCAGTAAAGCTCTGACCCAGCAAAGCTTCAAATGTTATATTGTAGAAACTGTGGCGTTTTAAAAATTCTTACTTACGTGGGTACTAGTAGTGGTGGTCCGATCAACTGAAATAATCGAAGATTGGTCGCAGTGACTAAGAGACCAAGCGATGTTCACTCATAATCGAACACAAACATTTTTGAAACGCTTGCTTTAACATCACGTTTCCCAAGGTTGGTTTTGTCTGTTACAGTATGTTTCCCAAGGTTGGTTTTGTCTGTTACATTTCATAAGCACTACAAATTTGTTAATTGTCATGACTGAATTTATCTGAAAGACTCCAGGAAATTCATGTTCCTGAAATACTAGTCATCCCTTAAGACGTGAAATTTGTAAATGCATTTTGAGCATTTTGAGCATTTAAATTTCATACAGGACGCTAACCAATTATTTTTGATGACTGATTGGTTGTAATGAACCAAATGTCAGTCGTGAAACTTTAACCAGTCCCCAACAATACCTACCTCGTACTAGCATGTACTGATTCTATACTCCATGCAGTTGATAGTTGCTCTATGCTCAGTATATGAAATTGTCGTGAATATGTATCAGTTGACGATATTACGTGAATATTTAGCGTGGACATGGCTGACGTACAGAAGCTGGTTAACGTTAAACAGGAACATATTCTGGGATGACCTGTTAAAAGATTGGTCGGTTGGCTTGTTTTTCCAACACCGCACCTAGCAATATTACAGCTATATGGCAACGATCTATAGATAATCTAGTCTGGACCAGGCAATACAGTGGGGAACAGCATGAACATCGAACTAAATAATTGTGTCAGCCAGTAAGCTAGGCTGACCCCGTTAGTCGTCTCTCACGAAAAGCCTGGATTTCTAAAGACCCGGGTCATGACGAGTTGGTAAAGGACAAGATGTAGCCTGAACTTGAGTAATGCTGGTGTGATTATTGTGCAATGCAAAATTCTCGCATGATTTTATTTTTTAAACCATATTTTATTGGCATAAATGGTTAATCTGACTAAGCTAAAGTTGTCCAACTTAGATGGCCCTCTCCTTCATATGTTTATGCAGACATTGCATGCATATCGGCGGAGCAGATGTTAGAAGGAAATACAGCAGGTAAGCCTGGCAAGGGGTGTGAAAACTTTGATAGGAACTGATATACAACAGGTCAGCTTGGCAAGGGGTGTGAAAACTTTGATGGGAACTGATAAACAACAGGGATAGTTTTCACTCTGTGATGCATCTTCATTTGTAAATCAGCTAACTGGATTCTATACCAGGTATTTCAAAAGAATTAAAGGATATTTTGAGTAATATGCACCCTCATGATTATAAACCACGTATATTCGAAGACGATTGTTTAGATTTTCGAGAATATATATAAAGAAATCCTCAGGCCCGGATTGTTGATTGGTGTTCTGCTGACAGAACGTAGAGAACAATTATCGATTTTTTTTGTAAAATTTATTTCCTCTCCTTGAACACCCAGATTATACGCATATCATGGGTGTTATCCGAAATAACACCCTACAGTTAATAATGACTTTACACCTGTTGCTTTAATTTAACTTGCACTGAAGTATTTTGAACGTATTGTGCTTGGTGTGCTCAATCATGTCAATACTGTTTAAGATCATTTGCAATTCGCGAACAGAGCGAGGCGAGGCGTGGAGGATGTTAATGTTTCATTATTAAACCCAATATCAAGATCTTGATAAACCTTATGAGTAATTTTCTAAGTTGACTTGTCCTTAGCCTTAAACACCACTGACGCTAATCTTTTGACAACGACGGTGATTGATTTGGGCATATGCCTCCCTCTAGTTTATATTCTATGGATAGAATCCTTTCTATCTTACAGAAGCCAATATGTCAAACTGAAAACTACCCGTTTTCAGACTCACCTATTTATACCGGGGCTCCACAAGGATGTGTATTGTCTCTATTATCTTTCACCTTGTTTAGCAATGATTATGTAACCAAACTGTTCTGTCAGCTCTGCTGATGAGTACACATACAAAGAAGAAATAGTCTAGTAAATGTTTTTGTTACGGCATCTAATTAAAACTGTTTAGAAGTTAATGTGTCAAAAACAAATGAACTATTGGAACCTTGCCATAAAACTTGAGTACAATCCAACCTCGTGTCCTGTATGCAGTATTAGTTCAGCTCCCTTTCACTCAGTAATTAAAAAAACAAACGAAACAGTATTGTAAAACTTCGAATGGAAAGTACTACTTCTGTCTTTAAGAGGGCTCTAAATTTATCTATACAAATTGTTCCCTCTCATATTTTACATGAATGTTACGAAATTTTACCCCCTGGCCGTCGGTAAAGTGTGCCGACGATGTGCAAAACTATGCGTTTTAAAAATGTCTTTTGTACTGTTATCGATTTCTGTGTTAAATAACCGTTATTGTTTTCCATTATCATGTTTTACTGTTGTATGTAATTGTAATCATGTTTTTTATGTATTTATTTGATATAAATATAATTATCCTCACTCAGATATAAACAAATTCCCTCACAGGCAATAAAGAAATATCGTATCTCATCTTATCTGAACACATTATTCTCGTTTATATACACAATCATAATGCACAAGTGCACCAACAAACATATACATGCTCTACTACATGAACACACATCAATCCTCATTTGATTAAACACACTTAGACAGACATGCATGCACACACAAAAAGGATAAATATACTCATGTAATGCAAAATGTGTTCTATCAGTTGGATGTACATGTAAAACGACGGCACGCCAGTTGCCGTATCTTCTGCATTAAGACGGACAGAATATTCTAGATCGTTAGTGGAAATTTCAAACAAAAATAAGAAGGGACTTATGACTGAACCCTGTTGGACACATTTAAATTTAAATATAAAAGATGACAAGCTACCAATTACAAATACCTTTAGTCTCCCATCTATTGTATACTCTTCAAACCACAGTAAGAACAGTTTATCCCTTATAGCGTATTTTCCAAGTTTATGAAGTAAGATTTTGTGATACAGTACAATAAAGCTCCTGGTTATCAACTGGTGAGACAATACCATTGAATAGTTCAATTAACTGGAAGGTAGTAAAGTGTACTGGTACAAAACCACAAATTTATACAATAGTGAGTTAATATTTAACGTCATATGGTCAATACTTCAGCCATATCGTCACGAGTACATTAAATTTTAACAATGAAAAGGACTGTATGTATATCATAAAACCTGTCCACGAAGGACACTAAAACAACTAGAATATCACAATTAGCACTAAAACTAACGTGGAAAGTTAAAACTGATATCATTACATGGACAGTACAATATAAAAACAGGCTATAGATTGCCAACAACTGAAGGTAGATCCTCATACTGGGGGCCATGGGGATTTACAATGCCTTTGCTTCCTACATGGACCCTAGCTGGATTTACATCATCCCTTCATCCGTTAGTAATTTAGGAAATCTAGCCACACATTAAAAGACACCAAAAAATGTGGAAAGTTTTAATGTAGTTGGAATGTTTGTGGATTTACGTACCCTCTCAGGGTGACATTGATTTTACAGTACTTCAACCCCTCCTTGAGGGTACAGCCACTAACAAGCACAGTTACGAATTCAAACTTCCAATAGTAAGATATTTACCTAATTACAAGTCATTTAACAAACCTAGTTCTCTTAAAAAGTGATTAAATGAGAACTTATATTATTAAATAATTCGGAATTTGAAATATGTATCCCTTGTGATGGAATATTCAACACAGTCTAGCAAGACATGCTTGACTGATTCTCTCATCATAAGGGATACAAAACGGAGGATCTTCACCTTTAAGCAAATATTCATGCGTTAGTCTTGTGTGGCCAATGCGACATTGTCGCATGAGCCACCGCCCTCTGGCTCCAGCATCTAGGCAAATTTGATCAAATTTGAAAATTCATATATCATACAACATGTACTCAAAACCAATTATGTCAATATTGTGTTTAGTAAAACCAAGCCAAATAGTTATTGAGCAATGAAATTTAGTGCTCAGGGCTCGGCATGACCAGTCGATTGGTTCAACCGGGCCCATTCAACCACCCGTCTAGGTGAAGTCGAAGGGGTGTGTTAAGCACAGGAAACGCGGTTACAGGCTCCCAGTGCCCTCAACCCCCAGACTCTCGTCCTCCACCGACACAGGGCCGCTACCCACGGCAAACGGGTTGGTGGACCAATATATATGCCCCCGGATTCACACAGGGGTGTTGGCGAACTCTTAGCGTTACCCAGCACCCACCACGAGGATTTGGCTCGGCACGGGTGCCATTTATACAATAGATTATTCATAATAAGATATATACGTATATCGGAGTTTTAAGACCCCTGTTATACTTTTCTAATAATTAGACAGCGAATTGCTAGATATTGCTAGATAAAAAACGCGTGTAGTCTGTTCCTTGTAAACAAAGAAAACGTCCCTTTTGTGTACATTTGGCAACACGGTAAGTTCCATTTAAGATACCTCGTAGCAAACAATGCTTTGTAGTTGATTCACAATTGATAAATGACAACAGCAATGAAACGCGAGACCTTCAGTCAACCAGCAGAGACAACAGACTGTTGAAATAAATATTCCTGATTTTCTGCATCATGCACACATTCCTTGTAATATACAGTTTAAAGCATGTCATACTAATTTGTAAATGTGAAACGTGTGGAAGACCATATCCTTTTCATTTCCATCATTAACAATGCAGGTTTAAACCACCGGATTGTTCACTTTACCATTTACAATTGGCTATATTTTTTCAGTGCTTATTGGATCAGAGAGGCAACGTGTTAATGCTTCAGGGCATACGGCATATACGCATATAGCTGTATTCGTCACAGACCAAGCTCACAGTAGCACAGCACATTGTTCCTGGTAAGTCAGATTGCTACTGTTCCTGTTGAAACTTATCCACAGTGTTACATTTTATATTATAAAACTGTTCTGATATCATTTTAGATTTCAAACAATAATCAGTTTACGATTAAATCATGAAGTTTCGTTATTTTCGTAGAGAAAAGAATGGTGAAATGAGGAAAGATTTGTTTTTGCTCCAGTCACATTGTGGATTTGAACGTCCACGAGGATTTTGAAGTTTGTTTACCTCATGCTTAACTTCATCTCAGCTTCCTATCACCATTCATAGCTGTTTTCACAGGCAATCATTCTATTCTTATAGAAACAGCTAATATCTAAACATAAAGAAAGCTGCATGTAAGGTTTGTATATAAGAGCTTGAAATTACAAAGTAAACGCTGATTTCCTCACCACAGGTATATCTCCTTTTAAACAGGTCAAACCATATTATATTCCAATAATAACCGTTCCGTTTTTTAGTCAAGTCTATAATGAAATTCCGATCTTAAGATCTCAACTTAGGGTGAATTCGCTAGGGCAGGTGCTGACCTGAGAACTCACTTCTACAAAAAATCGGAGTACATCAGGGCGATTCTTTAAGTCCTTTTGTTTCCTGTTTAAGTGTCCTTTAATCATTTTTAGAGGATTAAAATCAACTTGACTTCAGAACAGATACCAGCTCCTCTTATATAACAAAACATAACTCGATAATATCGTTTAAGACATGTAAATACATACAAACGAAACTTACGACCCGAATTTTTGCCTCATAAAGAAGACATCAAGACATATATGATAAAAATGTTGTTAATTATACAAAATTCTACCATTTACCAAGCATGAACCAGAATCACCAATGTCCAGTCTGTTTGGTCATGGCATCAAGCACAAGAGACGTGGGATCAAAATGAAATGTTATCAAATCACAGATAATTCACAAGATGTGTTTAAAGTCACACTACCGAACTGTCGAAACCTTCAGTAGGGTGTGTGACGACCCTTGGAATCGATACATGCCTAAACACGTCTGCTCATCGATGACGTTAGTCGCTGGATGGAGTCAACAGGAATTCTGTGCCGCAGATCCAAGAGAACTTGTTCGAGCTGCTGTCGATTTGCTGGTGGAGATTGTCTTTGTCTCAACTGTATATCAAGATGATCCCAGACATGCTCTATCGGATTCATATCCGGAGATCGTGCTGGCGAGGGCAATACGTTGATGTTCACCGTGTTGAGGTATGCAAACGTGCGTTGTCCTGTTGCAAGATCAAACCTATCGGCTGTTGACGCACAAATTGTGACATACCTGGTCTCAGGACTTTCTCTTCATTTCCATGAAGGCTGACAACGTGTGTTCTCTGCTGACCCCACACGTCTGTAAACACGAACTCGCCCATCCCACACGTCTGTAAACACGAACTCGCCCATCATTTCAGAACATGCTGAATCGACTTAAGTCTGGAAAAGGAAGTCTCTGCCAATCACGTCGCTGCCACCGACGTACAGTTCAAGCCCACTGTAACCTGCGTTGACAAAGGCGTTCCACGTAGGGGGACGGTGAGCTCTGATGCCTCAATACGAGTCGTCGGTTGATGGTTTGTCTGCTGATGGAGTGTCCCAAGTCCGTCGCCGCAGTGATGAGTCTGTTCCGCAGGTGTATCGCTCAGATGTAGAGGTCCTCAGCTAGCGTGGTAACCCTTGGCCTTCCCTTTCTTGGACAGTCTTGTTTCTGGCCTGTTGGTAACGACCCAACAAGTTACTGATGGTTGCACGGCTGCAATTGAGGACACTTGTATGTGACGTTGTGAGACCCCCATGACTGCCATATCAATGGCTTTGTCACGTTCCGCTTGTGAAAGTCTCGGCATTTCAACGACCTTCTTTCTGATACTGCATGGTTGCACTGTTCCTCATCCGTATATATGTGCAACAACTGTGCACGGGCATTTACAGCAAGGTCCACGTATGCCGTTTTTTTTGGAAGTTTTCATGCACGAAATTCACTTAAACACGGACTTAAAGATCACATATACTCTAGGAGTGCAAATGCATAAATCACTCATTGACATCGTTATAAATGAAATCCCGTCATTAAAACTGTTAATTTCGATCTTTAATTGTCTTAAATCGACCCTTTTGACAAGAGTGCACAATTCTCAAACGAAAGCCGCAAACGAAATTTCAACCAATCAGAGCGGCGCGTCTCCGTGACGTAATAGTGGGTATAGAAATAAGTCTAAGCAGAATTCATCTACATTTCAGGGGGTAAACTATTTCGTTTACAGGTTTGTCTAAACCTGAAATTGCGACAGCTGTTGAGAAAAATGAAAGCTATATGTTCTCATAATCTACTATCATTTAGTGTTGTCTCCTGCTTTGCTAGTTTCCGAGTTACAACCCTTGTTTTCATAGACGATTCTGTCAAAATCACTTGGTGTCGCTAGGTTGTAATCCGTGTTAGGTGGTATAAACCTACACGTTATTTGTCATCATTCACTTGATGCTCAGTTAATGAATTTGTAGCTGATATAATTAGTGGTAACGCCACTTAGATTACCCGACAAAGGTCCCCATTTGGCATTTCTTGTGACAGGATCGATCAAAGCTTTTAGGATTTACCAATAATACGCTGATTGATTGGTTACTTTTATGCGATTTAACTGGGGATTTGTCAAAAGGCAGTGTTTATGTATGTATATTTACTAATCTGTACTGAATACACTCTGTCGTGTCTATGTAAAAACAACACCCTTCTGTCAAAGAATTAACCGCCCATACATTGATTGATCGCTCATTATTTGCTAACTAAATTAAAAGAATGACCCACATTATGCAATTAGTTGCCAGGCGTGCTATCTTGGGTGACCAATGAGACTATACAGCAATGTGAAAAACCTGAAACGATATATTAGACTGTTAAAGTGAGTTTTGAGTGAGTGAGTTTGGTTTTACGCCGCTTTTAGCAATATTCCAGCAATATCACAGCGGGGGACCCCAGAAAATGGGCCTCACACATTGTACCCATGTGGGGAATCGAACCCGGGTCTTCGGCGTGACGAGCGAACGCTTTAACCACTAGGCTACCCCACCGCCCCTTTAGACTGTTCAAAGACACATCACTTGGGAAATCTGCAGATGAATTATATATCACTCGTTTTTGTGGATATTGATGGATACATTCCTTTCGGTACCGATTCACAACTGCCAGTACCCAGTTGTACAAGATGCACGGGAAGTTTGTCTTCCACATGCAATAGGCCTCACACATTGCACCCATGTAGGGAATCGAACCCGGGCCTTCGGTGTGACGTGCACACGTTTTGACCATTAGGCTACATCAAGGCCCCCTCCATGAGATAAACCAAAGTGTTTTTCTTTTCAACAATATACATTGCGTATGACCAGAAATTATTAAGAATTTATTAAAGATTTTTATATTGCTCACGTATTAAATGTGAATATTAGCAGAACATAACTCCAGATTCAAAGACAGATGAACAGTTAGTATTTTGTGAAGTCACCATGGGCAGCAATGGCGGCTTTCATTGCGACAGGGTATACTACTGATCAAAGAAGTTAGAAAATCGTGATCCATTCTGTCCCAATATCGGATCACCTCTAGATCTTCTTTCATTTCAGCAAACGCTGAAACAAACGCTTGTACAAACGCTATCAAATAGTCGAAAGGCTGAAAACATCCACCCAAAAAGTAAACCTCACGTTAAACACGCAGCTTTAAAAGTGGCATCAAACCGAAAAACCACTTCCTGTTCTTTCAAACATAGCTTCAGTGAGTGTATATAGCAATCCGTAGTTTGTATGATAAAATGCTGTTAATTTCAGAGGCGACTATGCTTGTCGTAAGAGGCGACTAACGGGATCGGGTGGTCAGGCTTGCTGACTTGGTTGACACGTGTCAGCGGTTCCCAATTGCGGAGATCGATGCTCATGTTACTGATCACTGGATTGTCTGGTCCAGACTCGATTATTTACAGACCGCCGCCACATAGCTGGAATATTGCTGAGTTCGGCGTAAAACTGAACTCACTCACTCGTTAATTTCAGTCTTCGAACTATGGTTCAAGCATGTCATCCGTAACATCACATCGGTCAGGAATATATTTCACATCCTGGAGACGATGTCACTCCTTAATTCCATGGACTTAGGTCACGTGACTGGGTAACGTGTCATAGCATATCCACCCGAATCATATTCCGGGAACGACCTGCTGTAGCGCTGATTTATACTCCAGGGACGATCTGTGGGGTAACTGAGGTTTGAATTCACGAACGATCTGTTGTGTAACTGATTTATACCACAGGGACGATCTGTTGTGCCTATAATCTAGGCACAAGATGATACATTGCTGATTTATCGACAGATCGATGGACTGCTTGGAATCAAGGACGTATACGTAAGAAATACAATCCTTGTTGCCGACAGAATCAATAATGTGGCCGTATACCTTACTCTGTCAGAGAAACTGGTGGAAACAGCATCTCCACACACATTTATGCAAATTTGCTATGCTAAAGGAAAATCAATTAAAGTGTCATTGTGTCGGTCTTGTTATTTATTGTTCTGGTTCTATTTGGTGTTGAACAATTTGGAAATATTACACTTCTGTTTTTGCAATTCTTTTCCCGTTTGTGGTCATGAATATGGAGGACAGCGTTACCTGGACATGATGAAGAGGTTCTCCAGAAGTACCCAGAACAAGCTGATGGAGGTACACTTCTGGATGATCTTCAAGTACGAGACTAAAGTTAGATCCTTTGAACCAGTTTGTGAAATATCAACTATCATATATTTCGTCAGAGAGAAACTGAACCAGATTTGATAGGGGCAAAATCATGAAGATCAGGGGTTCTCGAGAGGAGGTACCCAGTATGATCCGGCATGTCGCGCTGACTTGTTTACATCACTGTACCATACTCTAAGTCATTGGACTACCTGGTTCTATCCACCGCCATATTGCTGATACAGTGAAACACAACAAAGAAACACACCGATATACAAATACCATTAACTTTTCTAGTCTCTATGAACGAATATGGTGATGAAAATATTGTGTATGTATGTAAGTGTGTGTGTGTGTGTGTGTGTGTGTGTGTGCGTGCGTGTGTGTGTGTGTGTGTGTGTGCGTGTGTGTGTGTGTGTAAGGATAACATAGATAACATAGACAAAATTATCCAACGCCTTATAGTGCTGGAAAAGTAGATTTCCAAATGGAAAAGAATTTGTCAACAACACAAGAAGAGGTATGAACATATTTTGTAATGTCATAATATTCAGTTATCTCACTTTTCACATGACTGATAAAGGGTACAGTTGAATTTCTATTGAGCCGTATGATAACTTGTTTCACAACAAGTATTATGACATTAATTGGATTATTATTTTTCCCTTTGATCCCAAACAAGACATTCTGTTTTGTGAAATACAGTCTAGTACTTCTATATATCTTCCAATGGTAAAGTCTTTTTGGTCTTCATTAATGGTATTTTGGAGGATAGGCTTGATTCTGTTGGCAATAGCTGCAACAGCAATCCTATATGATATATATTTAGAAGTGAAATGGGTCGCCAGTTCTTGAAAAGCCTTTTAAGCTGATTTCCTTTTGGAATACATGTTATAAGTCCTCGGGAGACAGATAAATTTCCAGTCCGAAAAGCAAAATTTAGGGATCTTGTCCAAAGAATTTTGAATTCTGCTGTAAAACCATCAGGGCGTGGATGTTGGTCATTTTTAATATTTTTACGGCTGTCAAAACTTCACCTCTTCTTAATTCACATTCCTTATTAGTTCTTTGTTCAATACGTAGTTAGAGTTTATTAATAGCTTGTAAAAATTCATATGGTTCATCTTGTTTTGTATATAATTCTTTCATAAAAAAAGATTGCACCTAATCAGATACGGGAACGAGATCATTTCGGAGAGTCCCATCCTTCTTCAAAGGATTTATTTTTTTTTAAAAACATCTAGCTTCATGTTTCAAAAAGTATTGTGTTGGTTTTTCGCCCTGCTTTGATCTAGCATCCCTTCTATTTTCTTTCCATTCATATTTTCCGTTTGACTGAGTTTTCTTAAATTTTACTTTACAAACTTCCATCAAGTCATAAAAAATAACGAATATAAAAACGAGTTATTTGAATGTTAGATTCAATATAACATTTCAATTCAGTTCAATATCTATCTATCTATCTATCTATCTATCTATCTATCTATCTATCTATCTATCTATCTATCTATCTATCTATATCAACCTGAATACATATGTGGTCGTGTACACGTTTCCGTTGTTCAGCCCTCCCTAACAATTTCATAATACATTGAACATAACTCAGTCAATGAACGTACACCTGTAGATGGACATCTACAATAATATATATGATTTGAAGGACCCCAAATCTAAAACAGTAATCAGAAAAAACTTTCAATATGTATTGAAACGAAAAAAGAAACAACCATGAAAATGTCTTACCTTAAAGTAAAATATACACGTGACACTTAATCAAGCACCTCCTGATATATCTCATGATAGTAGACCAACTATTAACCATCGTTAAACATGAATGGGACTTTCTTGGACGCCGTGTGAGATTGAGTGAACCCCTCTCCAGAATCTTGCACAGCTGGAAGCTGCTTTGCATGAAGAATGGCGGCAATTGCCACTTGATCTTATCAGAAGGTATAATGGTAGCATGAGGAGGAGGATCCAAGCTGTCATCCACCCACGTAGGGGACACACCCGATACTGATGCCAGACCCATTAGACGTTAACATGTGACATTTCTTGTGCTTAATTTCTTATACTAGTCAGCCATTGACAATGCTACGGCCATTGTTCAGTGACTATTTTCATCAAGAATTAACAGTGACCAAATCACATTGGTTACGCAGTTAAAGCAAAACGAACTGGAATCAATTTCTTGTTTTTCATTTGCCAATAGATTGTATGTTTCACGATCACTAAGGTTCCACTATCTTTGGAATAAAAGTTTTGTTTCCCATCATCCCGAAAATAGGGGGAGTGCTTAATTACTTTCCAGGTGTGTAGATCAATTCAGGATAATGATGACATCAGAGTTGCTAGCGTTCCAAGGTTTATTCAGATGCAGAGTGGCTTGTATATCGGAGGAACGCGTAGCAGTTGTCAAGTTTTGTCTACGTTATCACTTTGCTATTTCATGGGTTGTTCCTGGTTGATACAATATTCTCATGAACTGCCTAATGTATGCCCGGTTGTAACCGGACAGTGGTGATAAAAACACAAAGGCTACTGTTTCATTCGGCCAGAACTGACCACGACTTGCTTGTGGGACTGTGATCAGCGTGTCAATCAGGAAGAGACACGCACCCCATATACATTTTGAATACTAATATCATAGTTGTTATGTGTGAATTATTAATGAAATATTTGCAGTATAACACCTGGATGAACATTATCCAGTCAGCTGGAGAATGATATATGATATATATCACCAGCTGTGATCAGCAGAGCCTGTATTAAAGTAAGGGCATCTTCTGCTTGCCCAGATCTATATATTTTTATTTTCCGAAATACGAATGCTAATTATTACTTGGATTTTGGTTTCCTAAATGCGTTCCCTTTAAGAACAACATCCGTTCTCTCTGTATCGCTGTGTCCTTATACATGCCTGTTGTCTGTCTCATATTCCAATCCTCTCGGTCATTCTGTAGTGAAAACTGATTCTGAATCTCCGAGCTCTCAGTAACGAGCCAGGATCCTGTTACTATGGATCCAAATCCGCCCCGAATATGCTTATTGCTTTTCCAGGCCATATCTATATTTCTGAATTTTTCCCATATTAAACAAGTGTTGTGAGATACAATATTAAACTTGCACGTTGTGTAGTCTTTTCATGGCATTTATGTTTGTTTTTATGCATTACTAAGTAATTACGATAACTAAGTAACTAAGTGACCTAACTTTTGATTGTTCCATAAGCTCACGTTTTTTTCTGTGTGCGCCTGCGCGTGCACGTGTGTGTGTGTGTGTGTGTGTGTGTGTGTGTGTGCGCGCGCGCGTGCGTGTATACTAAAAGGTAGGGCTAAATGTGCGAACCTTTTTCCGCAAACACACATGGGTGTCTTGTTCTCTTTGGTAAAATGCCACACACCTGCATCCAACTCACAATATATTTGATCATGGGTTAAAATTTATAATGTCTGCACTGTCAACTGATCAAAATGTGGATGCTGGATGGGAATTTCCTAATAGCATAACGGGGTATGGTATGGATTTACAACTTCGTTGTTATTTACAAGACGTTTCTTGGTTGCTTCTTGTCCCTTTACCCGTGTGAGCTCTCAGCAAGATTATTCTCTTCAGTTATCCATGGGGTATTGGGAATTGAGAAAAGATAGGGGTATCTGTTGAAGGTGTTGATGCGTTGAAACACCCCGACCAAATAACCTGCAGCTTAAATTAATAATTCAGTACATTTGAAAACAAGTTTACCTAAAAGAACTTTGACAAGTAAAACAACACTGTGTAAAAGCAGATGTCGGTAATACGAGTTTAAGCAAGTTCCGATCACAAGTGTTTTAAGGTATGTTTTGTTACTGATTGAATGCATGAATCATGAATCAAGAACTGCATTGCATAATACATGTCGCAAATTGTAATGTTGTCAGCAAACACTCAATAAATCGACATATTGCATGATCTGAACAACTATCAAACCTTAATGTGAATGACAACATTTATACCTGTAACATCAGTAGTCATTTTCTCCTTGCCGACATCTGTCTCCAGAACTGGCAATGGGTGGAAGTGACGTACTTAAGCTGGTGATCAAATGGAAGCCAGCTCGATACCGGCTTTAAATCAAAGCTTAATCATTCCTGATTGTGAAAAATAACACTCCATGCGGTCGCCAGAACTGCACCACATTTTCACACTTTTGGAGGGTCTGGCTTGTAGACCAATACATTCTCTCACGTCGGTAGTGTGCTCATGGCGAGGCTTTTCATTTTGCACAGAAGGTAGATGGTATCAGCCATAGTGTATATTCGTCCATGTCAGAATATTTGCTTCCAATCTTCGTCTTACACAGAAAAAAACAGGCTTGACAAAGTAAAGATATCCAGCAACATTTGCGGCTGTCGATCCTCTACCTTTTCAGCATGATTAAGGAAGAAAACTCTGTGGCCATTCTGTCGGATCCGTCACACTTTTTAAATGAATATCTTATAAACCTCTGCCTTCTGGTCGCAGTTTCAAAATGATGTATTACAAAACCAATACAAGTTCAAAATAATTTGTCACATATAGCATAAAGCTTCTAAATCGTCTTCCCAAATTGTAAAATTACCACTTGTAAAGACTCGATGTGTTTCAGTTCTGCTACACCATGGCCGTCTGTACATGAAGAATCTTCGGTAGAACGAATGATGCATAGCATGAGCAATGTCGCGCGCCGTTACACACACTAACGACCACGTCAACCAAGTGCTCGATCACGGTGGAGGTCGGAATTATCTCTGTGCCCGATGAACATAGGCGAATTCTGATACAGTGGCTTAGCTGGGTCCTATCCCTTATGTGGGAAACCACGTCAATATGTTTCACCAGGGGGTAGTATGCATTTTAAAAAGTTAATAAAAACTTGATTTGAAGAGATTTGCATGTGCTTCCGCCACTGAATGGGCTTTCTGACAACACTAGCCAATACGACATCTTGTTAAGGTGTATAATTTGCCCCGAAAAGGTGTCAGAAATCCCATCAGAACCAGCAAAATATAACACTAAGAAGTCTGAAATTTTCAATAATTTGTATTCAGCAAAGAAGACCAAGATACTAATGTTCACAAGAGCGGTTCCATGTACAATATAAATGAGAAAAAATCTAAAGTAATGGGTCCCAAATATAACGTCAACTCACCGACGTCTTGGTGTGAGAGTGAGAAACAGTTTCACTGAATGTAACACAGCGAGCAGTCAGGCAGCAGTTATGTAGGTCAAACGTTGACAAAGGCAGGTACTTTAGTGTACTCCAGTTAATCTCTGTGTGTGTCCATGTCGTCAACACAACAACCAGTCTTTATTTACAGTCACCGATTCGTGAATATTCGAGCACATGCGACCATCGCCATTAACGTAGAAGCTTCTAGTAGTCTCCCGGAAGTAGATACAACTGATCAAAACACTTAGTCAAGAGGAGGTAACTCTAAAGCGCTACCTAAAGCCTGCTTCCAAAGTATGAAAAGTACTGAACATTTATGATACGAAATGTGATCAATAACAACAATCACAAAAAAACTTTAAACACTGATAAATAATTAACAATACAATTTACAGAAAATACATTCTCGTAACACTCCCTCTTAAGGGAAAGAAACTTTCGCAGAAACTTTCTGTTACAATCATAGATAACTAACATAGGAACATGACATGTAATAATATGAATAACGGAACCATCTTGCAGAATTACAATGATACAATGCAAATATATACAAACATTCAGCATCATCAAGTCATACTACATTTACAACCTGGAAAGTGCACCAGCACAAACTTTGTGTTATGACTTTATTCCAGTCTATTGTAGCTTTAGTTCTGTCAAGTATATTCATTCTTGTATAGCTCGACTATCTAATGTTGCACACCAGCATACTACATATTTCCAGAATCCCACATAAATGATCTTGCAAATGCGTTATATTTGTAAATATTAAGGACGCCGGTACAGCCGGTGTACAGATTCATCTAAACTCCGCCAATCTGTATCACCTCCAGTATATGTTGCGATCGTACATTAATACCTAATAACTCCACACACCACTAAATGCGCAACATGTGCGTTTTATACATTGTCTACAAAACGATTTAAATGGCTTTCAAACGCGTTTTCTGTGGTTATTAGTAAGAGTAGTTGCCAGTATATAGTGACTGCATGACGGTGGGATGATGATTGCTGTGATATAGAAGAATAGAAGTCAAGTAAAATTACACTAACCATCACGTCGGAGATTCAAATCTGGACTGGTTACCAGGGACAGAATAAGATTCAGAAATGAAACATACAGCTTTATGAATTACAACTTCTTGTTTATTACGTTGAGCGACGTTTCGATGTGGGGTGATTGGAGTTGAAGTGAATGTACTGGACACAGTGGGTGGATTTCCTGTAGACTGCGGTTTTGATCTTGTTGTTGTAGGGGTCTCTGAATACAAGGACATCTAGGAAGGTGAGTTTGTTGTCGTTTCCCGTCTCCACAGTGAACTTGATTCAGGTTTGCATGTTTGGAGAGAGCGTTTCCTCGGGTTTCCATGTGTGGTATGAAATAATACGTCATCATTTAGTGAAGCATTTTAAAGCAGTCTGTGAAACATGTCTCCTTGAAGACAGGGAGTGAGTTTAGTTTTACGCCGCCCTTAGCAATATTCCAACGATATCACGTCTGTACATATGACGACGGTCCGTAAATAATCACATTTGGACAAGACAATCCAGTGATGGTTGATAATATGAATACCTATGCTGCAGTGATACTAAAACAAGTAAAGGAACGCTCACTCCGGTTAGTGGACCATTGCATCAATTTCTGAAAGTCCATGTCTACCCCTACCTGGTAGTTTAAGCGTCCACTTGTAATGCCGAAGACCCGAGTTCGATGTCCCACGTGGATACAATGTGTGAAGCCCATGTCTGGTGTCCCCGCCGTGACATTGGTGGAACTTTGATAAAACCGGCGTAAAACTAAACTCACTTACGCACAGTTATACAAGTAGTTTACATAAAAGGCTTCCTTGTTATATTGTTATTTTTCAACATCAGTCACTATCTTTGACGATTTGCATATTGTGTACATTTATTTATGATAAAATGAAGTAACTCTAAAGAGTAGCAGAAATAACCTCGCGAAATCTACTTGCTGTCATTAATGTGGATCTGAAACATGGCGAAAATATTCTCGCGCTGTTCACTTGCAGTCTTAAAATTTAATCTCTTTAGGTACAAGCATGAAAGTATCCATAGATCTACACGTCATGCCTGTCAAGGCTTCGTCAGCCATGAAAAATACCACGTGACACATAAGCTAAAACGGACATAACTCTTGCCAGATGTTTCGCGTCTCAGTGTGACGGTAATGTTAATCAGTAGTTCGATTAGGGTATTTGTTTCCGTTGGCGAACTTCGGGTTCAATCACTTAACAATTTCCACATCTGAAGGCTGACGGACAGTAGTTAGGATGCGGTCACTGTATCGTGTGTTTGTGACGATAAGTATTGGATCCATAGGTCTGCTGTTTGTGTACCTTCGTTACTGCAGTGATACCGTCAATCAAGAACGCGAGTTAAGGTAAGTTATTCTCGGCTGATATTTCACATATCACCTTCTTCACCTCTCACCCCCAACACACACACACGCACACATGCACGCACGAGCACACACACACACGCACACTCACACGCACACACACACGCACACGCGCGCACACACACACTAACGCACAAATGGTCCTCATGCGGCCACTGGCCCCAGTGTATCAAAATATGAGATTTGCCTACATCTGCAGCCAACATGATTTCTTTGCCGATCCTTTATCGTGGATCTATAATATTTATACATCCGTGACTTAATAATTATTTGAAGAAAAACTGCGCAGCAGAAATAATAATTTTTGTCATAAACATAATGATTACGCTTTGGTCAACAGTGTTCATACATCTGATATCACTTTGCTATGAATTCTGAAAACGGGTGTTTGAGAAACTGCAAAATGTATTGTCATATCTACACATACTTACACACTGTGCATGTTCATATTTCGCTGTTAGAAAATCTTCATCTTGGAAACAGACTGATGGTGGTTTGGGCAAATGATTACAATGGCAAAAAAGAGTAATGTTTCCGGGTCACAGGAGCATACAAGGTCAAACGGGTTCCGTGATATGCCAATTATTGTTTTTTTTATGAGGTACGATTAGTCATTCTAAATAGTGATTTGTGTTAAATTTGGGTTTCCCAGACGAAATATCTCCATAGTTTATGTTAGTATTCAATAACGAACACGTTTTACCAGACAACTCTTGTCTGTGACATCGCATCTGGTGGCCTTTGCACTTGCAGAAAACATGTTTGGTTTAGCGATATTCGTTTTTCTCTTGTCATATTAAACTGAAAATGATCAATAAAATCCTGGTAGAATGTGAAAGTCATCAACTTTCTTCCGACATTGTACATGGAAGTCCTGTAAACTTTGTTCTAATAGCAGTATTTTATGTAGGGGTTGGACAAAGCGCGCCACGTTTGTTTTTCTTACGTGTAACACGGAGCAACACCGGTTTCTGTCGGTTGGTCTCAAAAATAATTAACACTTGAAATTAAGACTCGTGAATACTCACAGATCATGTATTTTATTCTTTACTTTTTCATGCCATGCACTGTGGAATACACGCAGTAGTGACAGTTGAATAAAATATGTGAGGACATCGGAAATACGAACTGTTTACGACGAACGTTTTCGATTATTTTCTTTTCAGAAACGTTCTTTTTAAAATTGTCATCGCCCTGGTATTTGCCGAGTCTGACAATTATAACATATCGGAAATAAGAATGTTGAAATCTCTTCTATCTAGTCTATCAATTGTTCCTTATTTAATGACACATCGAAGGTTTGAAATCATCCACCCTCTTAACAAATTGTGTTGAAATTAATTCAGCAAGCTAAAAGTTGAACTATAATATACATCCATCAGCCAGGAGGAACGATGGGTAGCCTAATGATAAAGGCGTTCGCTCTTCACGCCAAACACCCGGGTCTGTTTCCGCCCAGGTAGTCTCTAGACTAATTTTCCTTGTATTTTATTATCAATATACATGGACCGTTTTCTGTAAAATGTGTTCACTTCAGAGGCGAAATGTCTCGAGCTACGCGGCAAGACTGCACCTGGGGTTGCAAAGGCGTGGGGTGAGTGTCATTTGGTCTGCTGGTGGGGGTGGGGTGGGGGGCTGAAGTCGGCCGCCTCAGAGAGCCTGGTTGACACTCTAATGACTGGGGTCCGTGCAGGTAATTTATCGTCATGCATTTGGGATGAAATGACCAGTGTGAGATCCCACCCAACGGGTTGTAAGACTCTATCCTGAAGTACTATATCGCACAGCTGCTACCATCATTTGGTTCCCCAAGCCTGGTTCCCTGGGTCTGTTGCGCCTTCGCTAACGCTCCCATACTGAGTCAGGTAACCACTGCCGAAAGGCGGCCTTCGCTGCAGGGAGACGCACCATTCATTTACTATAGAAAAATCCGAGAAAAGGTACTTAGAAACTTTTCATAGTATTTTCATCGATACTGTGGCAAAGTATACGTTATCAGAACAATTGATATTTTGTGTCAGCTCGCTATTGCCACGAAATCATATACATAAAACATGGATCTGAACGACCACTCTGATTGAATATTGTTAGCATTTTCATTTTAGCAAATTTGATCACGTGTAATTCGTTGATTTGTCGCCATTTTCTCCTGTTATGTGTGTTGGAAACAAACTGAACGCCCAGTCATTGTAACTAGGAAATGGTTTTTACCACATTATATAATTAATAGTAATTAGATCTAATACTTTCGAAACACATGAATGATTCATTCAACAATGTTTTTATAACAATGTATGTGCTTTCAAACATGGAATACTGAAAAACAAACAAAATGCCCTAGTTATTATTTGTATTCATTTGGTTTACATCATTTCAATATAACATTGGGCTGATCATACTGATGCAATAGGCGTTGATCTTAAAGTGTTTAACAATATTCATGGTATGGAAACATCTGGGTGATGCTACTGGGAAGCTGATTACACACTGGGGCATTAAATATAACACTGTATATACCTCATTCCCCAACCCATATAGCTACAGTTTTGTATTTAATAGGAAAACGGACACATGGTAAAATATTCATAAGTGTGTGTGTGTGTGTGTGTGTGTGAGTGAGTGAGTGAGTGAGTGAGTGAGTGAGTGAGAGAGAGAGAGAGAGAGAGAGAGAGAGAGAGAGAGAGAGATAGAGAGCTTCTTTTGAAAGAGCCCATTCATAAATGGCTCTCCTTAGATGATGTCATACTGTTCCTGTGGATACACGACCAATTGGTAATCAGTGGTGCTTCGGAACAACGCCTCAGTAGTGCCCAGCCCCCATGACTTGACGTCATCTTGGGTCATCCAGAATGATTCGTGACCAACTCTTGTTAATCCGAGACAAGCGGAATAGCGACTCGGGGGCTCCTCTTTTGCCAGTCGGGCAAGTCAGAGAATGACGATACATGGTTGACTGGGTTTGTTTGTTTAACTAATCACACACGCCTGGGGGGTTGGTGGGGTGACAAGAAAGACATTTAGTACGGTTGTTATGTTTTATGTTCAGCATACATATAAACCATAATACAGACCATGTACATAATACATAATAAAACCATACACAGCAGTACGTAATATTTATCATGAAACAGCATAAATATATGACATTAATAAATTACTATCTACATACTCTATCATGTTCTTTCTTCCTGTTTGGAGATAGTCTTTTTCTGTCTGTTGTCGTTCAGCTCTCTATATTTTCGCTTGCTGGGTCGAAGATGCCCACCTGCTGTTATTTGAAGTATGGTGACTCACAGGCAAAGTGTAGCGCAAAAGAAGTTGCGCAGCAAGTCTTTGAGGGGCATTTAGAAGTGAAATGCATAAGAATGAAGATTTTATGGATATCAACTTCTTTATATGAGAACACAACGTTTCGGAGTTTCAGGTGATGAAGGAGTAAGCATTAACTCCGAAACGTTGCATTTTAGAATGCAAGAACCACATTCGTTGTATATTGCAGGGTGATAAACAAGTTCAGGACAGTTCGGTCCAGTCAATGGATAGTAGTGACAACCATCTCCTACCCAACCGCGGATATCAAGTTCCTGGCAAAGATACCAGGCTGGAAGGTGGTCGTTGTCGGAGACACCAAGACACCAAAGGACTGGAGGTAACCCTATTTTTGTCCTCCTTTTTACTCAGCAGAAAATGGGTACCCGGTGGGATAAATCATGTGGCTATTACCATTCTAACACCTCACAGGCAGCATGGGTAATCCGTGGTAACATTAATCAGATTGTAGTGCTTTGAGCCTGCCCCTCTCTGGTGCGGCGTTGAAATACCTGTACCATTATTATGTGTTGTTTGACGCCGCAAATTCCCAATACATGGCCGCAGTCTGTCAATAATTAAATTTGTAACAAATGATCTAGTTCTGACACCTTCACCTACCGGTACTCAGCAGGAATACCATTTGTTTTGTTTCATTGTTGTTTAATGCTTCAATATCCTTGCTATATGGCGGCGAGTCAGACAATCCAGCTATCACCAGCCTGAGTATCGATATAGACAACTGGACACAAACGATGTCATGTGTCACCCAAGACAGCGAGTCTGACCACCCGATCCCGTTAGTACCCTATTACGAGTTGTTTGATTATTGTTATTTCGGCTTTGGAAGAAATATATCTGTTTGTTGCTGTGGGAATATCCCATGTTAAATCTGTGAACACATTGTTAAATCTGTGAATACATTGTTAAATCTGTGAATACATTGTTAAATCTGCAGTGAGTGAGTGAGTATGATTTTACGCCGGCCTGGGCGATGTGCCGCCGATAAGCGATATGACGACCGGGGACACCATATTGTACCAATTAGGAATTGAAACCGGGCCACGGCGTCACAAGCAAACGCTTTAGCCTCTATAGGCTACTCCACCGCAGCTAAATAGGCAATGAAACGTAATGGAAATAGTGTTTGTTGTTATGCAATCAACAGATATTCCTCAGTTCAAACCCGTGAAGGTCCCGGGGTAGAACAGGCCTTCAGCAACCCATGCTTGCCATAAAAGGTGACTATGCTTGTCGTAAGAGGCGACTAACGGGATCGGGTGGTCAGGCTCGCTGACTTGGTTGACACATGTCATCGGTTCCCCATTGCGCAGATCGATGCTCATGTTGTTGATCACTGGATTGTCTGGTCCAGACTCGATTATTTACAGACCGTCGCCATATAGCTGGAATATTGCTAAGTGCGACGTAAAACTAAACTCACTCACTCACTCACTCCTCAGTTCAAACTTTGTTTTGTAGATACTGTACTTTTTGTAATGCACGGTTGCTTCTAAGTCCAACGTCTGTCCTCTCAGATATACAACTTGTATAAACATGTCCGTACTCTCCTGCCCTGTGCACTGTACATCCCATTGGCCTCTGTATGCAGTTTAATGTTAATGGCATCTACATGTAAATATTGTGCTGTCCAGTTAGTCCCTGTTTTTTATGTATCTGTATATTCAGGGAGAAGATACACGATTGAAACATGTAGGAGAAGGTCCGTGTTGTGTTATTATTTCGGAAACTACTTGTGTTATGTATGTATGTATGTATGTATGTATGTATGTATGTATGTATGTATGTATGTATGTATGTATGTATGTATGTATGTATGTATGTATGTATGTATGTATGTATGTATGTATGTATGTATGTATGTATGTATGTATGTATGTATGTCACATACCAAAGTAACCACAACAGAAGAATAGTTTGTTTTGCAAAACTTTATTCCTCCCCTTAAGATATAAGTAACCCCAATACCTATACTAAACTAATTCTACAGGTGCAAATACAACTAACTAATCTAATTACCTAACCTAGCTACATATACAGTTCTGTCTACCACTTATATTGCTAAAGTTCTAATACTACTACTACTACTACTAACTACACTAAAATCCTAATACCCTCACTAATATAGATAATGATTACATATAATCCCAATCAGAAACTAAACAATTGAACTAAATAACAATAAAGGAATTTTCCACTCAGAGAGAACACTTTCTCTTTACAATGTAATCAGAATGTCAGTGCACTTTGGTTCCACTTGGTGACGTCATGGTATTTGTGTGGTATCCCTCACACCCAGGCGATGGTTTCCCTCACGGAGTTTAAGGGGCCTGTGTAATGGTTGATGGCTGTGCCATCCACATCTCACATTACTAGGAGATACATGCTCCTTGTACAACAGGGAAGACTCTTGTCTGTCTCCTTACAGGCGGAGATAATACCCCTCTCCTTACTTTAAGGATAACCGGCCAGTTCCGGGACACTACAATACAATATAAGTAACTACAGTTACTCAGTAAGACATGTGTCAATGTCTTATACTTTATGCATGTACTTTACTCCGATTTACATATTTGAAAGTGGAACAGTTTTTGTGGAACGATAACATTCAAATTTTGAATGGCTTTGTGGCTATATAGTGTTACAATATGCACATATATCTAGAAATACTACATCAGTAAAACAATTTCTTGCTACATCTACTCAATCAATAAATACAAAAGTAATAATGATAATAAAAACTTACGCCAGCCAGCGTGAGATGCAATCCCATACAAAAGTTGAACCCATACAGGTGAACACAGTGGTGATTCTGGCTGACTGTGCAGATTACTACCCTTCCTCACTATTTATATTGACCTCCCATACCCAAGCTACTCAACACCTCTCTATTGTTTACAAATTAACACCCCAGCTCTCTGGCCATACCTGGTCACGCTTCCCTGAACATAACCCTGTTCCCATAGTATTACCGAACATAATCTAACAACAACTCCCAACAATATATAACACACTCTAACAATACCATACTACATCTATTTACAGTACCATAAACTAATTATATAAACGAAATCATCTGTGATCTTGACATCACTCCCCTCTTCAAGTAATTGTACACAAGTACAATTATATATTACACTCAAGATCACATTTAAGTTTGTTTTAATGCATAAATATCATAAAACACAATTGTCTAAATGTACAATAGCACAGTAATACATAAGAAATAACTGCTGACAAATAATCTGGATATGCAGAGAGTACATTATTTACACACTGCCATACACATAGTATGACTAGGGTGAACACCGGCTCAAGAGATCAGCCCCAACATTCTCACTTCCTTTGATTGCACGAATTAGAAATCTGTAGGGTTGCAAAGTCAGGGCCCACCTCATCACTCGTCCATTGGTCATTTTTGCCTTGGTCATCCATATTAAGGGCTGATGGTCAGTCTCCAAAATAAATTCTCTCCCATACAGATATCTTTCTAACTTCTGTATTGCCCACACAATAGCCAAACACTCTTTTTCTATTGTAGAATACGCTCTCTCACGATCTACTAACTTCCGACTCACAAACAATATTGGAAATCGCTCACCTTCCTGTTCTTGTAGCAGTACAGCTCCGATTCCAACGTCAGAAGCGTCTGTTCTTACCAAGAATGGTTTCTTCAAGTCGGGTAGTTTCAAGATAGGAAAACTTGACATATGGGTTCTTAACGTAGTGAAAGCTAATTCCTGGCTTTCTGTCCATATTACCTTGTTTGGCTTTCCTTTCTTTGTGAGATCAGTTAGCGGAACTGCTATGGCTGCATAGTTTGGGATAAATTTCCGGTAGTACCCGGTCAGTCCCAACAACGCTCTCACTTGTTTCTTGGTTTGAGGTCGCTCCACATTTAGGATCTTTTCTACATTCTTACCTTCTGGTCGAATTAGACCACTACCCACCTTGTGCCCTAAAAAGTCCAGATGTTTATATCCCACTTTTACCTTTGAAGGTCGAGCTGTAAGATGGAATTGTCTTAACCTCGTAAATATTGCTCTCAGACTTACCATGTGGTGTGACCAGTTCTCAGTTCCTTCTATGATGTCGTCTATGAAGTTGTCTGTATTTGGTATGTTGTGCAATACTTGTCTCATCAGTCGGGAAAATACTGCAGGTGCATTAACTACTCCAAATGGCATCACCTTCCATTGGTATAATCCATCAGGAGTTATAAATGCTGTCAGTTCTTTGCTACTCTCTTCCATTGGAATCTGCCAATATGCTTTGCTTACATCAATTTTGGTAAGATATTTACAGTTCCGTAACCCTGCAAAGATGGAATCAGCTAATGGAATTGGTTCGGCATCAAATACGGTCACCTGATTCAGTTTGCGAAAATCGGTACAAAATCTGTAAGTCGAGTCAGGCTTCTTCACAAGTACAATGGGGGATGCATATGGTGACTGAGAAGGTTCTATCACCCCCATGTCTAACATTAGCTGTATCTCCTTGGCTACAACATCTCTCATATGATGAGGAAGTGGATAGGGCTTGGATCGTATAGGCTCATTACATGTCAGCTTGATCTTATATTCCATACAATTTACCTTCCCTGGTAAATCACTCAGTACATCTTTGAATTCACTTATGAGCTCCTTCACCTCATTTTGTTGCTCCTCTGTCAAATCTTCAGAAATGTCTACATCCTGATACGTTTCCTTAGAAACTAAAGAAGGTGAAGCTATGTCTAACATACTCACCTCTTCAGCCTTGACATCCACCAGACCAGCACTGACATGCACAAGTTGAGCTATGCTGACGTCACATACAGCTGTGTCCTTGACCTCCTCTCTCTCAATGTACCTTTTCAGTAGATTGGCATGATAGGTTTTAATCTTGTTACCAACCTGTATTCTGTAATTGCCAATGCCAAAGGTATCCAGTATTTCATATGGCCCTTTCCACTGCAGCAACAGTTTGTTTGAATCAGTGGGCAACAGAATTAATACTTTATCACCAACCTTCATTTTTCTTGGCTTGGACTTCACATCAAAGAACTTTTTGTATTTACATGCTTTCTTTTGAAGTTCTTGCTGTGCTACGCGAATAGTCTCCTCAAGACGGTTTTGAAGATCTAGCACATACTCATATGTGGTTCTTACCTCTGGATTTGGTATATCTCTTGTCCAGATTTCCCTCAGAATCTGTACTGGTCCTCTCACAGTGCGTCCATATAAGAGTTCAAATGGGGCAAAACCCAAACTCTCTTGAGGTACCTCTCGGTAAGCAAATAACAAAGCAGGTACATACCTGTCCCAGTCATTTGGTCGTTCTGCACACATCCGTTTCAGCATCGTCTTCAAGGTTCCATTGAACTTCTCCACTAGGCCATTGCACATTGGATGATAAGGGGAAGTAGTAAGCTGATGTATGGACAATAGTCTACTTACCTCCTTCATCACGCCTGACGTGAACTGGGCTCCCATGTCTGTTAATATCTCCTTGGGGATACCAACCCTACTGAATATCTCGAACAGAGCTTCGGCAACATATTCCGTCTCTACTCTGGGTAAAGCTACTGCTTCTGGGTATCGTGTTGCATAATCAACCACCGTCAGTATATACCTATTACCCTTGTCTGTGACAGGATACAATGGACCAATCAAATCAACAGCTACCCTCTCAAATGGCACTTCAATTAATGGCATTTGTCCCAGTGGTATTTTCTTACCTTTCCCTTCGGCATGGTACGTTGACAAATATCACAAGACTGAACATGTCTTCTGACATCACCAATTACTCCTGGCCAATAAAACTGTGAGATTACCCTATCTAGAGTCTTCTTGATTCCAAGATGTCCACCCATCAGTGCTTCATGACATACCTTCATTACCTGTGTGCGCAATCCAACCGGTACTACTGCCTGTACAACTTGTTTACCATTGTCCATTTTATTGGAAGTATGCTTCCTATACAGCATATCATTCTCCACAAAGTAAGAGGAAGTACTATGTCGGGTCTCCCTAATCTTACCTTCTTCCACTAATTTTCTTATTTTGTTCAGACTTGAATCCTGATGTTGTAGGGATACGAACTCACCTCGACTCAGTGTCAACCCAACAGGTTCCAATGTCTTCAAGGGTTCCATGCCTACTTGGCGTACTCTTCTCTGGCTCCTTGTCTCTACAGCACCTACTGTTTTAATGTCCTGCTTATCCCACATCAAGTCTGGATCTCCTGGCTCTCTAACTCCGGGAATATTGCCTAATATTAAGTCACAGATTGGTGTGTCCATACATGCTGCTCTCACCATACCCGTGTAAAAGGGCGTATTTACAGTAATCCATGCTACCGGAAGTGTCAAGATCCTGCTATCTGCTAATTTACAAGATTGTGTTTCTGAAGTCAAACATGCATCTTTTACCATTGACCTCCTCACTATTACACCGTTACATCCCGTGTCTCTAAGCACATCTACTGGAGTGTCGTTTACCTTTCCTTGATAAAATGGCATGCGGTGATCTTTGGTAAGCACACTCCCTGAGGCTACATCTGCTTTAGTAACCTCCTCTGAAGTTGCTGCATCACCATCTAGAACTTCATGTATGCAGGGCTCTACTTTTGTGTTATCTGGATGTATTAGAGACATGTTTGTGTTGTCTTCACTCACCTGGATACTTGCCACTTTCAACTTGGGTTTCTTGCACTGTGCTGCCAAATGCCCAGTTTGATTGCAGTTGTAACATGTCCTTTCCTTAATAGGAACAAATTGTTTGGAACAAGTACCATGTTTACCTGATGCGCTACCCTCGACTATTTTCCCTTTGGAAACCTGCTTGTCAGTTTGACCTGGAATAACTGGTCTATTGTATCTTCCATGACTCGTACCTCTAGCTTCTATAAATTGCTCTGCTAGTCTAGCCATTTCCATCGCGTCTTTTGGCTTTCTCTCTCTCAAGAATATACCCAGATCCCTTCCAGTCACATTCAAAATCTGTTCACGCAGCAGCAAATCTCTCACACCTTCGAACGTCTTTTGTGTACCACTTAGTTCAATCCATCTGTTGAAATAGTTCTCAATTCTAACTACAAATTGTGTGAAAATCTTACCTGTTTCAGTTTTAGCAGTCCTAAATTTCTGATGGAATCCATCCTCAGTCATTTCATAGCGTTTAAGTAATGCAGTTTTAACTGCATTGTAATTTTCAGCCTCAAAGGCATTTAACCGGGAGTATACTTCTAAAGCCTTACCTTTCAGCAGAGTACACAGGTAAGCTGCCCAATGGGACGGGTCCCAGCCTTGCGCTGTAGCTACACGTTCAAACCTTTGCAGATATGCATCAATATTGTCATTGTGGTCGTCAAATGGAGGCATTTTAGGCATCTTGGGAATGGCTGCCGATCTATTCTCTCCTACCTGCCCTTCTTGATTTCCTGCCGCACTCTTTTCTAACTTGGCTAGTTCTATTCTTTCATTTGACTGTATTTTACACTTTTCTTTCTCCAATTCTAATCGTTCTCTCTCTCGTTCCCATTCTAACCTTTCTTTCTCCTTTCTTTCCTCCAGTTCTAACTTTTTAATCTCCCGCTCCCTAGCTCTTTCCTCCCGTTCGAGCCTGTCCTTTTCTTTCTCATTCTCCAACTCCATTTGCTCTTTCACAAACGCTCTCAAATCATCTTTCTCATACCCTAAACTCTGACCCAGTTTGATAAGTTTGTCAATGTCCATAATTGTCTGTATGAGGGCAAAGCAGGGTACACAAAAAGTCAAACTGTCTGGAATAAATAGGGATCCTACCAAGAATAAAACCGGAGGTGATTTCCCATATATCCCAATGTTCAAAATGTTCACGACGAACCAATGGCCTTAACTGACCAATAACCACAATACACCCTCCACCCTTGAATTCCAAATCATACACTCAAGGACGCAGAAGTGGTGCCGTATGTTCTAACCCTTCTTTATGGACACAAAGATTCTGCAGCGATATACAATCAACAACGCTACATCAAATGCGCTACAGAACACAACTAGGGTTCCCTTTGATAGTGACAAATAATCTAATTATCCCACCGCTGCCACCAAAATGTCACATACCAAAGTAACCACAACAGAAGAATAGTTTGTTTTGCAAAACTTTATTCCTCCCCTTAAGATATAAGTAACCCCAATACCTATACTAAACTAATTCTACAGGTGCAAATACAACTAACTAATCTAATTACCTAACCTAGCTACATATACAGTTCTGTCTACCACTTATATTGCTAAAGTTCTAATACTACTACTACTACTACTAACTACACTAAAATCCTAATACCCTCACTAATATAGATAATGATTACATATAATCCCAATCAGAAACTAAACAATTGAACTAAATAACAATAAAGGAATTTTCCACTCAGAGAGAACACTTTCTCTTTACAATGTAATCAGAATGTCAGTGCACTTTGGTTCCACTTGGTGACGTCATGGTATTTGTGTGGTATCCCTCACACCCAGGCGATGGTTTCCCTCACGGAGTTTAAGGGGCCTGTGTAATGGTTGATGGCTGTGCCATCCACATCTCACATTACTAGGAGATACATGCTCCTTGTACAACAGGGAAGACTCTTGTCTGTCTCCTTACAGGCGGAGATAATACCCCTCTCCTTACTTTAAGGATAACCGGCCAGTTCCGGGACACTACAATACAATATAAGTAACTACAGTTACTCAGTAAGACATGTGTCAATGTCTTATACTTTATGCATGTACTTTACTCCGATTTACATATTTGAAAGTGGAACAGTTTTTGTGGAACGATAACATTCAAATTTTGAATGGCTTTGTGGCTATATAGTGTTACAATATGCACATATATCTAGAAATACTACATCAGTAAAACAATTTCTTGCTACATCTACTCAATCAATAAATACAAAAGTAATAATGATAATAAAAACTTACGCCAGCCAGCGTGAGATGCAATCCCATACAAAAGTTGAACCCATACAGGTGAACACAGTGGTGATTCTGGCTGACTGTGCAGATTACTACCCTTCCTCACTATTTATATTGACCTCCCATACCCAAGCTACTCAACACCTCTCTATTGTTTACAAATTAACACCCCAGCTCTCTGGCCATACCTGGTCACGCTTCCCTGAACATAACCCTGTTCCCATAGTATTACCGAACATAATCTAACAACAACTCCCAACAATATATAACACACTCTAACAATACCATACTACATCTATTTACAGTACCATAAACTAATTATATAAACGAAATCATCTGTGATCTTGACAATGTATGTATGTATGTATGTATGTATGTATGTATGTATGTATGTATGTATGTATGTATGTATGTATGTATGTATGTATGTATGTATGTATGTATGTATGTATGTATGTATGTATGTACTTTCCGAAATAATAACACAATACAAATTAAACCCCAAACCAGGTGCATCCCCTTAAGCGCTCGCATCGACAAATGGCAGGAAAGGAATAAAAATTTAAAATGACTGCTGCTGATGCCATGCTGCGTAAAGCTAAAGAAAACGTTTTCATTAAAGATTTCTTCCCATCGTTAAATCAGTATTGCAATGTATTGCCTAAGGTCTCTTAAGTTTTCTGGTAGAATTCCTACTTCCTATGTTACAAGATAGTTGTACTAAACACTTTTAGACCGGATTGCAACTTCCTTATTCTTTTTTTTGCAAGAATTCTATGAAATGCTTGTATAATCAGGAGAGGTAAGGTTGGCCCATTCCTCTGCTGAGTTGCGTCCCTTAGACAAACTTGACACATGTCAGCGTAGGTTCGAATCCCTGCTCAGCTTAATTGTGTCTCTAGGTTTGTCTGCACGACACACGTACTTAAGGGTTTCATCAGCGTGATCTACGGGGAGACCAGTATCACCTTGGTCATCCTTTATGTTTAGTTTTCACGCCATGATATGATGACATAGTGTTCACAGTGGTCTCAATCACTCACTCACTGTTGACGAAACATACAGTATATTCAATTAACTTCATCAAGGTACTGAATAGCTGAGGTTATGCATATGCATTGCATGGCTTTACATATTCAAATGAAGATAAGCACATAGATACCTTGTTTACAAGAGCCAATAATCAGTCAAATGTTTCTAGTTTATGTTAAATATTGCTCTTTTCAGGTACCCTAACTGTATTTTTCTGAGCCTGGACGATCAGCATGGACTTGGTTTTGAGACGACCCCACATCTTCCAGAACGGAGTTATGCCAGGAAAACAGTTGGGTATCTGTTTGCAATAGCCCATGGCGCAAAAGTCATTTACGAAACTGATGATGACAACCGTCCTCTTGATTTACTGAAACAGTTTGTTCTGGATCCAACAATGTGGGGTCTCATGTATAAAGGAGAAAGGCTCTTCAACCCTTACCGCCATTTTGGACAGCCAACACTTTGGCCACGAGGTTACCCACTTGGTTCCGTGGGAGAAAATGTCACTCAAGAGTATGAGCTGAATCACTGGAAAACCCCATCCATACAGCAAGGTGTTGTGAATGGTGATCCGGATATGGATGCCATTTTCAGACTGACCCGGAAACAAACCCTTTCGCAACTCAATGTGACATTCGATGACATGGCTCCACCAGCAATTGTTCCAGCTGGAGTGTTCTCTCCCTTTAACTCCCAGAATACCCTTTTCCTCTATGATGCATTGTGGGCCCTCTTGATTCCAACAACAACCACGTTCCGTGTTTGTGACATCTGGAGAGGTTACTGGGCTCAGAGACTTCTCTGGGAGATGGGAGGAAACTTAGGGTTCTTTCCACCAAATGCTTTCCAGAAGAGGAACTCACACTCCTACCTCAGTGATGCAAAGGACGAAAAAGATCTCTATTTCCAAACAGAGAGCCTTGTAGAATTCTTGTCCAAGTGGAGATGCAAAGCAGAGAAGTCCTTTTTTGCCTGTGTAATACAACTCTCAAAAGTAATGGCGGAAAATAATTTTTGGAAGGAAGGTGATGCAATCCTGGTTTCAATGTGGATAAAAGATCTCATCTCAGTAGGCTATAAAGAACCTAAAAGAGTTCCACTTGAGTCTCTACATAACAAAACCTTTCCGATTTCAAATAAGAGGATTCCCCATCAAACAAAGAAAGCAGGAGAAATGTCCAGCGTTCTTTTCTGGCCAGCAGAACAAAGTCCTCCTTTGACATATCCCCCAGAAATACGAAAGGCATCTGTTATGTCACATTTAAGCAAACTTAAATCATATTGCAAGAATTACCATTACAATATCTCAGTATTTCAAACTTTCACAACCGCTCACACCTTCCCCAACATTCTACTCATTGTTGTCTTTAACTTCCCCTTCTACCAAAACCTGAATTTCCTGGAGACTATTTATGGCATTCATTTTCGGAATATCGTATACTGCGGCCCAAGGAAGAACAGTTTTGATGAATATGCAAAGCTCCTCACAAACCCAGTGTCCTTCATTGAAGTCGGCACGGGTAATGGTTGGTTTGCCCACAACTGCCTGACTCAGGCAATGAAAATGAATTATAATGTGGATGGTTATCTCTACATCGGCGACGATACACTGCTGAATGTGTGGAACATGCACAAGCTTCCATTTGACAAGCTGTGGTTCATTAATGCCAGTCTTCTACAACAATCAAAGAATTATAACTGGCATTGGTTCAAAACGCCTGTCGGTTTGAAAATGTATAAAGCTGCTATGAATGCATCAGACGTTTTAAACAAACGTCGCCTTGAGAGTTTTCTGCAGATGCTGGCAAGGAATACCAAAGTGGCCGATGGATTCTTTCATGCACCTTCAGACATTGCTTATGTTCCAAGAAAAGCTAAAGATGATGTGATATATTTTATGGAACATTTTTCGAAATTCAACCTGTTTGTTGAAATAACTATACCTACTGTTTTTGCTGGTATTGAAAAGTGGGAAAATGTTTACAAGATACAAGGAAACTATTTGTGGTATGATGGAAAAAGAAAACATATAGCCAAATATTTCAATAAAAATCACATATTTCTACATCCAGTGAAAATGTCAGCTATAATGAAGAAAAGTGAAACACGACGGTTTTTGTGTGGGACTTATTTACCTTTGACAATCGGAGCTTCTCCGAAGGAATGAACGAAACATTGCATTTGTAATTTTCTAAGGAACTTGGTGACACCTACGATGCACCTTTCAATATGAACATACATATTCTGTCTCGGGTTTGATTGCTCGTTGGGGGATGAACTTGATGTGCAAAATGTGGTGATCGAATATTGAAGTGTCTGTCCGTACATACGGAGCTTGTGTTGCAGACTAATTGGAAATGTGTACTATGCTAGCTCTACTATGAAGCAGTCTTGGACAGCCTGACTCATCTAGGTCACATAAATTCGTGATATTCCATTAATACATGTCATTTTGTTTTAACATTCTCAAAATAAACCGTTTAGAAAAGATTGGTAGTGCAGACACTGTGGTAGATTAATGGAAAACACAATTTGTATCTAAGTAAGATGGGTCGTGGATTGGTAAATGACCTTGACCTGTGGAAAATGTAGCAAACCTCATTATACTTCAGTATGGCACTGTCCGACTTCCGATCTCTTTGGGCGAGTGAGATTAGTTTTGAGCCGCTTTTTAGCAATATTTCAGCAATAAACATTGTACCCATGTCGGGTATCGAACCCGGGTCTTTGGCGTAATGAGCGAACACCTTAACCACTAGGCCTCCACACCGCTAGCGGTTTTCTTTGTGTCCTTGGAGTGATGAATAAGGCCTGAATGTAAGTAGCAAAACCAAAAACTGTTTTAGTTCTTGTTAAAAAACGAAACAATATACATTTTGTACATCATTTTTCATTGGGTAAAAGCTGAGCATCCATATTTTAAGACTTTAATGGGAACAGGGTCTAGAGTTATGGTTAACAAATCCCATGCCAACGTGTGTGGTACCTGTAGGCGAATTGATCATCTAACTGCGATATGATCATCTGACACCCCATAGGACACTAAGTATCCTCATTTTCAAGCATCTCCGGGGACAATTAATTTCTTGTCCTGAATCCCCATTTAAACTACTCAGAATATCAGATGTTTCATCTTCAGATCAGTAGATAGCTAACAAGGGACGATGGGGTGGCCTAGTGGTTAAAGCGTTCTCACGTAACGACCCGGGTTCGATTACCTATATAGGTAGAATATGTGGAATATTGTTAAAAAACATAGCACAAAAAAACCCCAACCCCCACAGGTTTATTTGATTACTGATTTGATAACTGTTTCCGTACATTGACAGCAAGGTTCAATTCCCAAATGGGCGGTTGTGTAGCCTCATGGTTAAAGTGTTCGCTTGTCAAGCCGAAGACCCAGTTCGATTCCCCACATGTGTACTGTGTGTGAGTCAAATTTCTGGAGTCTCCACAGTGATGTTGCTAGAATATTGTTATGTGGCGTTACGACATACTCACAAACTCAGTTCCCAAGTGGAACTCGCGTAAATTTGTTACATAGTTTGTGAAATACTCTCGCTAAACTTGGAAAATGATTTCGAACATATTCATACAAACATTTAAATTATGGTGTGTTTTGGGCAACATTTCATTATGTATTTTAATAGAATACGCATCTGATTTCACCCTAGGCGGGTGGCAATGCGAGGGTGAGACCACACGCGCTATTTATAGATATTAGCTATAATGATGGCGTTATTTGTAAACGTTTGACGTTTCATCATTTGTGCAAGACTCCCAGCTAGCACACAGCGTTTTCGCAACGTTGTGGGAAGTTTGCAGTTTGGGAACGTCATGTCACAATCACGTTGCAAATTTACGTTGAAGTAACGTTGTGCTTTGGGCAATGCTTTCTTATAGCTTGGTGTCACCATAGTTTTCTTTAAAACTTATCAATTTTTTTCTTCACTATTCGGCTGCAGCTTCGGAAAACATTCGGCCAAAACAACATACAAATGGGCGAATAAACAGTGTAGTCAGTTTCTGCTTTGTTTCTTATTTAGTGTTCACTACTGGGAAAACTATTCAACTGTTAACGTTAAACAGAACGTAAGACAAGGTACACTAGAATCAAATAACTTTAACCTTTTGGCGGCGTACAAATGACGTATCATAACGTCAGGCCACAACGTGGTTACAATGTAAATGAGAGTCCAAGGAAAAACGTTGTAACAACGAAAGCATAACGTTGGGATAACGTGAAATCGTTTGTTGGGTTCCTCTTTTCAAGTTTGCACTCTTTTTGTGGGGCAGTTATTTGTTGGTTGTTTGAATAGCAACCAATGTCTATTTGCAGTACTAACTAACCCATTCTTGTTTGCGCTAAATGTCTCATCTAATGGAATTACATTTTATTCAGTATATACCGTTCGGGTAAAGGTGGTATTTCACAATAAAATATTTTATTAATTTGTTTTTATTATTATTATTATTATTCTTTTGGGGTTTCTTCACTGCGCAGTCAGAAATATTTTCTAGCAGTCATGACAATAAAATGTTTTTATAATAAAATATTTTTATTTCAGGATTGTTTGTTATTTATCACCGCTCCAAGCAATTCACCAATTCCAACTTATTTCAAACGCAAAGCCAACAGCCAAAGACGAATCAGACACCATGTACATTCAAAAGGTTTTAATATTTCTCTCATGCTCTGTTTAGTTCTCTGATTAAAATAAATCAACTTTATCCAACAGTGAACCAAACCATTCACTCGTTATCATATTCATAACTATGGTATACGTAGTCAAGCATAGTTATGCATTCTCCATGTTGGAGGACGATAATTGTAGCGCTAGGATAGCTTTATGAGACGGGCCCCTGGACCAGTGATTAACAGCTTTGAGATCAGTCTACGCATCTGGGATGCGATGACCACCCGACCACGTAAGTCACCTCTTACGACAAACATGGGTTACTGAAGATCAGATCTAACCCGGATCTTCACAGGTTATCAGCACAAACACATATGAACCTGAACCCGTACCCGTATAGTGACTTACAACATCATGGACAAAACAGTAGAGAGAGATAAGTTTGCACTTCACTGAAATCAAACGAAGTAAGGGTTATTGGAAGTTTAACAACTCTCTATTTATTTACATGATCCTGAATATATAAAACCAGTAAAAAATATAATACACGAAACGTGATGAATGCAAGAACCCGAAGGTTGGGGACTCTCGGATCAACTTTTATGGGAAATGATATTATGTATGGTTAGGGAAAAATGCTATATTCTTGTAATAATAAAAAGTAGAGTAAGTGACAATACAGGAAATTTGACGGGTGATAAGCAAATCCAGGAATTGTTGAATCCAGTTGTTGTGGCCCCTAGTTTGACAATCATCCTCTTGCCACATGAAGGTCGGACCTGTACTTATGGATGACCAAACGTCCTTTTGCAGTGACATCTTTCATTCAGAATAAATAATGTCTTGCCGTCAGTGGACTGCCGAACGTCTAGACCTGAACCTCCTCAGGAAGCACCTAATTAAAATCTGCACGATTTGAAAACTGCTTTGCACCAAGGATGGTGCCAACCTCCTCGACCGAAGCGGTATATGTGACGTTAAGTAGAGGCTGTTATGAGATTTACTGCCTGACATTTTCCGGTTACAAATAAATGTCTCACCTCATACAACATTGTCTGCTCGTATCTCTTATGGGTATCATTTTGAACCAAAACTGATTTGTGTATTGTGTCATTTCTTCGATTACAACTTTCTTCGTTATGGCTTCTTAATGTCAAAACATGATCCTACCTGGAAACATGCAGCTTTACCAAGGTACTGTGCGGGCACGGGACATTAGCGGAAACATACAACTGTAAAAATTACTGGGTGCCATGTTTTCCCCAGGTGGGTGAGAGAGTTTAGTTTTTCTCCGCACTATGCAATATTCCCGCTATATGGTGGCGGTCTGTAAATAATCTAGTCAGGATGCATCAGCATCGATACCAAGCAGGGGCGGATAAGACCTTTTTAAAAAAGTGCACACTCTTGTGGCTAGGGGTTCTGTGGTTAAATTTTAATGGTCATTGCATATCTTTCCTAACAAGGTGTGCGCGATGTGGATGATGAGGAAGTATAGGTAACTTCAGTTTTATTGAGGGGTGGGGGCGGGCACTCCTCTGGATCCACCTATGTCCTCTTCCAATGAAATTGTGTTTGTTGTTTAGCACCACACTCAGCAACGTTACAGCCACATGAAGGCAGTCTGAACCAAACAATCTGGTGACTGAGATCATCAGCATCAACCAATGCAAGTTGGATATAATGGCATGCATTAACCAGGTAAGCAAGACTGACCGCCTGTTAGTCAGAGCACGGGTAGCTGCATCCTTGACAATCTCCACTATACCCTGGATGCATCTATGGCAGAATAATTTTATTACCTCCTTTTGTTGGCTCCCCATTCTCAAAGTAGCCAATCAGCTAAGCCGCTATTACAATCAAGCTTGCCTGTGTCAACAAAGATAGCAGTTGCAGCGGCCAAGGTTTCTTCACAGTGGGGGAATTCATACTGACAAACTCACAGGTACAAAACTTTAAAAAAATAATATATGCAATAACTCCTCCTACCTTGTCATCGTTCAAGCTGCGAAGTTTAACCCATAGATAATTCAAGAAGCGAAAGTGAGTTGCTCAACTTCCCAGCTGAATCACCTGATTGGACAAAAAGCCATCAAAGGGAGGTAATAACATTATCTGTCTGAGCGACATATGCATCCAGGGTATAGTGGAGAGTTATATATGGAGGTATATATGCTGGAGATTATTGAGGATGGGGCTGCTGAAGACCGTTTCTAACAGTGTCTTCACAGTGCTCTTTGGAATGTCATCAATTACAGACATACACATCAGTTACAACACACACAACATATATTATGTAAATGTTTTATTACCAGTATCAAGTCTGTGGATATACAAGGCATATTCTGTCTATTAGCACTTGCAATCAGTTTATACAATCACAAGCATGGTCTTTATATCATGAACATGGCCTACAGTGAGTACAGATATAACCTTCATGATTAACAAAATATAATCTGTTTTTGTAAGTTATTGCAGACTATTGGAAATAGCACCAGTGGTTTTAATTTGAATCATAAATATTAACAGACTTAAGAGTTTAAAGAGATTCAAAACTCAATCTTTCAAATGAAGGAGCAGGAATGTAACATTTGTATAGAAAATGAATACACCATACTTCAATTACTGGTCCCCTGATATTTCACTTGCAACAAGTTCGAACACTCTGTTGGAGAAGCTCAATGGCAGTATGGCGGTAATGCCAAATCCTTACTACATGGAAGCTCACTACATTTCTGTAGAACGTGACTCACAAAATGGACGGCAAGTGGAATGTGAACACACCAATCGCTAAATCTTTTAAACAATGATCAAAAATGACTTCTTGCAAGAAAAAGATCGTACTATCTAAAGGGGCTGGATAGTAAACCAGGACTCGGTTTATTGATTTCCTGATTCAGTGGGTGTCTGTGGAAAAGATAGAGAGTAAAGGTAGTAAGATTTGCATGTTGATGTGTGTGTACACACAAGCCAAGGGAAGGCACTCTGATGTCCTGGGTATTGGGACACAAATATATCACAGAGGTATGTAGCTGGCGCTATCTTGCTCTATTATGCTCAGTGGACATTCACATCCCGAACTGTCAGCTGTAATACTAATAGCACTTTGTGAAGGATAAAGCAAACATGCTTCTGTTCCTGAATGTCAACAAGTAAATGTCTCTATCTCAAGTTCCATTCTATGTTGTGATGTTTTTCTGGAATGGTTGCAATTTGACAAAAGTTTTTAAAATGTTTCAGCCACAAAATGTGATGGAATGAGATTATTAACGTTATCATGAAAGGAATGTTCCCACTTTTGACTTACAACATTAATGTATTTGTATCAAAATATGATAAATGACAATGGTAAAGTAGTGGCTGTTTGTAAAATGTATGCAAGAATTAACTATGAGACTTGTCAATAACATGATCGATGATTCAGTTCATATGAACACATAACTCACAACATCAATAAAATTTCATTATTTCAACATCTCATTAAAAAACTATGCATCAAACTTAACTATTTGTCTAATAGGTCACTAACGCTGACAACATGCAAAGCTGGAAGAGATAGATATTGGAAGAAGCAATAGACCGCATAATATACAGGCTGTGTCCATGTTAACAACAGAATTTCCAAAATGATACAATCACAACCAATATGTCATGATAACAACGAGCCCAGCAAACTAGTCCTCGTGATAACCTTAAGGTGATGATCATTTTTTAAATTGGAAGGAAGAATTCAATGGAGTTGTAATTGAGTGAAATATTTTGACAGAATTAGCCTCTCTCACTTCAGTTTTGGCATGTTCCTTAGTTAGAAAAATAAGATGAATGAAGAAGTCAAGACTAGTTTGCTGGGGTTTGATGAAGTTATAGTACTGAAACCGTCATGGCTGGTTTAACATAATTAGAACTCTGATACACATTAAATAATATATAACAGACTATGTATAAATACCTATATGTAAACATAGAAACCTACTTCCTACTGGACCTCGGCCAGATCTTACAGAGACATGAGTCGAAGACAGTACAGTCGCCTTCTGGAGTATCCGTGACCTATATACATATTAGTCTACTAATGTAAAGGTTGTTCTCAGCCCGTCTGTGGCCTTCAGTGTTCCATACTATGTCCTGCACAAGAGTTAATCCTCTGTAACAACCCTGATATACAATTGTACAAAAACACAAAAGTATTGTATTTGATTCCTGGAAGATGCTCTGAACATAGTACAAATTCTGAGACATTTCCAAATCGGACATTTTGCCTCTCCTGTATGTCCTGTGGGACTGTACAGCATTAACGCAGGTGAAGTCTTCCTGGGACATTCCACACTGAATCAATTTCAGTGTTCCAGTACAAACCTGATGATACTGTCTTTGTAGCATGCGTTAAGAATCTGCAGTGTTCCTCTGCATGTAGCAGATACTTTGTATTTCAATACAAATTATGACAGAACCTGAATTGTCATCTTGCCAATATAGGAAGTGCTACCGATGGTGAAGGTATAATGTTGAGTGTGGGATACCAGTGTAGCGCACTTGGTGTTGCTAATCCTGGTAACTTAGACCCGGTCTTTCTTCAGGTCTTTATGATCTTTGTGGTCCTTGTCTTTCTTCTTCTTCAGGAAGCCGAACACGCTGTGACTCTTCCTCTTCTCCTTCTCTGAGTGACTGTCATCAAAGTGTCCAGCTGGCTCGGACATCGGACGTCCACCTGCGGCTCCTGGGTGTCTGGGTCGATACTGAAGACAGAGAGAAAGAGATGTCAGATTATCAAAGTGTTTCAGAGAAAAATGAACGTCTTTGAATGAGTGTGATGATTTGATATGGTTTGACCTATTTCTACCAGTATATTCTATCATCTTGGATTCAGTAACAGCTGCCCCCGACATTTTAAGTATATTTCAACATTGACAGTACCCCACTATTAAGAAAAGTTAACGATGGCCCTGCAGGTACTACAGATCTTGGTCCTGTAGATCTAGGTACAGTGGATACTACTACCACAGTGTATCAAGATACTGTATCTCCCCAAGTATCAGGTCTTTATGATCTTTGTGGTCCTTGTCTTTCTTCTTCTTAAGGAAGCCGAACACGCTGTGATATGGTATCTCCCCAAGTATCAAGATACTGTATCTCCCCAAGTATCAAGATACTGTATCTCCCCAAGTATCAAGATACTGTATCTCCCCAAGTATCAAGATATGGTATCTCCCCAAGTATCATGATGCTGCATCTCCCCAAGTATCAAGATATGGTATCTCTTCAAGTATCAAAATGCTCTATCTCCCCAAGTATCAAGATACTGTATCTCCCCAAGTATCAAGATATGGTATCTCCCCAAGTATCAAGATACTGTATCTCCTCAAGTATCAAGATGCTGCATCTCCCCAAGTATCAAGATACTGTATCTCCCCAAGTATCAAAATATGGTATCTCCTCAAGTATCAAGATGCTGCATCTCCCCAAGTATCAAGATACTGTATCTCCCCAAGTATCAAGATGCTGCATCTCCCCAAGTATCAAGATACTGTATCTCCCCAAGTATCAAAATATGGTATCTCCTCAAGTATCAAGATGCTGCATCTCCCCAAGTATCAAGATGCTGCATCTCCCCAAGTATCAAGATGCTGCATCTCCCCAAGTATCAAGATACTGTATCTCCCCAAGTATCAAAATATGGTATCTCCTCAAGTATCAAGATGCTGCATCTCCCCAAGTATCAAGATACTGTATCTCCCCAAGTATCAAGATATGGTATCTCCCCAAGTATCATGATACTGTATCTCCCCAAGTATCAAGATATGGTATCCCCCCAAGTATCAAGATGCTGCATCTCCCCAAGTATCAAGATACTGTATCTCCCCAAGTATCAAAATATGGTATCTCCTCAAGTATCAAGATATTGCATCTCCCCAAGTCACAACCCCAGCATGATAGAAGAAAAATGAATAAGTCCATCAATATCCAGAAACTAATTAAATGGTGACAATAATTGCAACTTACGTGAACTTCATCATCATCATGATCTGAAAAGAGAAACAGGATGGCTACAACTTCACAAACACACATCACCAGGGAAAAACTATATGGCTACATGCCAAAGGCATTCAGTTCACAACTAGTCAACCTTGTTTATCTATTTGCGTTTTCTCACATTATAAATATATAGCTAGCTCACAGCTAGTCTGCAATGTCAAATTTGCATCAGTGAAACTGATTCTTAATAGTACATGTATTATGTGACTCAGTAACACACTACATAATAGTTAAAAGTTCATGTGAAATTCACCAAATTACTAATAGGTGACATGTTCTATGTATCTAACTGCTGCTTTTAAAGATATAGTTGGAAAATATTGTATCACATGTGTTGAATCATCCACAGGGGTTCGAATCACTACTTGGACAATAATTAATAAAAATAATACTCTAGATTCATGCAATTATATATTGTTTTCTGTATGTTATATATACATAGACACACACACACGTGTTTGAAATTTGAACGAATTTTGTGAAGAAATAAAGATTTTTAAAAATTCTTCCACACAAGCAATATCATAACGGAAAACACCAGATATGGGTTTCACACAATCAGCATGAGCAGTGAACGCTGAGACCACTAGGTTACATCTCTAGCCCTTGTTACATAAAATACACAAGGTGTGACACTGATCACAACCTGATCACAGCCAGACTATTTTAACTTGCAGTTCTATCAAAACTTGTGTATATAATGTAATGAGAGCAGCGATGGAATTTTCTAGACTTTATTTCTTAACCGATTTTGTCCAAATTTGAAATATATGTTACTCATAAAATATAAAAATATAAGATTGCAAAAAATCTACATTTTGATTTGTAAAAATCACTGTCAAAACACTGTTAGAACCCACGTGGACTCGTTGCGCTAAACATACCATGTCCCTCATGATTACCATTTGATCCCATTGGGGCATAAACTCCGCCAGCGACGTAAGTTCTGTCATCATCTGACAAGGTAAATTTAAGATATTTCAGTAAGTGATTCATATCTGTCTGTCAGTTAACAACATGTTCAACAGCAATATTCTAGCTATCAGACAATGATGGCTAACTAAATGAGACAAGGACAGAGAAGAGTGATTGTCATCAAGAAAAGTCAGCAAGTTTGAGCACCCTATCATCAGTGGACTCTTAAAACAAGCATGATTTGTTAAAGTCCACTGTAAGCTATTCTACATGGGTAACACTTCCAATATCTATCAAGGTCATCGATGGTTTGATACTGTCAACTGTTCAGTTAGCTTCTATGAGTGCATCTACTGATGAAATTGTCATCACCGGACTTCCCTAAACTTCAAAATGTCTCCCTGTTTACCACAGATTTCGAAGAAAATCTACGCAGCATCACTGTTATGATTCATTTCCTCCAGCAAGGTGCCACATAGACATAACTACCCACCTGATCTGTTGCTGGCTGTACTCCCTGTCCGAACATGCGTCACAAAATCATCTCCTACTTCGGAACCAGAGCTGGCTTCAATGACTGCCGACATGCGTTTGTAGTCACCACTGGCGTTGTTGTCGACCCGGCTTTGTTTGGGAGGGGGACTCTGCTCCCTCTGAGGGCTCTCTGACCCCGAGAAGGGCGTGAATTGATCGCTTGGCTCCAGAGCTGTCACAAACAAACAACCCAAGCTCAGTACAGCAGGCACATGTTATGAATCAGTCTGTGTCTCAGTGAACTTATGTTTTAACACTTTGAAAACATTTGCTCAAAAATTTTTTATATGAACAGAAATAAAAAAGAATTTTTAACTTAAAATTTCAACAGAAAATAAAACTAACAGAAGCTATAAGTGTGGTCCAAAATGCACACATAAAAAGCTTAATTGCAAGACATTATGAAGTGGAGAACATTACAGATCACAATGCATAATCATTTCTACAAACTCTGATCAACAACTGGATTAAATAAACGCAAGTCAAATCATGGATCACTTTTATAAGATAGCTCATATTGACAAGCAAATTCTTAAAAGGCCACCAGAGACAAAATTAATTTAGAATTCAAAATTTGAATTAATTTTAAAGCTTATGACATTCTAATTCATTTGTAAAAATTACATGAAATCCATGATTCTGACACCATCACCATCATTCTCAAAATCATAAACCAAATACATGGCCATGCGAAGACAGAACCAGTTTAAAACACTGAAAATAAATACTGATTACACTGAAACTTGGTAAATGTTTTCTAAACATGCAAAATATCATCAACCAAATATCATCATCATCATCAATATATATTCAATAAGGCCAAGACTACTAGCTATCATCTACACATTTGGCATTTTGTTCTACTTCGAGCTGTCAGCAAAGCATTAAGCTATGATTCTAATAAGAAAAGTGAAAATGCAACTCAAAAGTATCAAAATAAGGATCTAAAGAAATGACTAGACAATACTGATTGGTAGAGGCCTGTGAAATATGTCTAATGTTTTACTTTGATTGAGGGGATATCAGTGATCTGGCTAATGTTTCACACTGATGGCATGTCAGTGATCTGGCTAATGTTTCACACTGATGGCATGTCAGGGATGTGGCTAATGTTTCACACTGATGGCATGTCAGGGATATGGCTAATGTTTCACACTGACGGTATTTCAGGAATACGGCTAATGTTTCACACTGATGGCATGTCAGTGATCTGGCTAATGTTTCACACTGATGGCATGTCAGGGATGTGGCTAATGTTTCACACTGATGGCATGTCAGGGATATGGCTAATGTTTCACACTGACGGTATTTCAGGAATATGGCTAATGTTTCACACTGAAGGCATATCAGTGATATGGCTAATGTTTCACACTGAAGGCATGTCAGGAATATGGCTAATGTTTTACACTGAGGGGGATGTCAGATATATGACTAGTGTTTCACACTGATGGCATTTCAGGAATATGGCTAATGTTTAACACCGACTGAGGAGATGTCAGGGATATGAGGGATATGGCTAACGTTTTACACTGAGGGGGACGTCAGCTATATGTCTAACGTCAGGGATGTGGCCACACTGTAATCAGTACATGACATGAGCCTCTGCCAATAAGCATTGTCCATCACAGTTGAACTATAATGAAATTAAAACAAAGCAACACAGAGAACTTGAGGTCACTGTCTGAAGGTCCTGGTGGGTTGCGTGTTCAAGCAGGGGAACAGGGTCAATGAGCCAATCAGCCAAAATCAGAAACTCAACAAATCAATTTTGTCAAAATAACACCAACCACTGCAACAGCATGCAAATAAACAAGTGAAGAAAAGGGAGGTGATGATATTTAGATCTGTACTGAGAACATCAGCTGAATCTTAACCAAGGATACTCAAGTGGTTTCTAAATAACCCACAACCACAACAGTAGGTGTCATGGTGGTGCCGGAGGGAGGTGGGCGACGTGGAAGGTTGTGCTGTCATGTGGTAGGTCATGTGATGTGTCATGTGAGCTGGCAGCACACATCAAAACAAAGACGTAGAAAGCTGTCGCCAGAACAACTGACTGTGTTAGGATAGAACAGGAAACTGAATGACCTCTCCCAATGTCTAGGTCTAGACGTCACATAGCAAGCCAAACTCAGCATCCATAATGCCCAAACGCAGGTATGCAACAAATAAGTGTTTCACCTTGATCACTATTCTCATCCATTTCTGATGCACTTATATGTGTAATTTCCAGAGTGTCAAACATAGGGGGCTCCTCTGGAATGTGGAACAAAGGGAAGTAGTTCATAGGAAAATAGCACCAATGGCAGCCTCGCCATCCAACAGGCAGACTCAAACTGGATTTGCATCAATGCAATTTGGGCTAACAGAAAAATCTATTTTTTTCTTAATAACTGAAAGAAAAATTAAATCTAAAAGACTCATATTCTACATTTTCTGCAAATACATTTACACTCAGAATCAGTATTTAACAACTTTACTCATATTTTTGGTTAAAGTTATCTAAGAACAGAAAAAACAGGTAAGGTCTTTAACACTTCTAAGAATGAGCTGAACGGACTACAAGATGAGTGTTATCTGTGCCTGAGGAAAACAAACACTGTGATGTATTAAGAGAACACTAAATTATTTGTACACTCACTAGGGGGCAGGTCTGAAAACATAAGGTATCACACATGATAGGTGTCATGAAAGTAGTATTTCAATACAAATCAGTTGTCTCCAGTCTACAACCTGGAATATATTCAGCATCAGTCAGATGTGATACATCATTTCTGAATGCTAGAGGTAAAACAAACACTGCCTAATCTAACAAAAATGTAAATGTTTCCGCAATGGGTAGCCCCGTTTTATGTCAACATTCATTCAAAGCCCTTCCAGTCACAAACACTACACCCACCATAAAGTACAATTCACCAGTTAAACATTCTCTCTTTCTTTTACTTATATGCTATGATGACAATTTCTAACAAATTAATCATAAAAAATTCATTAACTGCAATAACACTAGAAATGTTAAACTTGTAACAGGAAAGACAGTTTCATACATACTGTAAATGTACAGCCCTTGATATTACCAATGAATTCTTTAGCCCTTGGCAGCTGCTTTGCTTACCATTACGTGTATCACATTTTAAATGTTAACATTTTGTTATACTAATTAAACCCCTTCAGCTGTCAACTTCTGCTTTGCGTACAACTATATTTACCTGATCACAACCGTAATCAGAGCCGTTCAACCTATGAGATATAGTGCTTTCCTAACAATTATGTTTAACACAAATGTAAAAAAATTATATACATTGTTAGCTTCATTACTGCAATTGAACCTTTGGCAACTGATTTCCTAACAACTATCTATAACATATCCACAAAAATTATTAAATATTTGTAATCAAGACTGTTCAATCACCAGTAACTTAAATTCACTGACAACTGTCCATACCTGCATAATGCGATATCTTGGCCAACCAGGATGTCATCTCCTCTGTGCTTGTCGTCTCCAACAAGTATTCAGAGCCGTCGTGGAGGTGCAGACGCAATACGTTCTTCTTCTTTGTGTAGTCAGCTGCGACCTCACAGACAGCTTTGTGGATGTTGAGTGGAGGAGCTGCTGCCTGGCTTTCACTGTAGGCTGGAAACCAACACAGCCAGTCAGTCTGTGAGTGAGTGAGTGAGTTTAGTTTTATGCTGCACTCAGCAATATTACAGCTATATGGCGGCGGTCTGTAAATAATAGAGTCAGGACCAGACAATCCAGTGTTCAACAACATGAGCATCGATCTGCGCAAACGGGAACCGATGACGTGTCAACCAAATCAGCGAGCCTGACCACTTGATCCCGTTAGTCGCCTCTTACGACAAGCATAGTCGCCTTTTATGGCAAGCACAGGTTGCTGAATGCCTATTCTATCCCGGGACCTTCACCTTTTTATTTGGGCTTTTAGGCAGTAGCAGCAGCAGTGAATCGGATTCTGAAAGTAACTGACTTTATGTTGTCAAGTTAGTAAACCAAACTCGACAGCTTAAGACTGTAAAAACAATTCAAATAAAACATGAAATGATTGTTTTTTCCAGAAGAGTTATTTTCTGGGACAAGTTCTGCAACGAATCCATGTATGCATGTTTCGCATGAATGCAACACTAACAACATTCTCTGCTCCCCTATTTAATGAAGTTAACTCGACCAGCCGTTTGTGCCATTTGACCTCCCGGGTCATGCATATGTAGAGTAGCTCAGGTAAAGGCAATGACACTGAAATCACAATCCTACCTTCCTTATCCTTGAAAAAACACAACAGCTGTCCAAATAGCACAGTGTAAAAGTTTTTCCAGGACCGAATGGTTGCCTTCTTTCCTCCAACCTGCAGTTCCTGTTTTCGGTCCACGTACCCCTCCAGTTCCGCTGGAGGCAGGTCTGATGGGAGCTTGTACTTATCCTTAAAGCTTCGAGTCCGTCGCCGGATGTTAAAACTAGGAGTCCTCTTTGACTTCCTCTCATCCTTCACCTGCTCAGACCTCTTCTGCTTGGGACTGAGAGGTGGGGACATTGTGAGGGCCTCCTTCTTGGTGAATGTTGGTGAGGAAGGTGTCTCTCCTTCTGGCTCCTCCGTGTGATGCTCCACGTGATGCTGCATGGCCTCTGGGGGAGGAGCCATGGGCAGACTTGGAGCACTCTGCTCGTCACCACCATCTGCTTCATCCTGGCAGACACGATTCAGTGCATCATTCAGTTTCTGTTCCAGATTGTCATGATTGTCACTGCCATGATCTGAATCAATGGACGTTGAAAACTTGGGTGTCTCTCCTTGCTTAAACTCCATTGCCTTCTGAAGAGACACTGGAGACAGGGGTTGGTCTCCTCTCTGTTTGAAACTGATTGCACGACGCACATCATTTCGTTTAGCAATGTCTGGTTTGGTCACATTCTTGATGCTCTGAGAACGGCCAATGAGATTCTTCACTGTTGATCTGTCCAGCTTTTCATCTCTAGAAATACAAAGTAAATTTGGAAAAAAGCACACCAAAGACTTTAATATACATGTCAGAAGTATATCAGAGGTCATGTTAATACTCTGAACGTTTGACACAAAGTGAGCAAGAATGTCTTTATGCTGTTGTTAGTAATATTCCAGCAATACCAGAAATGGGCTTCACACAGATACCTAAGTGGGGAATCCAGCCTTTGAGGTGATGAGCGAACGCTTTAGCTACTTGGCTACCCAACTGCCCTGATACAAAGGAGATATCAGTGAACAGTTGACATTTGACTTCTTTCATAATCAATGCCACCCAGATCATAGTGAGTGAGTGTGTCTTTACGCCGCTTTTAGCAATATTCCAGCAGTATCTAGGTGGGGACACCAGAAATGGGCTTCACATATTTTACCCATTTGGGGAAGCGAATGTTTTGACCGCAAAGTGCACTTACTTTCCATCATCGTCATCACCTTCATCCTCACGCTGGCGACGCAACAATACTTCCCGATTACGTCTCTGTTCTTCCTCTCGTCGTCGCTCCTGAAATAGGGCACAGATGTTGTCTCAGGTCACAGTTCGACACACAACCTCACAAGATGAACATCGCAAAAACACTTTTTCGATACAAATTCGAAATACAATTCAATTTTTAAACGGCTTTAATCTTTTATTTACAGGAGTAGCAGTGTATCAAACGTTTTTGAATTGTTGCTGTTTTCTATCATCACAGCAAAGATGGTTGTTCCCCATAACCACCTCTAAACATATTTCTTCAAAATACACGCCTATGATACATTACGTAATTTTTCACTTGCTGAACTGTACTACCTTAACCTTATTTCTCATTCAAAAGCACAAAAAATCCTCACCAAATTATAAATACTGGATGAAACTTTTTACCTCTTTGTTAGTTTCCATGGTAACTCCATTTCTAGTAGTTGACAAACAAAATTAATTTCAAAGCAAGCACTAGTTGCACATAAAAGCAAAAGACCAAAAATATTGGAATGAAAGAATGAAACAAATCAAGAATGATTCACACGACATGGACAAGGTGATCACGTGACTGATCATGTGATTGACAAAACAAATACCACCTGTGACAAGGTCAAGGTCAAGAAAAAGCTGACACTTTAAGCAAAGTGGACTATCAAACAATGACTTGAAATTGAGCATGAACACACACTAATTAGCACACACTAATTACAAAAGGGATCACACATCCTGTGAAGATAAGACCCCCCCTCCCTCCTCCTCAGTATCATATCTGTTGACAGGGTCCACATCTTTATGTTAAACGTCACAAGCTACACAGCTGATCATCTTATATGTGTAACAACAAATGTTAGGATATATCCATTGCTTCATAATTAATAGATTAAGTGATTACTCATTCCCCTGACATACTGAGAAAAAAAACCCAATCTGATAAGTAATGTTCATCATCTATGTAATGATGGAAAACAAACCTAAATGATGAACTATGGAAAATAATATGGATATATGAAAATATGTGACAAGCATCTTACACGAAAGAAAATGATCACTTGTAGAAAACAGATTGAAATGATACCAGCTAATCTTACCTACATCTATACTGAATGTACATGACCTAGTGTAAGTGAACTTGGAGCCTGAAGTACCAAATGAAATAGTCTGTCTGGGACCTAACTCAACCACTGGTTTAAATCAAGAAGTCATCCCGTAGTGACTGCCAAGAAATCTTTCTGTTAATGTACGTCTCTGACAAAAACCAGCATGAGTTAACTTGGATGCATTATATTAGGGCATTATTGTTTGTGGGTTTGGGTTTGTTGTTTAACACTGCACTCAGCAATATTCCAGCTATATGGCGGCAGTCTGTAAATAATCAAGTCTGGACGCATGATCAACACCTTGAACATCAATGTACGCAACTGCATGTGTGGACCTAGTCAGTCATACAGCCTGACCACGATGTCAACGTAGTCGCCTCCTACAACTACCATGGGTTACTGAAGATCAATTCTAACACAGATTATCACAGCTCTATCTGTTTTGGCTTGCTTCACACAGCCATCCAATGTGACATACCTAACAGCTATCACTCCCAGCTGTTTTCTACAGTGATCATTTTTCCCGTGTACTCCCCAGACACTCACTGCCTGTCGACCATGAACGAATAGACACCCCAGAGAGGAGAGAATTAAACGGGAGGCATGCGGTTAGTGAGACACATAGGAACGAGCATATACTACCAATCAACATTTGCACGTCAAAATTACACATACAGCTCTCTGTGTCTGCAAAAGAAAGGGGCACCACGTCATGGGAATGACCATGCCGATATAAGCACTGACATGCATAATACAATAAACATCTAAACATGCCCAATCCAGGAACAGATCGGTCACCCTATATTCACAACGTGAGTGAGTGGGTCATATTACTGCTCATTCCTGCAGTATAACTGCAGGTGTACAGAGATATATAACCAGTTTTACTTGTGTTGGCCTGAAGGACCACAGTAAGACCTGGTGATACTTGGCACACCCTAACCCAGTGTTAATCAGTGCAGACCTCACAAATGAACAATTATCACTTTCATCTATTCTTGTGATACATTTAAAACATGCAACATGATGAGAAATACTGGTTAGACTCTACATTCCAATCCTTGCTTTTACACAAAGATGGAGACATATTCAGATTAGTGGAAGGGTGCATCAACTCTCTACATGTGCAGTGCAGTAATTACTGACTAGGTTAATATAATCTACCATCACCTGTCATGTTAGTATGAAAGGACTAAAGCCTTGAATATCTTAATCTTTTTCTGCCACAACAATCCTTGGTTGTCTTTACCAATTCCAACATTCCATTTCTAAAGGTATGTTAGTGTGCAAGGATCATGGTATTTGAAAAATAAGCTAATGTAAAAGCTGAAAAGCCTGTCCCACATCGAACCCATTATATTCTTACACTAAGAATATGTCTTCCCTTTCCAAAAGCTTGTATAAAAAAAAAACAGAAGCAAGCCCCTTCACTACACATAAAGCTACTAATGCCATCATTGTATCCTTGTTATGAACTGGGCATTTTACACTCATTTAACTGATTTTTTCTTCAGGAAACAAAGTTGCATCTTTAACCAAATTACTGACTGAAAGTACATTCAGATTTGTTAAATATTGTTTCTATGACGATAAGCAATTTATAGTGCCTGACTCAACATGAAAGTTATTAGTTTCCTTGGTATACGAGAGCTCAGGTCATGTCCTTGACCTCTACTGACCTCAAGTATCCTGTCCTGTTCCTTTCGGCGGAGTTCATCGAGTCTGTCCTTTTCTCTGCGAGCCTCATCAGCAACCATCATCTGCTGTTCCATCAGCCTCTGTTTGGCAAATGCCTTCTCAATCTGTCAAAAATACCATGATTAATATCCATTTAAATGATTATATATCCACTCAGTGCATTTATCATAAAATCACATGTTCTAATCTTTTCAAATCTTTAATGCATTTTCTCCTTGGATACATGATAAAATATGAAAGAAAAATACCACATATATTTAGAACATTTTTCATTAGAACAATCAACTGCTGATGGTTGTGCAAACTGACTGACTGTTGTGCAAACTGACTGACTGTTGTGCAAACTGACTGACTGTTGTGCAAACTGACTGACTGTTGTGCAAACTGACTGACTGTTGTGCAAACTGACTGACTGTTGTGCAAACTGACTGACTGTTGTGCAAACTGACTGACTGTTGTGCAAACTGACTGACTGTTGTGCAAAGTCACAGCAGACATAGACATAAAGCATCAAAGATACAAACGATGTGACTGTTCCAGGAGGTGAAAAGTTAGTGGAATGTTTTAGGTAGATGCAAGTGCAATCAGATGCAAGTCTAATCACCTCAGTGCCGCGCATAAGAGCCATGAACTTCTCCTCCTGGGCATCGACAGTTTTCTCAAAGTCCGCATGACGTCTCAGAAGCTCCTCAACAGCAGATATGGAGTTGCCATAGTTCTTCTCCCGCAGCAATGGCTCCCTTAGGTTCATCCAGGCGTCCAGTTGCTCCATCTCATGGCGCAGACGCTATAGACATATTCAACCAATCAGTAGTGCTACAAAAATCTTTGCTCCCATTGTGAAATCGTGCAAATGTCGATCATGAAAGATCTACTTTGTAATTCAGGGAGTAAGCACATCACTCAGAATTTAACATACAGTGACTTGAACAAAGTAATGTTGGTAGTTACAGTGTCAAGAAGGATCTAAACCATCTGAAGGCACTTGAGATTTGAACCCATATTTTCAGAGTAAGGCAGCTTAGCTAGAGATCTGACCCACTCAGCCACCACAGCTTCCAGATGCTTAACTACGTTGGAAACTCTTGTTTCCACAAAGTCAGGCACTAGGGAAAGTGCAGTTGCTACAGATATCAAATCATCATGAGTGAGTGAGTTTAGTTTTACGGTACTTTTAGCAATATTCCGGCAATATCGCAGCAGGGAACACCCCAAATCATTATGAAAGTTGCCTTGAATACATACCTGGGCTTCCAGGTTCTGTTCATGCAACAACTGCCTGTGTTCCAGTGTGCGCAACAGACCATCATGAGATTCTTTCAACTGATTGATCTTCTCCTGGATCTGGAAACATCATAGGACACATCAACATCAACAATTAGATTGAAAATGTAACTGTTATCAGCTTACCAGGAGAAAGGTAGTCTATCTTGTTTAAGAACACCCTGTTATTCCAATCAATGACATACCTCATCAGACAAGAAGTGTCCTTTGCTGATAAGATGTTTGCCCGTCTCCTCAAACTTGACGAAGGCCTCCTCCTGACTGTCCACCTCAGCCTTGTGCTCCTTGTATCGGGCCACCATGGCTTCAGCAGACGGCAAGTCCCGAGCCAACTCGTCTGCAGTGAGGATGGCCATCATCTCGCTGATCCAAGCCCTGTCATGAGTACAGTAAGGAGATAAATACTGAGTAAGAGTCTGAGGGTGGGTGTCTGTGGCATCCAGTCCAGGGCCAGCCCACTCAGATACCATGCTAAAGTTCAACAAGAGTGAGTGAGTGAGTGAGTGAGTGAGTGAGTTTAGTTTTACGTCGCACTTAGCAATATTCCAGCTATATGGCGACGGTCTGTAAATAATCAGGTCTGGACCAGACAATCCAGTGATCAACAACATGAGCATCGATCTGTGCAATGGGGAACCGATGACATGTGTCAACCAAGTCAGCTAGTCTGACCACCCGATCCCGTTAGTCGCCTCTTACGACAAGCATAGTTCAACAAGAACATCCAATTCAGACACAGTATGGTGATGTGGTCATTGTGTTATTCTCTTATGCCAAGAGTGAGGTTGTGAAATAGGTACATAATTTATAGGTAATAAATAGGTAACAACATTTAGCATCACGGGACCTGAGACTGAACAATTGTTCTGTCTCAAAATTTGAACATGCCAAAAGTATGAGTAGTGTTCCCATGGTAATGACACAATATCTGTCAGTTCACATACTGCAATCACTGATGCTGTGACAAGCATGGACTGGTGGCGACCTGGAGATATCTAGGACCATACACTCACGTGAGTTCCCTGTAGTCATTGAAGTACATCTGCAGCTGCTGTGCCTGCTGCAGCTTCTCCTTCCTCATTGTGGACTTCTCCACCAGAGAGTTCCAGGCTTGAACCATCTCCTCGTGCTTGGCGGCAACATGCTCCTGGGCATCTGGGTAATGGCCAAGAAGGCTCTCAGCCTCCTTTGTAATCGTCTCCACTTGCTCGCTAATGGCTGCCAAGTCTCTCTGCATATTGAGATTTCATGGTGAGATATTGAGGCAAAAAGAATCCTCAAAGCTTCATTATAAGTGGTAGCACTATTCAAGCACTTTTACAGTAATTCTTCACCCAAAGGTCTTATTCTCTTAGTATTCAATGCCTAAAGTACTAGTGAAATACTTGAAAGGAAGTTAAACCATTTGTAGCTGATACAATGCAGATGTCAGCTGAAGTAAGTATCTCCAGCTTTGTAATCCAAGCAGTGGTGCTGAAACAGGACTGCAAACTGAAGAATGTTACCAGAACAAAACCCCAGGTTGGAAACACAAATACTACTGGATACCCCAACATTTGTAATTAGAACACTCCTGAAACAAACCAATACTTGTCTCTCGGTTCATGCAGCAACTCACCTCCAAACCATCATGGCGACTAAGAAGCGCTTGGACACTCTCAAGGTCATGGCCATAGTCATCACTGCTGACCACTGTGTCCTTCTCCTGTATCCATTCCAGGGTGTCGTCAGCATCACGACCATACATGTGCACCTCCTTCGCTCCACTCAGGGCCTGGGGACATCACAATAAACAGGATTAGCACAGTCACGACAATGACATCTATTTCCAAATGTGAAACTGTGGAGTCTACTAAATCTTAGAATACCCCTTAAATGAAACAGTCTAACCAAATCTTTACTTGCTTCAATACATAACCTCAACCGTTACAAGCCTAAAGAGTGTATGATATCCCTCATTAACAAAACTGAAAATCTACAAGCTTTTACAATACCTTCAACATCAGACAGACAGAAATAGGATAGCAGAAAAGCAAACTATTCCTTTATGTAGAACCAACTACAAACACAAGTATTTATTAATCATTGTTGCAGTTTGTGTTGATCATCAGCAATGAAGACTGTAATGCTAATCCAGTAATAACGGGTTAGGATCTTTGACCCCAACAAGACGATACTGAGGACTGACTTGAGGGTTAATTGTTGCCCACTGAGGGTAAACTGATATCACTGCAACAAGCCAATAAGGAGATCTGTGATCTGACATTATGACTGACCTCCCTCCTGGCATCAGCAAGTTCTTTCAGTTCGGACCAGATTTGCCGGATTTCCTCCGCCCGTGTCTTGATCTTGGTGGACTCGAAATGATCGCTTGAAATCATGTTCTGTGCCATTGCTAATACTGAGTTAACCCTTTCCTCATTTGATGACAGTTCATGTACAAAGTCCTCAAATCGTTGTTGGAGTACCTTAAACACAGAACATCCTTGATTATAATTATGCCAACAGATAGTTTCTTTAATGTATACAAGTCATTTGCCCCAACTGATGCAACTGCGTTAGAAGATCAGACCTACCTCAATGTGTTCCAGGTCCTGACCGTAGTCCTCGGATGCTGCGACCACACACTTGTCGGAGATCCAGCTGGACACCTCATTGGCTTCATGGTAGAACTCAAACAGCCTCTTGCTGTCAATGAGCTTGGCCCGTCTCTGATTGACAAGGTCCTGGAGGCGGCTATGCTGCTGCTCAATGTCCGACTGGAGATGAAAATGTTTCAGATTTCAAATCTGATGGCTTAGGAAATGGGTAACATATACGTTTTTGTACTTTGGAAATTTTATAACTAATCCCAAGTCAGAAGACCTGAAATTATCACGGTTAGAACTGGTCTTCAGCAACCCATGCTTGTCATATGGGGTGACTGATGGGGTCTAGCTGTCCGACTCGCTGACTTGGTTGGCACATGTCATCGTCACCCAGTTGTGTGGGTTGATGTTCATGCTGTTGATCCCTGGATTCAGACTCAACTATGTACAGACCACCACCATATAGCTGAAATGTTGCTGTAAAATCTTACGTTAAACAACAAACAAACCCAAAAGCCACAGACTAGTCAAGTTGTGATCATTCTTGCTAAACTGAAGTATGAACTTGCAGACCTAATTATTTGGGACAGTCTGTTAAGATGCCAAGTTCAGAGAGTACTTTGAATGTCTCATTTACATGGTGATAGTGGAGCATTGCTGATCACCATGTTATCCAATCTACCACTAGATTGCTCCAAATTACAACATGACATTGACATCTGACTCACTTGTTTTTTCTTTATGTTAGCACTGTCGTAGTGTTCCTTCTCTGTGATTGTGCGACTAAGGGCAGACAACTCTCCAATGCTGTTGCTGAAGTTGTCAATGTCTCGCTCCAAGGCATCTAGTTTCTTCATCAGTGCCTGGAAAACAATTTATTCAAAAGAGTTTATAAACTATATTGTAACACAACACACTTAAAGTCAAAACAAATCAAAACATGAAGTTTGTATAGTGTACAAGAGGAAGATGTTTCCTTACGATCAATGTGCTCTTTCAGAAAAAATAAAAACAATGTATGAAAATGACCTTAAAATAGTTCTCTGCCTCTGTATGTACACAAGGCCATACTGGTAGATACAAACAGAACATTATGGACACAAAATGGAAACCGACCTGAACCTGGTCTCCATCGCGTCCGAGATCGGAGCTTGTCAGCTGTGGCAGCTTCTCATTCATCCATGCCTCAGCTTCTGCAACTTCAGTGTAAAACTGGAAAGGAAAACAATGCAAACATCACATAACTGTCATACATTCCATCATTAAATTTGTTTCCTGGATCAAAAGAAGTCCCAACCCGCACTATTTCTTCAAAAAGCCATTGACCGAGAATCTTTCTTTTATGCTTCTTAAAGACAAATATTCTTTTCTGGACTGGACTGCATGAAGGTAGCCTTAATAGCTACTGTTAATCGTATTCACCTTCTGTGCTTCTAGTGCTTCTTGTAGTTTGAGTTTCCTCGTTGTGGTAGTCTTCTTGAGCCGCTGCAGTTGGCCATGCAAGTCGTCGAGACGAGACTGGATATCCTGAGAGGCGAAGTGTTTGCTGCGAACCATCAACTGGGCTGCATTGGCTACAGACTCGATGAGAGGTTCGTGAGCCACAATCTCCGATTCTAAGGTCTAGGAAACGGAAGATAATCACAATGACGCCCTTGGTTTGCAGCAGATTCAAGTACTTAATTATCAAAACTAGTGACACTCATCTGGAACTTCCCCTAAACGTCCCTTTTGACTTTCAAGACATCATGATAACAGGACACCAGTTATTCTATTATCAGTACATTTTGGTCACTGAATTCTATAAAGACATACCAAACTGTAACCCTGAGAATCATAATGCTCTGTTTTAACATATGTGTAAAGAATAAGTTTCTACAAAATCTCACTTTCTTTAGGGTTCATTAGAACAATTAACCTTTCCAATCTATTCTGAATTCTTGTGAGACTTTATAGAGCTACTTGTGAAGCTGATACGTTGGCTTGTACTGGAGATCAGATATAAGACAACATATGAAACAAATTCTTTACAAGTGCTTGATGTTTATTAATTATTTGACAGGATAGTGAGCACATGATTATTGCTCAACTCCTCATCAAATTGCACATATTCACAGTGCGCTGTGATGAGTGACATGTAAAACACAGGTCATGCGGTGCTTAATGAATCATGTGATAAACACATTACAGGTGAATCCCCAACATCATGCAACATATTACTGTGGACTGTGACTCCTTTCCATCTTCTGTACACACACACAGAGAAACTGCCGCAATCTGTGACTCTATTCATATTCTGTATTCATGTGAAATCCAAAACATTTATTGTGACCTTATTAGACTGACTTCCGCACAACAACAAAGTTGGTATAAATGGTTTCACCATACTTTCCGAATCGTTAACTTGACACAGACAATAAAAAGACATTTATTAGTCAGTAGTTACCACAAAGACATCTGTCATACTTCAACTTCCTTGACAATAAAAGATCAATCTCTTAAGTCATAGCTCCAAAACATGTCAGTTGCAAAATGACTTCAAAGTCTTATTGTGTTTCTGTACGTCTTAACTGTACAGAATAAATCTGTGCTTTTATTCCACAAACACTGAAGTTAATATTTATGAATAATAAATAACAATATTAACTATACAGTCTAATTACTTGTTATTAATTTGAAATCTTGAAAATTTGGGGTAAAATTATGTAACCACAGGCTCCACCCATGTAATTATCATCCAGTCAGACAATTGACACCATGATCAGTTAGAGGTTGTGGCCTATATCTTTGTTTTATGGAAGCAAATGCAAACATCCCAGATATTTAACTAATCAAATGCCATTGAATAACTTATCTATAACAATTTATAAAGTGATACCAACCTCCCAAATGACCATAAACAGAGTTACAATATGGCTGAAATATTGTGACTTTAAATCTTAACTGACTGACCCATGAACAGATCCTAAATATCTAGCGATCTACCTGATGCTTCTTCATGAGATTCTGAACGTCTGACAAGGAATGTCCCAGGTCAGTGGACTCTGCTGTTGGCCTTTTCTCTTGTATCCATGACAACTCATCCTCCACGTCCCGAAAGAACTGGTACATTCTTAGAGCCTCCTCCAGATTGTCTCGCCGAATGTGACACGGCTCAGACAATGAATTGTACCTGTGGGTGGAAACTTCACAAATAACATTCTTCAACTTTCAAAATCACTGCACCTTTTATCCTACATCCATTAACATCACAATCCCTGAGATGAATATGACTGAGATAAGCCAATATTTTTAACAAAGAATCCCAAAACATGTATCTCCTGGAGACCTCGCATACCAAAACCTAAAGGTATTCAATATACATGGAACTGAAGGTTTATGTATGACAATGGCCCCTCCCTTGCAAACCTTGTATGATCTCAGGATTCCCATTAAACAGAGAGCTTTGGACATCTGGATGTCTCACATGACCTACATGTAATCATTATACATGCACCTATCATGATGTGCAGATGTTTGGAGAAATCATGAGAAAAATAAGTATCCAATACACACTTACCTATCTGAGACCTCACGTGCCGTAGCTTGCAGTTCCTTGTTGAGGAAGTGTCGCGACTCCTTGAACACTTGCGCAGCATCCAGGACATCCTGCACCTTCTCCTGGTGTGTCGAGATGTCCTGCTCCAATTGCTGCAACACCACCATAACACTTCATCATAGTACCCAGTACAACATCTCAGAATTAGGCCTTAAAGTCTCTTCACTGGCAACAACTGGTTATAAGTGATGCTTGGCACATACCTGGTGTTTCTTGAGCAGTGCGTTGACAGTTGTCAGGTCCTTGCCATGGTCTTCAGACTCCAGCTGGTTCTCCACCTCATCCATCCAAGTGTTGAGGTCGTCTGCCACACGGTTGAACAGCATAGCCTGTCAGAAGAGAGTGCAATGATACAGTAACATAAATAAGCCTCCTGGTGGGCCTATTGATTTATCCACTTGTCACCAAAGCTTATTAAATGGTGAACAATGTGTAACAGCCATACCCGATAGGCATCCTGTAAACGGTCCTTCTTCTCTGTGCTGGCTGCAATCAAGGCCTGCCAGCTGAGTTCCAGTTCCTCAAGCCTCTTCCTGATGTCCGGTGTTGCGTAATGTGAGTCATCTATAAGTCCCTGACCCTCCTGTGACAAACAAGTCAGTCATGATGGTTACTATGGACTTCAATGAGGCTTGATAAATACAGATGACTTGTCCTGCAGTCACTTTGAGGGGCAATGGGAGATACCCAGCTGTGGTTTGACACGGCAAAACCTTAAGGAACAAAGCAACCTTACTGATAACAACCTTACTCATAATCGTGTTAAGGTGCGTGAATTAGTGCCAAGTCCTCACTTACATGGACAACTGCATCCACTCTGTTTCTGTTGGATGTGAGTTCCGCTTCAAACGCTGTGTGTTTCTGGAGCTTGTTCTGGAGGTTGACAGGGTCACGATATGACTCATCAAGGGCGACCTGCAACTTCTCATTGATCCAGCCAGAAACCTGAAGAAGGAGACGGTCTCATGACAAGACACTGGTAAAACAAAATGCTACGACTCCTTGATGTTACACAACTGGCCAGTCACTCGACTAATGATTTTGGTCAGATAGATTATACATAGAGGGTATGTAAAAAGGACGATTATCTTAAGTAGCAGTTTTCCTAATAAGCCACGACTGCTCAGAGGCCGGGCTCAAATTCCAGGTAAAGGTGGCAGTCTGTAAATTAACTAAGTATGGACCAGACAATCCAGTGATCAACATCATGAACATCCTTCTATGCAATTGAGATATGATGACAAATATGGACAAGAATGGTTGTTAAGAAGACTGACAAGAGACTCACCTCATAAAGATTCCTGAGGAAGAGCTGGTAGTGTCGTGAATCCTCCAACTTTCTGCGTCTAGCTGCTGCAAGCTGCCACATGTTGTCCCTGCGTTTGAGGACTGTCTGACAGCGGGATGTGATCTCGTCCTTGGCATAGTGCTGCTGGCTACACAGGTCAGTCGCGAACTGGCTCAGGTCCTCAATACGGTCCTCCTGGGCCTTCACAGTCTTCTCGAAGCCGTCGTGTTTCTTCAATAGACTCTCCACGCTGTACAGAGTGTGCTGCAATAGACAACAAACATTAATGTTTTCATGATACTGTTAACTTATTAGTTTATGACCTAAACATTAACTGGATTTGTTGAGCTGCACTACCTTTTAAAGGTGTTGTTTCATGAATGATCTACACATCAATCCCAATACCCATACTGTCCTATGTTAAGAGACCGCATCTTATAGAAGCAATTGTAAACCACAAATGCATCTCAAAATATATGTGTCAGTGTAGATGAGAGTCTAGTTTTACCCTGCTTATAACAATATTTCAGCAAAATCATTTTGGGGGATACCAGAACTGGGCTTCATACAGTCTAATCTATCCATGTAGGGAACTGATCCAGGCCTCCAGTACGACGGATAAAAGCTTCAAACTCTTGGCTACACTCCCTACCCCCACCAATGATGCATAAGTGAACAGGATTTATGCACTAGTATTACTAATTGTCATTAAACTCATCTCAAAGCCACAGTACTCAAAATCTGGAGACTATACCAACAAGAGTCAGCATGTTGACATGTTGAAACTGTTCTGATAAGGTGGCACTCACTCCAAGATCTTCATTTGCCAGAAAGGCCTCCTTTGTGGCAAGCCATGTGTCGGCCTGCTCAGCTGTCTCCTTGAAGACCTGGAGGTCGTGGCACTGCGTCAGGAGATGGTTCCGCTTGTCCCACGACCCACTTAGGGCCAGCTTGGTCTTCTCCAGCTCCTTCACCGTCTTCTGGATCTGCTCCGTGGCGTAGTGCTGGTTGTTCACAAGATTCATCCCACTCTCACGGATGGACGTGAAGTGAGTCTTGCGGCCATCAATCTCAGCCTGGAGGACACATTTACATTGTCACATTCAAGATTTTCTTTTAAACATTATCAAACATATCCCAGCTGGGCATTACACTCAAATTTCATGCCCTCCTTACAAAATAAAATAAACATTAGTATCAATGGTACAGTATAACAATATTCTGATCATCCTTTAACGTCCGCAGGAGGGGTTCAAATGTAGAGAGAACAAAAGTACAATCACATCTTCAAATAGCTCACACGATTTAGTCTGATTAGTTTAAATAAAAATTTAAAAATTTGATTAATTCAGGCAAATGTCTAATGAGTCGAAATCTTGCTGCTTCAAAATATTTCCTCCATTCAATTTGCAGAAGTGACAATTGTGATTATAATAGCTTTTCTGATTATAAGTCAAAGTTCGTTTTCTAGACAGCTAGACTAGTTCTGACTAACTGCAGGTTTTCATAGTGACATTACCTTCCTTTCGTGATGCATCTGGAGGAGGTTCTCTGCCTCGGTCACGTCTTTAGCAAGGTCACCAGAGTTCATCCTAGCCATCATCTCATTGGACCACTGGATCTGTGGGTGGGAAAATACACGACATAGGTATATCTAAGTGTGCTTGTTGCCATGACACCATGAAACTTCATAGCATAGTTGTACAATTTGTTGTGCAATACCAGTACAAAAACAATAAGTCTTGGCCAAGAAGGGTTCCAATATGACATGGGAGTCATCCCAACTCACCAGTTCACGCGCATCTGCTAGGAATTTCTGCAGTCTGTATGATTCTGCAAGTTTTGATTTTCTGAAAGAAAATGAATAAACTTTCAGTAATTTCTTATCATCCACATTTACACCACATACTAAAGATGACAGATTCTGGAACAGTTTTCAGAGGAATTGAGCATACATCCACATAACTGGAGCTCTATCATATACAGAGAACCTGGCGATCCACTGACCTTGAGTCCGACAGTTCCTCCAGCCTCTCCCAGTTGTCTTCTGCCTCCTGCTTCTTCTCCTCGATGGACTTCACCATGTCAGGATGCTTCTTACGCAGTTTCACAGCCTGGGTCTCAATTTTCTGGAAATGAGATTAATTTGTAACCAAACGTGCAGAACAATAAGATGATCATGTCATAATGAATATGACCTTTCGTTATCTGTCCTAATCAAAGATTAGCTCACCTCCAACTGGTTCTGGAGTGCCGTCATGTCCCGCTCGATGTCCTCCTGCTTCCTCTGTAGCGCCTGCACGCCTGCCAGATCTTTCCCAACATCCTCTACTGACAGGAGGGATGCCTTCTCATTAATACGCTCGTTGACATCATTGACATCCCGGTTGAAGGCATGCATCTCCAAGGCAGCTGCCAGTTTCACCTTGTAGCTGTTGAGGTCTCCTTGAAGGTCCTTCCATCTGGGGTGATGGAGTTAGTGTGTTTAATTTCATACTAAATAATAGTTCTGGTATATCAGCATTATGTGTTGAAGCACATTTACTGTAGACATTTAATGCTTTGAAATCCATGGATTAATCTATGCTGACAGATTCAATCTCTCATCAGCAAATACAGGCATATCAATGGGAAGTAATTCAGCACAGTGCACTGTACCAGGAATGACCACAGTGTCACTAAGGAGAAAGTATAACATTAGTCATCAAATTAACTGAGAAAGAGACAGAAGCCTGTTAATGAGACTCACTGCTTGTTCATATTGTCCCGCCTCTGTTTGACAGCCTTAGTGTCTGTGCGTCCCTGGGACACCAGCCTGTCTGCCAGGTCATTAATGGCCTTGATACGCTTCTCGTCTACAGTAATGCCCTGCAACAAACATCCCAACACAGTTTCAATTCCAGGTAAGCACAAATCTGAAGCTATGTACTAGTATTAAGCCATGCCTTCTTTAAACGAACTCATTGGGTATTATAGACTTATCAGTCAAGAATCATTCAGGCTGTTTAGGTTCCAACACATTCCAAGGCCTTTGATTCTGACGAATTGTAAAGCAACTATGTGAAACAGGGTGAGAAAGAGGACGGATGACTTACAGCAGACTCTTGGTTGTTGACCTTCTTCTGCAGCTCCAGGCAGTGCTCGTAGTCACGCCCCATGTTGCCTGCACTCACAAGGGTTTCCTGAGAGAGGATACAGGTATCGTAAAAGGTACTAGGAGATCAGTCACAAATACTAAATTAACAACAGAGACAAAAGGACTCCTCCAAAAATCTTTGCCTGAAGGTATAAAGAAGCTTTGATAAGCTAGACAGTTTTGTTACCATTTCTAACAAGAATATTTCACAAATAAGACACTAATTTCAATGCAGCACTGGCAAAATCACAATTCGCAAATCGCCATCTAATAAGAAAACATCACTTTTACATGAAAATTCAAAACATGCAGTCACATCTATTTTGAAATTAAACTTCAATGCATCAATAACTGATAATATTTCTTAACAATGACAACCATGTTCTGCCTACCTGCAAACCTACCTGATTATCAACAGACAACACTTCTCACCTTTTCTCTGATCCACATTTCCACTCTGTCCACCTGCTCATTGAACTCCAGGATGTCCTTGGCCTCACCCAGACCACGCCCCCTGTTGGTGGAAGCTTGCAGCAGCTCATTCCACTTGGCTGTGAGTGTCTGCAGGCACTGCCGGATGTCTCCTGACGCCTGGTGTCGCTTCTGTATGAGGAGGTCTCCTTGCTGGAAGGCAGGAACAGATCACACTTAGCAGGTGTATGTGCTAAAATAGCTGAACTAACTTCAAACTATCGTTTCTTTCACATCCAGTAGAACTTTTGTCACTGATTTTCTGTGCACAAAATTGAATTTCTGCTTAAAAAGACTCAATGAAGAAGATGTGAGCATGAATACACAATAACCTTTAGAAAGTGCTCAAATGTAACACAAATTATATTAGTGATTCCACTTTCTTAGTAAAGTAGAGATTCAAGTAATATTGTTAGGTTGAGTCCCATCTGAGATTTGAACTCCCTCTCTTTGGGTCAGACATCTAAACATCATAGGACAAGCTACACTAACATACTCCGTAGATGTTTACCACTGATAGTAAAGCGAAACAATGCATCCCTAGAGCTGGCATGGAACTACTGTTGGTGGTAGAGGTGGCCCCGTGTCTGTGGGAGTACAGTTGAGTCATTATTTGACTATTGGCCTACCTCCTTGATCTTATTGATCCTGTCAGTGTTGGCCACTATCTCGGCCTCAAAAGCTTGATGCTTCTGTAGTTTCTTCATCTTGTCATACAGATCAGTGACGTCCTGGAAGTCGTCCTCATATGCCACCTTCAGCTTGTCATCAATCCAGCCTTCGGCCTGCGATATGGGAGATGAATAAACACCATGTCCAAAAGAATTCAAATATAATCATCTTTTCTGTGGAAATGCACAAGGATTATTTTTCTGTGATACATTGGCCTTCACTTATTAACTTCAAATTGGCAATACTGTAAAATGATCGCAAAGTGCTATGACAACCTCCATATTGGACACTCTAGTCCCATCTGTGGGTCCACAATACCCACGCTGAGGGACAAGCACCTTCTCCAGCACACAATGGACCAGTGTGTCATGGCCACAATGATGCTGACTCATGACCATGATGCACAAATTTGTTCAGCCCCGAGGCATAGAGACAACATAATATACCAGAGTCAGTAACTCAGGAAGGCTTCATGCCATTAAGAGGAAAGTGGTTAATGTGAGGTCCACAATATATGTATAGGAGGACTAGTGTCAGGGAGACAGCCCTTGACTTTACAGCTGAATGATTTTACCCCAATGTCCCATGTTGCTAAGACAACGAATCTTCTCCCTTCATACAGTGAAATCTTGAACATATTCGTTAACCATACACATATATCAGACATTTAGCTGGGAATCTGAATGTCATGGCTGTTAGTTGTTGAACATACAGCACAATAATTCAGGACATTCCTTAGTGAATAATGGATCAAACCCAAATTATCTCTGAATGTCTGAAACTACCAGTCCTGTAGCAGCCATGAAGAGACACGACACTCACCTCTGCAACATCTCTGTTGAAGTTTGCATACAACATGTTGTCGGATATTCTGTTCTTTCTCTGGGAACTCAAATCTTTGATATGACCTCGTCTGGACAAGAAATAATAGAAAATTAAACAATGGATATGGAACAATGAAACTATGGCTGGACTATATCAGCATGATATGAGTCTATCAGTAAAACAGCATGAACTGTGTACATGAGTTGGATTCAACTCTTGTTTCATCGCAGCATCTCAGCCTGATATAAAAGCCTGAAATGACAGGAGATAACAGGTTCCCTTCATAGTTCCATACTTCCACACTCAGCATACAATTACATACCTCTGATTGACAGCAGCCATTGTTTTCTGCACGGTCTGAGCTTCGAAGTGGTTGTCCGCCACCAGCTGTTGTCCGTGAGCTGTGACTGCTGAGAGTTTCTCCTCCTGCGTCTCCAGCACCTTCTCAAATGCCTCATGTTTCCTCATGAGAGCCTCCACCTGCTCCACAGACTCTGCTGAGTCAGGGCTGGCCAGATACACCTGTGACATGACACACAATACAGATTAAAACATAATAGAGAAACTCACATCAGATACATTGTCATGTATTTACAAGGGTTACCTTTTGTTCCCTGCTTCATAAAAATCACACTAAACATAACACATGTCGTGCTTTGGATTACACATTCTCTAGTGCTTTTGTTGTAGACCCTACACCATCAACACACAAAGTCAGCCACCGCGACTTCCACTCCTTAAAAAAATATTTCATAAACCAGAGTGTTTTCTCAGCCTACCTCCTGGGATGAACTGAGAGTATTAAGTTGCTCCGCATCGCGAAGGAAGATCTGGACATCATACAGCTGGTCGTAGTACTCCTTCCTCTTGTTCCAGGTGGCCACAAGCCGCTCCTGCATCCTCTGCACCTCGTTCACCTTGTCTGAAATCTGTTCAAAGAAGTATGCCAACTCAAACTCAGTTCAAAGAAGTATGTCAACAGGGAATGACTGTAGAACATGAGTGAAGAGACGCTATAAACTGGACTGGGGCTCTCTGAAGCCATGCTCCAGATACTGAAAACTCAATACCAAGTGGAGAATCAAACTCTGGTCTCTGGGATGACCAGCAAACACTCTAACCTCAAAGCTACTCCAATACTTAATGGTAGCAAGTCAGTTGCTTCATTGAGGGTGTTTCAAAATGTTGCATTGAAAGTATCAATAAATCTATTATTCATCTGTGTTCTTTGACAACACTGCCATAGAAGATATTGCCCAAAATCACCCTGATGTGGAAGTTTTGGTGAGTTTGTTATTTAAGGCCTCACAATATTCCAGCTATATCACAGCTTTTGGCAAATATTAGAGTCTCGATCAGAAAACCCAGTGATCAACAGTATAGGCATTGAGCTACACAATTAGGATATAAAGTCATTAAAGTCAGCACCCAGGAATCATTTCGTGAAGCAACATTAATTAAGGTTAACCTTAACTCCAATTCTTTAACATCAAAACCCTTCGCTAAGGTTACCTTAGTGAGTTACAGTCACCTTAGTGCCTTGTGAAAGGAGGCCCTGATGCTGTTAGTAGCCTCCTGTATCTGCTGCCAGTAGAATCTAGCACTCACCTCATCACTTGCATAGTGTCCATTCTCCATCATTGCTAGTCCAGTGCCAATGACTGCTTCAAATGTGCTTCCTCTAGCATCTATCTCAGCACGGATCTCGTCTTGTCGGGTACGCAGGAGGTCAGCGGCCTGTGCATCTCGAACTGTCTTCTCTGCCAGCATCTCTCGCTCTGTATCCTTGGCCCAGCCAAGCAGGTCACGCACCTGAGATACAGATAGTATCGTATATTACAAGCATGTCTGTACATGAAACCGTTTTTCTCAACATTTTAGCAAATGGTAGAAACAAAGCCTACAGCATCACTACATCTGGGACATGTACTACCAGTAACATTTGTGATCAAACCAGGAGTATTTTCCATTGTAGCCTTCACTATTTGTATTGAATCTGTGGGAATATGAAAAAATCTGCAACTGAAATCTTCGTGGATTGACAATCATCGTTGAGCCTCTTCGATGGATGTAAAAGAGAAAATGTCGTGCAAACACTAGACCATGTATAAAAACCTACGGAGCTCTGACTAAGAGTACCACCAAGTCATGACAGATGAACTTAACATACCTTTAAGAGTGAGTGAGTGAGTAGGCAACTCCTGTGCCCCAATATAATAACGAACACAGCCTGGACACTTGCAGAGTGGCTAAATCTTGGACCTGGGACAACCATGCAGATGCTAAATGCAGCATTAAAGTGGACTACTTACTGAAGCATTGAACTTGTGGAGGTCAGCGGCAGCCAGCAGTTGGCCCTTGCGGATCTCTGCCCTCTCCTGTAGGTGTCCCCAGTGGTCCACCACGGCAGCCTGCAGCTCCTCGATCTGGTCCGCGTTTTCTCCCGGGTAGGCCTCCTGCAGGCGCCCAGAGTCGTCAATCAGGATCTGGAGCTGTTTGAGGAGAAAGAAATATTAGCTTATCTCTGACACACAAAAGATATCCTTAAAAACACGAGTTTGTGTTTAAAGTTTGTGTGCATAATGTGACCATGGCTGGAAGCTACTGAAGTATCTACCTGAGCTTCGAGGGCAACCAGTTCATTCTCGAAAGCCTCATGTTTCTTGAGGTACTTCTGGGTGGTGTAGTAGTCACGTCCTAGATCATCAGGTATGCTGGACTCCTTCTCCTGCAATAAATAACTTTACTTTACCTGACGTTTCACATTCGTGTGGAGTCTTATTTAAACAAATTATTCCAAGAAAACACCAAGGAAAGTACTTCTTTTAGTGAAAGCCAGAAACAGACATACAGATGACAAACCAACAATAAACATCAACCCAGGAACTCCTCAGGATTTTTTTATCAACAAACAGCAATTCCTGTTATTTCTCATTGAAGTAACTTTGAACACAAAACTTTGGTTCCTGACAACTGGTCAACTGACTGTATTCAGACAAGGTCAAAAGCACAATCATTATACCACTACAGCTCTCTTACATGCAGAATCTGAGTCACATAGCTTGTCACTGTCTGCCCTCTTCTTTAGTATTTCCTTACCTGAATCCTAGACAAAGCCTCCTCCACATCTCGGTTGAAACGATGGATGTCCTCTGCCCCCTGTAGCTTGGAGTCACGTGACTCGATCTGCTCCAGCAAGGTGTTCCAGGCGTCACGCAGGTGCTCCTGCCTCTGCTGCACCTGCACCGTGTGTGGCCCCTTGTCGTCTAGCAGCCACTTGGCCAGCCGCTCACATCGGTTGAATCTCTCGGAACCAGCCTCAACCTTACGCTTAAACTCTTCAAACTTACTTTTCAAGATCTGCAGAAAAAAAACATAGGAAGTAAATGTAAAGTTGATAACTTACACTATTTAAAAAGATAGTCAAAGTACCACTGGGCACTTTTGTATGCTATTTGTCAGAAAACAGAAATTTTCAGTGGTGCAAACCATTTTTTAAATTACAAATATTGTCAAAGGAAATAAAACAAAATATTTCTTCCTGCATGCAAAAACAGATGTTAATCACCTGAAGATGTTCGTAATCTTGGCCATATTCCTCAGAGCATGCAGTCTGCATCTGTTCATTGATCCATTCCTCGAACTCCTCGCTTTCACGCATGTAGGCATGAAGACTCTTGGAGTGTTCAAGATTACGCGTCCTCTCTGCTGCCAAGCGACGAAGCTTGTTGAGGTTGTCCTGCAGGTTGTCCTGTAACAAAAGATACTAAAATGTCATTTTGGGAACTGATGGGAATAGTAAAGGCTTTCTCTGACAACTCAACACTGATCATTTCCTAAACTCTAGACTCCAGAAACCTAGGCATAACCCAGTGTTAAAACTTAGGATTTCCACTAGCATGACTTCTGAAGTTTGGTCTCCTGGATTATCTCCCCATTATGTCAGTGCAGGTGATACAGGTGGGTAATGTGTGGGTCTGCTGTTGTCCTCCACATCATCATCCACTAGAATGATTTGGACAATGTATCTACCAAGAAACAAATTCCCTGGACATCAGAAATGGGCTTCACACATTGTACCCATGTGGGGAATCGAACCCAGGTCTTTGGCATGACGACTGAACGAGTGAGCTGGTGAGATGGAATTGGTTTATTTGCTCATGTACTGATGCGCACGCATGTGACCATGAGCTTGTGTGTTTGCACTGCTTGACCAGCACCTGCTATATCCCTTTAATGACAAGCGCCTGAGACAACAACAACAAACAACTTTAGACATCCTTTGGTATATGGCAAGGGGATCTAACCACTACCTGCTCTCCAAGCAGGGGCTGTGTCCACTAGACCATGATAATGGTCATTGAGATGGTCAGCTTACCTGAGCTCTCTTCAGTAGAGATGGATCTGCTGATCCCAGCTTAAACAGCCTGGAGGACTCCTTGCCCAGGCTGGTAACGATTCCTGAGTATGTCTGAATGTCAGTTTCTAAAACCTGCAACAAAAAAAACTAAACATCAGATAACTGTTATCAACATGTTTACTCTTCAGTGAGTGAGTGAGGTTGGTTTTACATCCTTTTTAGCATTATTCCAACAATATCACAGCTGGGGAAACCCAAAATGGGCTCTACATGTTGTACCCATAGTGAGGCTGACATTGCTTAGCGTCAAAGCTGTCATGTGACCAAATGGGCCAATCAGAAAGGCCAAAATCTACCTATCGTGTAACAACTTACATTATTAACCTGACTAGATTTTCAATGTATTCTCTTTTCTTGTATTGTCTGACATGAGAATTAGATTGTATATGCCATACCTTATTTTTGGCTAGCATTTTGTCTGCTGCATTCTCATCCCTTCCATAGTCTGTGCTGGAGGCAAGGGCCATCCTCTCGTTGATCCAGGCCTCGACCTCCGCCACCTCAGACAGGTACTGCAACACAACAGTCATCAAGAGATTAAACAACTGATGAAATCTAGCCTTGGTAGGTACAATATGGGCTACAGCTTACCTTGTTGGTCCTTGACTAAAACAAAGCCAGTTCATATGAAATAATGAAGTACCATGGACACGATCTAGCAACAAGCACCGATCAAGGGTGATGAGGAGCTCAATAACGGAAGGCATGGGTGGTGAGGAAACTCAATGATGAGAGTCATAGGTGGTCGAGGAGGCAATCAAAGATGGATGCGAAATCAATTAAGGGTGGTCAGGGAGCTTAAACACCAGAATCAATCAAGCATGGATGAAGAGTCAATTAAGGGTGCCCGTGGGGTAATTAAGGGAGGCAATCAAGGGTTGATTAAGTGTCAATTAAGGGGGGTCAGGAAGCTCATACACACGAAGCCATTGAAGAGGTGGATGAGGAATAAATTATGGGTGGTCATGGTGTTCAAACATGTGAGTCAATCAAGGCTGGTGAAGGAGACAATAAGGGCTGCCATTAGGTCATACATGGATGGCAGGAAATCTGACCTTCTGAGTTTGCAGTGAGATGTCAAGGTTCTTTTTCCTGTTTTTGGACTTCTTGAGGAGATCATCCCAAGACACCTGAAGCTCTTGACACTTGTCTCTGATGGGCTTGGAGGCGAAGTGTTTGTCGTCAATCAGCTTGTCTCCTGTGCTCAAAACTTTATCAACGCTTGGTTGGTGGCCCTGAATCTCACGGTCAAGATCCTGACAAGAATAATCAAATCAGTTATTTCCACAGGAATATACATCAATTGATATTTCCAGTCTCCACCCACTACAATCACATTACTCAACTGTATTCCTTCATTCTTATATACCCTCTACAGAAACTTTAATGATATTACATGTATCTAAGATATTATATATATACAAAATCCCAGTGATGTTACATAGATTGTCCTCTCTGTCATAAGTACTTTATCCAAGAACTGAAATGGAATAAAAGAAAAAAAAATAACAGGAAAAGTCTATCTTGCTAAATCTAATTGTTAAAAATAAATAACATCCACGTTAATCTAAAAAATATCAGGTTTTCAATGATTGATCTTGGTAAACATTGGTCATTTTGAGTTTTTAATAATACATACTAAATTGGTAACATTTTAGGCTGATTTGGGACAAAGAAAATACACTCCAACCATGCACTGATTCGGTTGGCGCTGAGCTACCACACTGTACAACTGGTAAATATATAACTGTCATTCACAAGCACTCAACACTGGTCCAGGAAATCTGCACCACATTGAAAATATCACAAAACTGGCTACCTGGTGTTTCTTGTGAAGCTTCTGAGCGTCGATTAGGTTTTTGCCCATGTCCTGTGATGCTGCTGCAGGCAGGTGTTCCTTAATCCACTGCAGCTCATTGTCTGCGTCAAACACAAACTGGTGCAGCTGCAGTGACTCCTGCAGCTTCTGCTTGCGAGCTGCCACAGCTGGCTCCAGCTTCTTAAACCTGAGTGACAAAAGCAGTTTTTAATTTGTTTATCTCTGCAACAGTATTTCAGTAGTTGGGTGATGTCAGTTTTGAGAGGTGGGGTAAGCCCAAAGTGAGTGAGTTTAGTTTTACACCTCACTCACCATCATTCCAGTTATATAACGGAAGTCTGTAAATAATCAAGACTGGAGCACACAATCCAGTGATCAAAAGCATGAGCACTAATCTGCGCAACTGGGAACCGATGACGTGCCAACCAACTCAGCAGGTCTGACCATCCGATCCCATTAGTTGCTGCTAATGACAAGCACAGTCACCTTTTGTAACAAGCACAGGTTGCTGCAAACCTATTCTACCTAGGAAAGAACAAAGTGATAGGTTCTAGACATTTATAAACCTTGGTGAAACTCAAAAACGTTAGTTTGCAGTTGACAAAGAAATATCGCCAGGGTGAATCTTGGATTTGATCTCGCAAAGGCAAGTTCCCTGCATGTTAAACTCGAAACTGCACACTGGTGCCTGTGACCCATGCTTATCTTGAATGTGAAAAGCAATGGAGCATCAAATTGTGAACCCCAAACTTATTGTAACGGGCTAATCCTTGCAAACATATGACACAGTTTCTCACAAGCTCTACTTCCTCTGCCCTCTCAATCAGGTGAGACTGTGGTGTCCATTTTAGTTTTGACACAAATTATCCAAAAAACAAAAGAAAATTCTGAATAATTGATTATTTGTAAAGCTAAAGTGCACTAAAAAACTCAATAAAAACTTTCAGGAAAAAAAAAATTTCTTAAAATACTTAATTATATTTATGGGAAGTTCACAAAATCTTTTGATTAGTGAGATCACCTTCTACTAACCTCTTGTTGAAGGCGTCAACAGCACGGATGATATCAGCAGAGTTGTAGTGACCTTTGTCTGCCATTTCCTTGCCCCGAGCCACAATTGTTTGAATTGTGTCGGAAAGAGTTGATAAGTCTGTTTCAAGATTCTGAAATGCAGCAAAACATTTTAAAAAAATGACTCAAGTGATCTGATTCTGTTGTCCATTGAACCAAGTTAACATCACATCATCAGAATTACATATTTATGGTTTCTAATGTTAAAAACAGACAGAAAATTTCAAACCTGATGTTTCATAAGCAGATTCTTGACTCCTCTCAAATCAGAACCAACATCTGGGTTAGCAACAGACTTCTCCATTTCATCAAGCTTAGCCTGCAAAGAGAAACACATTTGGTGATATTATGCACAACAGAATATTCAGCTGTTTTTCCTCACATTAATAACTTTCAATCAAACAGGTGTATCAACTACATACCTGTGCATCCTCCAAAGCTCTGTTGAGTGTCTGCTGCTGTGTTGCTTCGCGGAGTTTCCTCCCCTTGTCTGCTGCCTTTTCATTCAAGTCAGCCCACTCCCTGTTCAGCTTCTCTGAGATCTCCTTGATCTCCGGAGCAGCATAGTGACCGTCATCAATCATTTTCTTTCCGTCCTGGAAAGACAACTCCAGTCATCAAACACTTGCATCTAGGCTACTGAGCGCAACTCATTTGAACAGCTGTCACATGCTAAGGGTAAGCCATTTTCTTGCCTTACTGATCCTACTGGCCAATACACAGGTAGTAAAATTTAAAAAAATACATCAGTTTTAGAGCTAATTAATAAACAATTGTCAAAATAAGTCTTTATCAATCATAAACTGTCCCAATATATTTAAATGTATTTGGTGGCTGTTTCACAAAATGATAACGTAGTACAATCGTGACAGAGACATTTCCTCATCATGGATTTCTTAAGGTCTGGCATTGATAATAGTTGGTAACTGGTGTTTCATGGTGTATCAGATTCTCCTAACACTTAACACTAATTTAACTTTCGGGGCAATTATTAGCAAAGTCCATCATCAACCTTCACATTTTCTAGCCTGAGCTTTGCACATGCTGACCTGATTTAGAGCCTGTAGTCTGTCATTATTTGACTTCAACTCAGCTTCAAAAGCCTGGTGCTTCTGCAGCTTGGCCATGAGGTTGGACAGGTCTTTATAGGAGTCGTCTGTGGCTGTCTTGTACTTCTCCTTCATCCAGTCAGACAGCTGCAACAGACAGATAGTCACGCATATCATCCACAGTGATAACAGATACACAGTCATCACATCCACATTGATAACAGATACACAGTCATCACATCCACACTGCTCAGTGGTCATCCACACTGCTCTTGGTACAATCTGTAGGCATGAAGTTTTGGACCTAAGAGTCCCATTACCATTGGCTTTATGTTCTTATTCAGTGAAGTTCATTTTTTCATTATAAATTAAGCATCATCCAAGAAAGTCTGCTTTTCATGTTTGTTTCCTTTTGGACATTGTGTGGGATCTCACTAAATTTAAATTATTCATTAATTAAAATGTGAAAGATTGACAGATCACCTCTTTTCCATCACGCTTGAACTCTTGGAATTTCTGGGCCTCCAACAAAGCTTTGCGACGATCAGCTGCTTTGTCCTTGACCTTGTTTCTTCGCTCAAGCACTTGGTTGCATCTCTTGTTGATACTGGAATGGATATAGATACATATCAAATACACACAAATATATCACATTTAGCACATTCAAAACAGATTTTCTCCATAATCCACTGACAAACAACACAAACTTTGTGTCCGAAACTAAGGGAAGACAACTCACTGGTCTCTGTCTGGGTGTTTGTCCTGGATCAGATTGTCAGCCAGGTCCTTAAGACCTTTCACTTTCTCATCTTGTGCTTGGACTTTGCCTTCAAAGTCATCGTGTCTCCGTAGCAACGATTCCACATCTGCCATAGTGCTCTAAATTAAGAAAAGGAAACACAGCATTAAGTTAGCATGTCCACCACAGCTAGCGTCTCTCCATTTTCAAGGAAAATAAGAATGTGACATAAATGTGGTTCTTGCAAATTCAAACATAAAACTTAATGAAAACAAAATCATTCAAGCATAAATTCTTTCTTGAAACAATTGAAATCTTTGAATAAAATTTAAACAAAATAAAGCCACAGCCAGGAACTTTTTTTGGTAACGCTGCAAAGTTTTAAGAAAGATATTGGTACCATACAAGTAAAAAGTAGACATAATTACTAAGTTGCACTTGATTCTTAGGTCAAATAAGGATGTCATGAATATGAGTGGTAGCAACGCAAGGCTCCCTTACCCCTCGGTCATTGTAATCAAGGAAGGCCTCGTGACCGCTGGTGGTGGCATCGATGGTGTCTGCCTCCTTGTTGAACACCTGAAGGTTGTATGCATCTTGAAGCTGCTTCTGGCGCTGTCGGTACAGCTCATCAATTGCTCGCTCTTCATCGTCCAGACGCTTCAAGCGATCCTTCACGTCCTGGGCATTGGGGTTCTTGGCGAGGACTTCTGCTCCCAATGCTCTCAACTTGGCAAACCTAGACATGGCAATGTATGTTGGTCTGCTTCTGATAAGTGGTCTTTGTGATGAAGGATGTGTATTCAAAAGAAATATTTAAACACACCTAACATTCCCACAGCCAGGAAAATCTGACTGTCAAGTCAACAAGTCAGAAGATGACAAATTCCCCACACCTCCACAAGTTTGAAAGAACAAATCATCTGACGGTTACTTTAAGTCCACTCTCACTTTCGTTGACCAAGTCAAAAATGTTTCCATGGAAACCAAGAAAAATAAAGATGACAAAAATCCATGAACAGCAAAAGGCACTACTTCAGTATCTCTGTTTGATATATCTACCAATCTTTTGCTAAAAATGAGCGAATATTTTTGTGAGCTATGCTCCAGATACAAAATGATTACTGATGGATGGACAGACGGACAAACAGACAGGGTGTTGACTATATCCCAATACTTTACATGTAAAACCTGCAGATAAACACATGTGAATCTGGGACACTAGCTCTGGCTCAGTCACTAGCTTGAAACAAAAGTCAAGTAGTGGTGCAATGATTCACCCAGACCTCACTTTGATTTGATTTTCGATATTGCTACTTCGATTTGATCATTTTCGATTCAATTCTGCATACAAGTGAAACCACCAGATTTCATTTAACTCCTACAGTTCACTAGACAAAACATATCACACTGAAAATCTCTTTCAAGATTTGACCAGGAATTCAGAAATGTAAACAATGTGACCTTTTTCAAACCAAAAATTTGATGTTTAAACACAGAACAGCACTCAGATATTGATTCTCTATCGTGATCATGGTTAAAATCAATGTGTCAGCTTTGATCTTCGATGCATCAATCCAAATCACTGCAGCCTTAAAGTCAAGTAAAATATCTTTCTGTACAGAAAATTACAATAGATGGAAAAAAGTCCTTGTTGTTTACTTTCAGAAAGTCTTTAGTATCTGCCTTGAATGATAATAAAAGACAACATCAACATTCTGTTTATGTCTTAAACCCTCCTATTTGCCAAGATGAGCCCTGACGAAGAATTTTCCTGTTCTGTGACAATCCTGTCAGAAGAGTGAAGTTCTGTGTCGTCTCACGTCTCAACTCTTAGGATTCCATCAACAAAGTGGTTAACCCTCTACCCCAGTCATCAGCTTGTTAGACAGTTACAACAGAGCTAACGGTACAAACACAGCCCATGTACATCTTGACCACACTAATGTTGAGTGCATGATAGTCGTTACATCCCAAGTATTAACAGGAAGTTGTGTTACATACTTGTCTTTGTGGGCCTTGATGTCATCACCAACCTCCTCGTGTTCCTTGAGCATGCGTTCAGCACTCTGGATATCATGTGGCATCTCTGCACTAGCCAGACGGGCTCGCATCGAGCCGGCCCACGACAACTGCAAGGCAACACACACACCATGACTACAGTTTCTCATGCCATTCAGCTAAAAGGTAAACGCTACATACTTGGAATGAAGAGGAGTGTCTTGGGAGTGATAGGGAAAAACTTACAATATCCTTGGCATCTTCCCCAAACTTTTGCTGGTTCTGAGCTTCGCTGAGCTGACCCTTCCTCTTGTCTGCCTTGCTCTGGAACACAAGAACACAATGATATAACACAAGAATGTAATAACATAATACCGGAACACCACCATGAAACAACAGAAAATAGGAACACAAGTGAGGACAGCAACTCCTAAACACAACCAAAGAACACTACACAGAGCAGAACAACAGAACACAGAAAACCTGCAGTGAATATAAATGATTTCACTGAAACACTATGACGATCAAAAACATATTTTCATAATTTGGATCCATCCAGTTTACCTAACAACTTTTCACATAAATTCACCATAATGAGGACTAAACATAGCTTCTTTTAAGCTTATACTAAAAAGTAGAAATAGAAGTGACCGTCAGCTCTGTGATACAAAACAGCTGTGAAAAGTAGAAGCTGGCTGGCCTACCTTGAGACCCTTCCAGAGTTTTTCCAGTTCCTGCTGACGCTGGTCCACATAGCCACTCTCATCAGGGTAGGAGGATTTCACTCTGGAAACACAGAGGCAGTATTCACTGGCCATTGTATTGGTTGGTAAATTACACAGGCCATTGTATTGGTTGGTAAATTACACTGGCCATCGTATTGGTTGGTAATTACACTGGCTATTGGTTGGTAATTACACAGGCCATCATACTAGTTGACAATTACACTTGCCATCATATTGGTTGGTAATTACACTGGCCATTGTATTGGTTGGTAATTACACCGGCTATCATATTGGTTGGTAATTACACTGGGCATGAAATGCTTTGTGTTGACAAACAACATTCCAGCGTGGTAGTTTAACAGTGGCATTAACAGGGATTGTTTCAATATTCTGACAGTAGTAAAACAACTTTCAAGCTTGATAACTACATTTATCAATGTAAAAGAAATGAATACGGTTTTCCTGAAAATGTACAAGCAGTCCATTTTTCTTCACCATTTCTACTCAAACCAAACAGATGTAACTCTATGGTGGGGTTGTTCTATCTCTGATGATCGATACAGGTTTCAAAATATACTTTAGAAGGAGCAGTTTTGCGATGGATAATTAATGTTTCATTTTCATTTAACTGCAATTACTGAACCCATCAATCTTAATGCAAATTGCTCACAATCCAATCAGAATTTTTAAGTTTCTATGATATATGTATTTCCAACTGAGCAAACTACACACAGAGGATATCTCACTTGTTAAACTGGACAGTGTTTCATCGTGTTTGACATTCAGACAAAATATTTTACCGATGCAGTTTTAAATCAGGTTTTCAAAACTGTTTTCACTTATCAATGCATTCATGATTTACAATGTTGCAATAATTTAAGCACATATTTCAATGCACATTCAATGAATCTCAAAACAATTTTGGTACAATATTGCCTCGCAAAACAGACATGTCAATGTCCAAAATACACATACACAAAATGTCCGAAATCGTAAAAAGTCATCTCCTGTTACTGCTGATTGATGCTTATGATGCATTATTAGGCTAATTAACAGTGTCCAGAAAGTGATAATGAAATATCATATAGCATCACTGATCATCTCAATGCATTCAGACACATAATCCTGATCTGACAGGTTTATTCAACACTAACTACGGCACCCACTGAGTTAGCTAAATGTCGTCCAAATGAGTTTGGCATCTAATTTGCCATACACTGCTGAAACCAATAATTAATCACAAACTGATTTGCCCACACATGGTAACATAATGCCATTAGCAGCAGGTATATATTTCCTTGACAACAAACAATTAGTCCAACTATTTGATTAGGTAAACAGAAAAGGAATAATTACATTTGGTAGGACATGCAACTAGTCACAATATAATCACTAAATTCTATTTTGTCTGCACAAACTTTGAACAAACTGGTTAACTACCATTGCAATGGACTTTTCTTCATTATTTTTTTATCTCACCCAAACATACATTTGAACTAGAGCCTTGATTTGCTATGACAAAGGGTCCAGTTGAACTTGAAGGGAAGATTATGCTGCTGATCATGATGACAAATAATGAGCCATCAGTCTGATGATTTAATGTGTGATTTCTGACATAATGCGTTTTTTGCACACAGGCCTGTCGGGCCATTTAGAGTTTGGAAGGGTGATTTGACCGAAAGAAAGAGCAGCCTGATTGGGGTGCCAGGGTTGCTGAATTGATTTTGTATGAATTTTGAATTTTGATAATTTTGAAACATGCCAGAATAGGTCAGGAACTCCAGATTCGTACTTGTTTAGTTTGGTTTTATGTTAAGTTTTTGTATGTTTGAATGATAATACAGCTCCTAACATGAGTGAGTTTAGTTTTATGCCACACAAAGTAATATTCTGCTATATGGCAGTGGTCTGTGAACAACCAAGTCTGGAAAAGACAATCCAGTGATCAAGAACATGAGCACCGATCTGCGCAACTGGGAACCAATGACGTGTCAACCAAGCCAGCGAGCCTGATTACCCGATTCTCTTAGTCGACTTTTATGGCAAGCATGGGTTGCTGAAGGCCTATTCTACCCCTTGACAGGTCGCTTCTGACATGGGCAAGCAGTTTCAATGGGGGCTAAATGTTCTTATTAGCACATATACATACATGACAGTAATTACCAACCAATACCATGGCATCATTTACACATTTGTGCCCGACACCATCTGGCAGTGAGTACACTGACCGTGCCTTTTTGACACCCTACTGCCACACGTCACTACCTCTATAAGACAGTTGTGAACACTCACGAATCTCCTAGGTAGTTCATCCTCTTCATCTTCTCCTCCATTGGAACAAGCTCTCTCTCCACATTCTAAAATAAACACAACCTTCACATATAAGCTATCTTAAGTCAGACAAATACTGAGATTTTCTACTAGTCTGAGAGTGAGAGAGAGTAGTTTTACGCCTCTATTCTCAGCATTACAGCAATACTAGGGGGCCACCACAGAAAGGTTTCACATATTTGTCCATGTGAGGAATCGAAAGCGGGTTTGTGGTGTGACGTGGAACCCTTCTCAGTACTAGGCTACCCCATTGCCTATATGTCACCGACATCATAGGTTAACAACACTACACTGAAGGCATTATGAAGACTGTAAAACAAACTGTGAATGGTGAACATACCATATGCAGAAAAAAAGAGAAGGTAAATTTAATTTTTTTCAAGTTTGGAATGAAGAATATAGCCTCTCACAGCATGTCGCCGCTGAAGTGCCCCGATACCCTTGAGATCCTTGCCCACATCGTCAGTCATCAGAGCATTGTTCTTGTCCTTGATCCACTCAGACAACTCGTCACATGTTGACTTGAACAGTTCAATGCTAAAAGATAAGGAAATACATGCAAGGTGATTGTGGATTCATCTTTCAGTTGCATGAGAGATACTGCACTTAGACTATCACATGGCAGTGAACATTGTTGCAGGAACATAAATCTCAACACATAATTTGTGAGCAGAACATATGTTATTGACTGCTTTCATATACATTATTAGCAGCAATGGTACTGTAAGACTCTCTCGCCCCCAGGGCCTGAACAGATCATCAGTGAAGTGACAGATGTTTCTGAACAAATATCACCCTAAAGTAATGTCTGAACTATCACCTTGAGGCACCCTCTAGTGAGCGTTCCTTGTCCAGCTTCAGTTTATTCAGATTAGCCCAACTGCAACACAAAACATTACACTTGCAATAATATAATGCAATCTAGAAAACACCATTAAATAAACATTAAAAACTTTCAAATTCATAACTGATAACCTTGTTTTTTAAACTCTGCATTCAACAATATTCAAGCAATATGGCAGTGAAATAATTGAGTCTGGAATAGACAAATCAGTGATCAACAGCATGAGCATCGATCTACACATCTGAGATACAATGACATGTGTCAATCAAGTCAGTGAGTCTGACCACCTGATTTAGTTGCCTCTTACAAGCTTGAAATGCTGAAGACCAATTCTAACCTGAATTTTATGTAACTGATAACTAATTTTGGGGCTTTGAAAGGGTAACCTGAATTTCACTCATACTTCTACCACTAAACATCTGCCCAGAGATCAGAGGCTTGCAGATTTGATCCCCAGCCACATCATACCAAAAGATGTTAAAATATGGTACTTCGTACCTGCCTGGCACTCGGCATTAATGGGTACAACAAGGACTGGTTGGCTCAGAGTCTGTATAATGTGTTTGAGTGGGCTATTTATGCTTAACTGTGGCATGGTATCTCAGTGATCTAGTACTATAAAACCAGCCACACATACACACATATGAAGGCCATCATAAGAGCGAAATATTCTTATGTATCACGTTAAACCCCATTTTACCCACCTCACAAATAAACACAAAAAGATTTTTATCCTTAGGTTGGTAACTTATCACTATTGACCTGTCATTGATTTCCTTCTGACGACGTTTGACTTGATCTGACTGACTGCTGCCAGACTTAATGATGTCTTCTGCCAGGACATTGATATGGTCCAGCCGACCCTTGTTGGCTGCCAGGCTTGTCAGCAAGTTCTAGGAACAAACATGGAAAAACAAATAATCATTACTTTCATCAAAACTGTAACAGAGAACAATTATAATACTTATAAAGACTACTATCATGTTTTCTGTCCATGAGGATGCCTTAGAAAAACTTAATTACGGTGAAACAAAAAATTGTGCTGCAAGGATTCTGGTAGGGGAAGTGAGTATGTGAGTTGGCTTTATGCCACTCTTAGCAATATCCCAGCAATATTATGATTATGCAACAGCAGAAATGGGCTTCACACACTGTACCTATGTGAAGAATCGAACCTGAACCCTTTAACCACTGAGCTACTCCACCATCCCTCTTGTAGGAGGAGCTTTGATTGAACCTTTATGGTTTCCAGATTCTCTGCAGAGAAACTGCCGTAGAGGAACCAATTTCTGATAAGCATAATCCAAACAACAAGATTCCCATAGACACAGAAGCAAGATGTGAAGCCGAACCTACCTCAAACTTCTTCCTGACAGCATCCATGTTGTCAGCCAGACTCTCCCTGGACTTAAGTACTCCTTCCTGGAACAAACATACAGTGTTCATCTACATGTGGATCATCATGGGAGCTGCCCTACACCAGAGATCTGTCACTAGCCATAATGAACTAGAATGTTCTGCCAATCTTGCTGTAAGGACCTGATATGTTTAAACACAGTGTTGCTAATGCACACTGATAGAGGTAAACCAAACCCTGAATAGCATGACACACCCTGAGTAGTTTTCACCAAATGTTGAATGAGCATGACCCACTGATTGGTGTTACCCAAATCCTGATGAGCATGACCCACTGATTGGTGTTACCCAAATCCCGATGAGCATGACCCACTGATTGGTGTTACCCAAATCCCGATGAGCATGACCCACTGATTGGTGTTGCCCAAATCCTGATGACATGACCCGCTGATTGGTGTTACCCAAATCCCGATGAGCATGACCCACTGATTGGTGTTGCCCAAATCATGACCCACTGATTGGTGTTACATAAATCATGACCCACTGATTGGTGTTACCCAAATCATGACCCACTGATTGGTGTTACATAAATCATGACCCACTGATTGGTGTTACCCAAATCCTGATGACATGACCCACTGATTGGTGTTACATAAATCATGACCCACTGATTGGTGTTACCCAAATCCGGATGACATGACCCACTGATTGGTGTTACACAAATCATGACCCACTGATTAGTGTTACCCAAATCATGACCCACTGATTGGTGTTACCCAAATCCCGAATGAGCATGATACATACACATTCTATGCTATTGAAAGATTATGAGCAGAGCAGAAAGAGTTACCTTTTCTTTCATCCAGACCTGGAACTCGTCACATTCCCGGTAGAAGGTGAACAGTTTGATTGCATCCTCAAGACTGATCCTTCGAGCCTGTCATAAAAAAACCCATTCAGTATCAAAACACTTATTATATGCTTGTTAGTATTCATCACATTTGTTATTCTCTTGATCAATAAAAATTTGATAACATATAAACATGCTAATGCCAGGTGTTCTGTGTAATTTACTCTCATGGAGAGTTTGTGTGTACTGAAAGGTTTCCCTGTGTTTGGGGTTTTAGGTTGGTTCACCGTCCATGCCTCTTACTGTCATTTAAAACATCACAAAGATATTTTCAAATCTGAAAATGGGTAAGAAAGTCCTCAATAAGCTTGTTGAGATCATAAAAAGTCATGTCACTTGTCTACAGCAAATGCATGGTCAGGTACTACAGTGAGTGAGTGAGTCTCATTTTACACAGTTTCCAGCAATATCACGACAGGGGACACCAGATTCACACATTTTACCCGTCTTTGGCTGACGCGCGACCACATTAACCACTAGGCTACCCCACCACTCCTCAGTAATTACAGTCAAGATATTACTAAAAATCATTTCCCAAAAGAACATATGTAATAAAGACGTTAATGAATTGTGTTTCCATACAAAAAGCACACAGCATGAATGACATAAAATAGGAGGTATTGACTTCAATTGCAGTTCACCTCATAATACAACTCATTTCATGCTTCCTGACACGATTTCTGAAGCAATACAGACACAATGTAGAAGAGAAACAAGATCTAACATATTTGATAGATGTCGAATTGAATGTTATAATCCAGATTAGGAGTAAATGGACCATTGAGTCTGGTGTCATAATCCTGCACAATACAATGACCTCATTAATAAAACATCAGACTCATTGTACATTTGGTTCTGCATAGGATGCAAACAAGTTCCTGGCATGAAAACCTTCAACAGGCAGCAGACAATATCTGCTGTCATCACTGTGTAGAATCATGATGGCAAACACATTTATATACCATAACTTATTCAACAGCAATCCACAACCATTGACTGCATGAACAGCCTCTGTGCCCTGAAACCTATTCAACCCTAGCCTAGATTATGATTGTTCATTTGTTTGTATTAGATTCTGATATTTACTGGACCGGGTGAGTGACTGGACTGAGTTTCATGCTGCTCTGTTTCCCAGCTACATACATGCATCTCAGTGTGGTATGGTCTCTGGAATGCCTGAAGTGGTGAGGGTCACAGATGCTATAACTGAGTGTTGCCTGAGGAAAGTCTCTGAGGGTTATAACCTGGTACTACTCGTTGGCGGAACCCACAAGCAAGGTTATGGTGCGGACAAACAAGGAACATAATGAGTGAATCAGGACTTAAACCCAGGTTCCTGGTGTGCCAAAGGGAAGCAACTCTGGACACTGAATTGCCCCAACTGAGATGACTGGGCCATCTGTGAAGAAACACTTACTGAAATCATTGTGAATGTGAAGCCACTGACATAAGAACCTGCTAGCATCTTTCCTACCCTATGCGTGCCATCAGATGGACCTGGCTAACTTACAACCCCAGTTTCTGTGACTGAAGTCATTCCAGAGATGTCATGTTGGGCCACTATCATAATGTGAACTGTGTAACATTACCAACTGCCTATTTTCAAAAATGAAACTTCTACAATTTCTTTTGTTACACCATTCAAGAAATCAGTTATTAACTCTTTCATACACCTGCTCAGCTTTTACTTACTTAATCTTGTGTTCAATTCTTTACTTCTAAGATATCTCAGTAAAATTTTACTTCAATTTTCTGGATGTATTAAATCTGAGAACAATTCTTTATTTTTCAATCTATGAATGACCCAAGCCATGTATGTACATTGAACACTTTTTATTATGAAACAACCTGAATTTTCCTAGTCTGGCTAATATACAACATGATCAACCTGAGCATAACTGCAGATTTGTTGATAGGCTACTTCGGATAACATGAAAAGGGGTGATTACTAGTGTACTGTTGTTTTTTCGTGGTTGTTTTTGTGCTAGTTTAATCGAAACCACGGTATAGTGAAGAGCATTATTGTCAGGGATGACCGTATCGCCTTAGGTTACCTTAACCACATATTGACCCATAAATGTTTACATAACAATAAACTTCATTGAAAAAACACACCTACTTGAATGAAAATAAAAAAAACGAAACAAACCACATTTTCTTATCACATCTGAATTTTGTAACTGTGAATAGTCAAGCCTAAACAGACATTAACAAAAGTCATTATTTTAGCCTGGATTATAGTACTGATGGCAACAGTACAAATAATCATCCAATTGATTCCGGCACCAAATTTACCAATCTGTTGTAAGTCCGTGCCTTGGAGGCAGCTGCAGGATTGGTGATTAATACCTAGCACCAATCAAACACTGATCATTCTTGCAACTCGCCAAGCCCAGCTGCAGACCAACCGTCATCACTCGGACAACAGGATACTCACAGGAGGCATCAATACAGTAAGTAACAGAAACCAATTTCCATTTATGATCAGTTGTTACAAATCATATACTATTATTTCACTGGGTGGAACAGTATATCATACTTACGTGAATATCAATAATTTCTTTTTCTAATTTAACTGATACTCCTAACCTATGTAATGTTTAAAATTTCATCGGTTGACATATACTAATTATTCACTGGGTGGAATAGTATATTAAACTTACATGAATATCAATATTTGTTTTCCAATCTGATTGATATTTGTAACATATGTTATGTTAGGGATAACACTTTCTCAATAATTCATGTTTCATCAGGTAATTTTTCAAGGTGCTTCTGTTAAATACAATCAAGTCCTGACTTCGAGTATCTTATGAATAACCTGCAAATGTTACTGTACATCCAGATTAGTTCTACTCCTGAGTTACAGTCAACACAAAATGTCGCAAATTCTCAATTTACAAATAATCAATACATTCAGAGTTCTGACCAACATTGGACAAGTAGGGACAAGGAGACTTTAACTGAAAACACACGCTGCCATTTTCAAAACCTCCGCCTCCACACTGTGAAATATATAAAAAAAGCATGTGTCTTCAAGTTATTTTTGTAAATATAGAACCTGTTTTTGTCATTTAATTAGATTTCAAACAACTTATACAAAGCGGGCATGTGAGAGTAAATCTCTCTGGATATGCAGCAATCAGTATGTTCCTACAAGCCGGATTTGATGTAATTATGTTGTTTTTCCCACCTTTCCTAAACCACCATAGTTGCTCTCAGGTGTGCTATGTCAGATTTAAGGACTGGTGTGGGGTTTTAAAGGGATATCACCATATGAAATATGATAGCGCGGTAAGACAGTCATCTCAAAACATATAGTGTCAGAAACCACATTTTATTTGATTAAATTCAATCCCAATTTTATTTATTAAAACTGTTGACAGAAACAACAGAAACACCATGAGAGAATGGCATTACCTCATTCCATACCCGTACAACTTCCGCTTACCTCATTTGTGAGAGTCCATTTTTCGCGCCTACCTCAATAGCACCAATTTCACATTATTCTTAGCAGTCACGAACAGATTATAGTTTTGTAATCCATGGACTCCGAGACCCGCATTATTGACTCACTGAAGTTAGTTTCAACAAGTAAATGGGCAAAATTTTGCTTTTTAGCAGTCAAAGTTACAAGTATCGCGGGAAGTCAGCAGTGACTTGTCAAACTGTCTCCTACTTAAATTGTATCCAGACAGGTAACGGCCTGTGGTCATTGTTTTGTTAAATATGTTTGCAGAAAACTCGCATTATATACCAGCCAGATAGCAATGTAAAATAATTTGTTACAATAACAGCTTAATATGTAAAATATTCTGATAATGGAATAGAAGTTCTTTGATGTAATATTATGGGATCCATCGGATATTCATGTGAATATACATCTTTGATAACAGGTAGCATAACTGGCCCAATAATCAAGTTATCATGTCTAGTGATTTTTTATTTATTTTCACCTTAAACAATACGATATATTTTTGATTGGACACAATTCACGAAATATCAGTTTTGTTATGTCCTTGGAATATACGATCTTACTCGGCCTTTGTTCCACATTATGTAATAGGTACTATAAGGCAGATGTCTAATAACACGGGGAGTCATTCGTGGACCCCAAGACACGCGTTATGGCTACTGTATATGAAATGCTTCCCTGAGGTAGACAGACAAGAGAAAGATCACTATTGCTGTCCAAGTTAATCAAATCCACACAGAAGTGTTAACTAAAGACACGACACCTATTCTTCATGAAGCTGACATTCTGGCTCCAGCAAAGACAACCCTGTCACTAATGGGCAACCTGTGAAGCGACAGCCATCCCTTGAGTCACAAAAACGGAAACTCTTTAGTTGGCTAAAGAGAAAAGGATACTCCTGTCACTACGATAATAGTCATGATGGAAATGACTGCTGACTCTTACACATTTGTGAAAGAATTTATAGCTATTTAGAGATACGCAGATGTTGGTTCTTACAAGTGACTGCTGAAAGCTGTTGTGTTGATTTGTATTTACTGTCAGTTACAGTCCATTATGAGAACTGGAGACATTGATTTCGCCTTCAGATTCATCTGCACTGACATTTGATGATAAAAGTTCTGAAGGTTACAAGCCTAATCAGTATCAAACGACAAAAGACAAGAAGCCTATGAAATATTGAAAAGGACATAAGAATAAGATAAAATAACCAAATGTCTAAGAATTTAAGGCGATGATATGAGGTAGAGGTAACATTTGTATAAATTATCTGATTTATATACAAACATAAACTTTGGACAGATCGGATTTACTTTCACTCAGGTCAAAGGTAATTATAGATGTAACCCTTATTTTGTACAGATCCAGCTGAGGAGGCTGTTTGCCAATGCTGCCACAGAGCTGTTCAAGAGACTCACAAAAGTAAAGGTTTTGGAAGCAAATACATGATATCATACCTGTGCCAATTTGGTGAGTTTCGAGTAGAGAACATTGATGCTTCTTTGTCTGGTTTCAACGTTGTCCTTGTCGAAGTGCAGATTGGCCTTGGATCTCACTGAAAAGATGAAAAGTTACCACATATTATTCCCCTAAATGGTGACTCACACATCAACAAGGGCACAGATAAGCTGATACATAGAAAATTGGATGTGGCAGCAAATGTTACCTGAAGGAGCTCGTCGCAGTTTTGCAGCCTTGTCCGACTTTCTTTTGACAACTTCCTTCTGCAGAACTATCTTCTTGACTTTGATGCGTTCTGGAACTTGTACAGGGTGCTTCACAACCTTCTGCACGACCTTGGGGTCCACTTCCTTCACGTAGTTGGCAGGGACAAATCCCTCGGTGTTGTCTGCCTTTCGCACCTGCCACCAGTCATTGTTCGTTCTCTGGAGGAGGATCAGAACCTGAAAGAAGGTAGATGATTGAGAGAGCGTAGCTGAGAGAATGAATGGGTAAGTAAGGTAGTGAGAAATAGAGTGAATATGTTTATACAACTCTTTTAGCAATATTCCAGTAATATCACAAACTGTACCCATGTGGGAACTGAGCAACAACTTAACCACTAGGCTACGCCACAGAATGTGTGTCTGATTGAGTCTTTTCGAGTGGCCCCAAATTGACTGTATCCAAATGAAAATGCAAACATACAACACTGACTCCCTGAGAAGGAGACAGTGAGTATGGTTTTATGCCACTTTTAGTAACATTCAAGCAATATCGCAGCAGGGGACACCAGAGATGGTTCTCACACATTGTACACGTGTTGAAACGAACCTGGGTCTTCTGTGTGATAAACATTTCAATCACTAAGTATACGTCCAAAACTGCAAACATGAGAGAGTGTCTAACAGAGTATGTCATGATACATTTCATTTCCACTATTCAGAAGAAAAGTTTAACATGACATCAGTGTTACTTGAACTGGACAGTCTCAGTAAGACTTCCAGCCATTTCTATGAGTCATTCTTATTGACCTGTATCAAAAGCACAACATTACTGTATTGCAATATACTGCGATCCAGGTACCTGTACCACAATATTCATGTGATATCTTGGGAGCTAAAGTGAGTGTGAGTGAGTTTACTTTTATGCTGCACTCAACAATATTCCAGCTATATGGTGGCAGTCTGTAAATAATCGAGTCTGGACCAGACAATCCAGTGATCAGCAACATGAGCATTGATCTGTGCAATTGGGAGCCGATGACATGTGTCAACCAAGTAGTTTCAGACAGTGATGTATTAGTCGTTTCAGTACAATGCAAATGACACATCAGGAAAACTATAATTTCCTCCCTCCAGTTCAAGTGAAGTCTTGCCATGAACTAACACAAGGTTACCTAATCGCTTGCTTATAAATCATCCCCCAAGTCACTGATATCTGTAATCATGCAAAGTTTACCAGAAGTGGCCAGTCAGCCAGTCAGTGGAGGCCAATACCATGCAGAGTAATTTTCTGGAACTTGATCTTAAAGTTTTGATAGGATGGTTACAAAGTCTGCAAACCATAAAATCGATGCACGAGCTGTTGATCACTGGAATGTCAGGTCCAGACTGGATCACAGACCGCTGCATATAGCTGTATACTTGAGCAACAAGCGAATCATCCGTAACTCTTTTCGCTGTATGTGATGAGTGAGCGAGCAGGTAGGTGAGTGAGTGAGTGAGTGAGTGAGTGAGTGAGTGGAGTTTTACACCACTTTTAGCAATATTCCAGCAATAACATGGCAGGGGTAAACCAGAAAGGGGCTTCACACATTGTACCCCTGTGGGGAATCGAATCCCGGCCTTCAGCATGTCAAACACCTTAATCACTATATCATTGCCTCAGAGCTTTGACCACAAGGCCACTGCCCTGATAAATGACTGAGTATAAACAGACATCGTTCATGTTCACAAAGAATAGAATGCCAGCTTTAACTAGCATTTCGTATGATAAATATCAGAGATGGTTGTATGTCTTCTACTTCTCTATTACAATTCAGGTAATGTTTGTCACCATTTAAAATCTGTCTAGTCCTCTTTAACTTTTTATAAACATCAATTATCCCTCATAACTGTCCCACTTCACATCACATAACCAGCTTGCAACCAGTGTTGGTATGTAAACTCAAACATCACATTTACTGTCCATAAGGCATCCATAGAACTCTTTCCTTTGTGGAAGGCAGGATCATCAAACAAAGAGAACTGGGTAATAAAAAGAACAAACAGTGGAAACACTGAGGCAGACAGCCAGTTTCATCAATTACCGAACAGCCGTGGCTATATTTGATACAGTTAGAATATTCCAGAGGTGTGTGTTGAACAGCAAACAAACAAACATACTGTCCCTTCGAGACTAATGAAAACAGTTGATTGTGATCGGCACAATAACCATTGTATTTGTCACTGTTGAGTTTATGTGTTAGGTGTGTACATATAGTGGATTACACCATCACAAAGTCCGTCTTTGAGGCCTTTAGTGCCCACACTGTCCATTTGGTACAAATCAACAGACCTACCTCATCTAGCATACAGGTAAGGATAATATTGATTATAATGTGTTTACCTGTATTTTTCGCCTTAACCTTTTATCATGAAGGTACTAAATAGGGACAATTTCATGCATAAACTATAACAGCGGAATTCAATCACAAAACCCATCACAAATGGAGCTATTGTGGCTTTATTAGATTCATGCATGTAGACACTTTGTCATGACCACCCATGAACATCCTGGTAACTGAATGCACATATTCCCAAGAGTAGGAAGTTCACAGCAGACGATGGAAGGGGACAGTTCAAACAGTTAATCACTGGGTTGTTTTTAAATGTGAAAAGCAACTGGGTTAATGGCCAAACCTTGTAATTGCATGCAGGTCTATGTGAAAACAAGTGGTTGCATCAAGCTGTATGCTTGCACTGAAAGAGTTTAGTTATGGTGGGAAAATGGGCATCACAGATTGTGCCCTTGATGGAAATCGAACCCGGGTCATGGTCTGTGGTCGGTAGGAACTGACTGGCAACAAAAGGACCTTACCACTTCTCGCCATTCTCAAATAATGCCACCTCCCTTAAGATAACTGTATCTCGCTGGATCAGCCCCAACCCTGCCAGCATCCCTGGATGGTATCAAATTCATGCAAGGTCTACTAGGATGACAGCTTAACAGGCAACAACATTCAGATGTATGTCAACGTTTTGTACCATGTTATTGAACTGATGGCAAGCATGGTTAACACAATGTTTGAGGCTCTGAGTTGGTTGGTTAATTAAAAATCCCTCAAAGATATTCCACCCATATGGCAGAAGTCTGTAAATAATCAAATCTGGACCAGACAATCCAGTGATCAACAGCATGAGCATTGATATATGCAACTGGGAGACAGTGACATTTTATTCAGCCAGTCTGACCACCCGATCTCTTTAGTTGCTTATTATGACACACATGGGTTACTGAAAATCAATTCTAACTCGGACATTCACAGGTGGATGCTGCTTTGAACAGAAATGTGGATAAATCACATCATGTCATCCTCCAACAACATCAAACATATCATATTCAAAACAAATCAATAACTCAAACCGTAATTGGAAAAAGGAGACATTTTTTTAGACGTAAACAGCCAATTTTCATTTACACAATACTTTCAATTGTTAAACTGGCTGTTTGCAAATACTGTTTACTACACAACTGATCACATTGTGAAACTGCTATGGTTGTGGCTAATATAGTCTGCAACACTAAGAGAGTGTTGTATTTTCCACAGTTTGACTGACAGTTTCTTTCATGTAATACAAGCCAGGACTTTATCAGTAATCTGTAGGCCCTTCCTCAGTGATCCAGAGCTTTATTGATTGTTAAACTGGTAATCTCTTGAAAGCAGAAAAACATCCGGAAAGTTTGTATCTGTATTATTTGTAGCAGTAGACGTAAATATTTACAGCCTAATAGACTTGCCACGAGAAGGAGACAGCAGCTCTTATGCAAATCCTTGAATAAAAGCGAGGATTTCTGTCTAGGATATAGTCAAGGTAGGTGCCTCTTTATTTGTTACGAAAAGTTTTTGCAGTGTTCATTCACACATCTGTTCTCATTATTAGACAGTTTGATTTGATGTCAAGACCAGTGTTTGCCCATAACCCTGAAAAACTACAGGCCCTTAGGACCAAGAACCATACAAAGCTGTGGGTCTTCATCAGAATGTGTAGGCCTTATCTTTTAATATGGAAATAATATGTTTAGCTATTGGGGATGTAAAAGGACCTGCAGAAAAGGACCATAAGGTCCATAAGGACCTGCAGAAAACAAATGCTTGGGGGAGGACTGAGTGGTTTTCTGTTGGTTTTGGATCAAGTTTGTTAATTTTGAATGCTGGTCCTAGGTGTTTCCTTTCTACCACACCTGATATTGATGTTGGTGTTACACTGCTTACATAATGACTTAGGTTGGTGACCATGTTTGTGGATGTGTATGTAATTATCCACTGGCTGTCAGATTAGTTATCACATCGACAATCAATAATTGCCAAACCAATCATCATACAGTGATATTGTAAATGTATTGCTGATGGGGAGGATATAAAAGAATGAAATGGAAGGAACCAAAAAACACTTTCTTTCCAAAAGCAGGAAATTGAGATGGTGCTTTTTCATCAGGACTGATTTAAGAAGTTTGTTGCAGACTTTTGTATTTTTTCAATCTTTTCCTTAGACCAGACCAACTTTATTTCTTGTTTCACAGATATGATCATTTTTTTTCAAGAAAAAGAGAAAAATTAATACATCTAAATATTCCCTGCTCAAAAAATATAATCCTTATGTTCATATAGGCCAAAAATGAAAACTTACAAGAACTTCATTTTACAGATTTGCTTTTTTTCAACATATACACTTCATAAATTGTTACAAATAAAGTAACTTAATATGCAGAAGGAATATTACTTTGACTTGTGATTTTAATTATTTTTTTCCTTCCTGCCTTTATGTTTTCTGGGAACAAAAATCCATAAAACAAAAAAACAAACTGGTCTGGCCATAAAATGTCACAAAATTTGGATTAAATATGTTTGAAGCATTGTACATTCTAAAGAGGAATGAACTTTAACAGCAGAGATATCATTCAGCTACATTTCTGTTATGCATGAATCTGCCTAGCTGATACGCTAACGTAATTATCACTGTACAAGATCTTGGGGTCCTTGATAATGAAACAGCATCAATTCTCAGCTTGTACCTGACATAGATCTAATCACTTCATCTACGACTTCATGGCTGAGCATGAAAGATGTCATAGGGCCCACTCATTGTCATACGTCCCTGACTGTGAGAAAACCTGTTGATGTGATAACACCTCACATCACAACACGTACTGTAGTCAGTAACACCTCTACCAGCTCCTTACAGTCATCATCAACAACCACAAAGTGACAAAAGTTAATATAATATCAATTATATCCATCAATACTCTCTTAGGTGTCGTCGTACAAAACAACCTTAGCTATTCCACCATTAGTTGGTTAATGCATTGGAGTTACCCTCACCACAACGCCGACAATGTAAGTTGCAGAAGTATTGTGAGGTGTGCATATTCTCAGCGTTGTTTGTTATTTAAAGCTGCCCTCAACAATATTCTAGCAGAAAATGTAAATGTGCACAGGGGTCAGGTTAAATGGGTTTACTGTAACGTGGAAACAAGGTAACTGAAACTTGTCTGCTCACCATCTGACCCAGACGTTCACAGGTTTTGTGTTTCAATGTGCCTAAGGATAGCAGATGTAAGCTTCTTATGGTAGTCACATGTTAAGGTTCACTCGCTTCTGCATTGTGGTATAAATCCAGTTACTTTTTATGTCTTGCTTGTACTTATTGTCTTCACTCCTGTATATTTCACTCCTGAGCAGGATATATCTTATTTGATAAGTATCATGTAAGGTATCAGATCTCAGCAGTCTGACATGAAGGCAATACAATTCACCATGACAAGCAGGACATCTAGACACATCCTTTTAGGGACACATGATTCACATCCAGGGATGGTGTTCCAAATTAAAGTCATGGCAATCAGGTATTTACAGGACACATTTCCCGCATCCCATACCCATAACAACTGACAATGAATGCAACGAACTAGACTTGTACATCAACAAGGACGCATATAGAGGCCAAATATTTTTTTTATGTTGATCAAACAACAATAAATTATCACTGAGTCTGCTACTAACTGGGTTATGATATCATTTGCTGTTTCATTACTGTGATGATCATGATACACAATACAATAAAAGTATCTGAATTGCAACAATGTTACTACATAGTAGTAATAACCTTTATCTAAGTGTCTTGGTCCCCATTTTGTAGTGCAGAAACCCTGAAAATTAAGAGTATCAGTCCAAGGGCCTTCAAATACGGGACTCAAGGTACTTCCATTAAAGTAAATTTTCCTGTCATATTCGACACTGTGAACACTGGTAAAATTTCATGTTTTCCATTTCAGAGAAAACACGGATTGACAACAAAGTTGAATGTGTCTAAAGCTGGAAGACCATAGCGATTGCACTGTGAAGGCCTAAGCTGGAAGACAATAGCTATTGCACTGTGAAGGTCTAAGCTGGAAGACCATAGCTATTGTACTGTGAAGGACTAAGCTGGAAGACCATAGCTATTGCACTGTGAAGGACTAAGCTGGAAGACCATAGCTATTGTACTGTGAAGGACTAAGCTGGAAGACCATAGCTATTGCACTGTGAAGGACTAAGCTGGAAGACCATAGCGATTGCACTGTGAAGGCCTAAGCTGGAAGACCATAGCTATTGCACTGTGAAGGTCTAAGCTGGAAGACCATAGCTATTGTACTGTGAAGGACTAAGCTGGAAGACCATAGCTATTGCACTGTGAAGGACTAAGCTGGAAGACCATAGCTATTGTACTGTGAAGGACTAAGCTGGAAGACCATAGCTATTGCACTGTGAAGGCCTAAGCTGGAAGACCATAGCTATTGCACTGTGAAGGACTAAGCTGGAAGACCATAGCTATTGCACTGTGAAGGACTAAGCTGGAAGACCATAGCTATTGTACTGTGAAGGACTAAGCTGGAAGACCATAGCTATTGTACTGTGAAGGACTAAGCTGGAAGACCATAGCTATTGCACTGTGAAGGACTAAGCTGGAAGACCATAGCTATTGTACTGTGAAGGCCTAAGCTGGAAGACCATAGCTATTGCACTGTGAAGGCCTAAGCTGGAAGACCATAGCTATTGTACTGTGAAGGCCTAAGCTGGAAGACCATAGCTATTGTACTGTGAAGGACTAAGCTGGAAGACCATAGCTATTGCACTGTGAAGGCCTAAGCTGGAAGACCATAGCTATTGTACTGTGAAGGCCTAAGCTGGAAGACCATAGCTATTGTACTGTGAAGGACTAAGCTGGAAGACCATAGCTATTGCACTGTGAAGGACTAAGCTGGAAGACCATAGCTATTGCACTGTGAAGGACTAAGCTGGAAGACCATAGCTATTGTACTGTGAAGGACTAAGCTGGAAGACCATAGCTATTGTACTGTGAAGGCCTAAGCTGGAAGACCATAGCTATTGTACTGTGAAGGACTAAGCTGGAAGACCATAGCTATTGCACTGTGAAGGACTATGCTGGAATTAGAAGTTGCAATGAATCTCACAACAATAGCTGCAAGTGATCTCACACCAACAGAGAGAAGTAAGGTGGAGATAGCTTTGCTCTCTGCCTTCATAATATTAATAATCCTATTCGCAATCACTGGCAACATTGCTGTAATATTTGCCATCCACACCAGCCATCACCTTAAGGAGGAAATGTCTAATATGTTCATCGTTAACCTCAGCATCACAGACTTGACTTCTGCTCTGGTTGTCATGGGCTCCGCTCTTGTCGCGATAAGTACAGACAGTTGGCCCCTAGGGCAGGCGTGGTGTGATATTGTGTGTGCTGTCAACTACTGCATGATCATTGTGTCCATGCTCAACCTGTGCTTCATCAGCGTTGACCGCTACATCGCAATAGTCCACGCGATGCAGTATAATTTACTTATGACCAGACGCAGGATCTTCCTTATGATTGCATATTCATGGTTCCAAGGAGCCATGTTTGCCTGTATCCCTGTGATCTTCCGATGGGTCAAATATGATTACTGGGAAGCTATCTGTGCCATCCAATGGCATGAACAACGTGATCGAGCTCTTTACTATGTCATCATTGCGTTTATTATGTGTTTCCTACTACCCGGGCTCATTCTGATCCTTTGCTATTCTCAAATACTCAAATTTACTAAAGCAAACCAACGAGTGATTGCCACTTGTGACTTTAACACTCAAACGGTAGGGGTCAAATACCCCACCAGTTCCAAAGCCATGTACGGTTTGCTGGTGGTTGTAGTGGCCTACTTCGTGTGTATGACACCATTCAGCGTGACAAAACTGTACAAGGTATCAGTAGCAGAAGATCATGTGTTGCCAGACTATCTGAACCTCGTAGCAAGTCTAACCGGTTACTTATCCAGTGCAGTGAATCCTCTCATCTATGGAATATTCAGGAGGGATTTTCGTAAAGCTTTTCAGCTGGTGTTTAAAAAGATACTTGCTGAAAGAGCAGTTGCTCCTGTAGGCCATAATACAAATTTGTCGGAATTGAACTGAAGATTATCTTTAAATACGTCTGAACATTTGTGATTCTGGTTTTTCACTCTGCACTGAAGACAACAGATTTCACAGTTTAAACCACACCAGGGCCCACTTGCACAAAGCAATCTCAACACTGCAATGATTGTAACTCCCATTCACCAACATAGGCCTAAGATAGTCGTAGCACTAAGATTGATTTGTGCAAGTGGGCACAGGGTCTAGCTTTTCGAAGCTCTCTTAGCGCTAAGGTAATTGTAAGTGCCATACGTTAACATTAACTACGACTATCTTAGTGCTAAGAGAGCTTTGAATATATAGACCCAGGCTAACATGACAACTATTCGTCAGACTTAACACATTCTGTTTACAGTCTTATCTACGACAACTTGATATAAGATATCATAGTGCATATTTGTGGAAGATCTATATTTTGTACTTATCTTTCAATAACTATTTATCTATATTGATGAGATGGGGACTTCCAGATTGTAGCTGACAGAATAAAGGTGTTTATATACACTTAAATTCTCGTTTTGTCAAAGGTGTCTTACCTGAATCATTTTTAGTGGTTGATTCAAGAGTGAGCGTGGTTTTACACTGTTTTAGCAATATTTCAGCAATATCAAGCAGGAGACATCAGAAATGGGCTTCACACGTTGTACTCATGTGGGGAATCAAACACTTGTCTTTAGTGTGACAAACAGACCCTTTATCCATTATCCATAAATTATGTGTGCTTCTCAAAACTGTTGAGACAAATTCAAGATGATACAATATTCAACTGTACTGTCAAAATTAGGAACTGATTATAAGGTTTGAGGTTGCGTCATGTAGTGAGGCCATTAAGGCCAGAGAATGGCCTGGCGGATATTCAAAGTAACTTGAATCAACTGTACATCTATGTATCTCACAGAACATGAACAAATGAAACATTGGGTGCTTACCTCTCCTTTATCAACTTTGAGGCCTTGACCTTTATATCCATACATGGCCTTGACCTGAGGAATTTTCCGAGTCTCCACAACGTCCTGCAGAACTTCCTTCTGTCTCACTTCCTCTACCTCGATTTCTCGGGGCACCTCCACAACTTCCTCCTCTTCTTCTTCCTCAGGTTCATGCTGTCCATTCTCTGCTGGTCGGAACTTCTCTGGTGAGATCTGACACATCAACATGATGCATGTTTCCAAGGCAGTCTACTCAATATTGAGAGAGGAAGTGCACTTTCTGCTGGTTATGGACCATTCAAGCCATACCATGGCCTGGCATACCACAGAAGACTTTACCACTATACAAAATACGCTGAAACGCCCATAATAATCATGGAAATAGCAACACAAACCTCCCTAACGAAACAGTAAAAACAGCAATTTTAAATTGCTAAAACACAAGTAAAGCACTAAAATGTGCAACTGTAAGCATGCAGACATACAGCTTGTGAGCATGCACTCATAGAAGGGGACATTTCAACAGCATGTTGCCAATACCTGAAGGAAAGTTTCATTCCCTTAGTTATTTGGCAGTTATCATCATGGTGCTTGTGTGCACACCTGTTTAGTTTACTTTCCATTCATATGAAATGTTTGACAGTAGTTATTTTGACATATTCAATACATTTTCTATACGAGGGGAAGCATGGCTGCTCGGAAATGTGGATTGTAATGCAATTGTGCAGAAGAGGTCAAAGTTAACTGATGTAAAAATTTGCAGTTTCATAGTCTTAAGCTGTTGTTTTTACTCTTTCAGCAGCAACGTATTATATTTAAGAAAGTTGCTATTTCCACAATTAATGTGGGCTTTTCTGTGTTTTCCTGCACAGTGGGAAAGTGTGTTTTTTTGTAGACCTCACACCAATAAGGGAAAATGGAACCTGGTCATTGAACATGCTATCACATTGACCATTAGGCTACCCTACCAACCCCATACAGCCTTACTTTTTGAAGAGTGTTACCAGAGAGGATGAATAATAGGAAATCATAAGTCAGTTACCACAGATTCCGCTGAAAGTCTTTATATTTTTCCCCATGGAATACAAACATTCCATTTATACAAAGATAATGTCGGCAACCACCACTTGGTGCAATTAGGAATCTGAGCACCCGAAGATAGAAAAATTAGGAATTTTCACAACAAATTAGCCATCCCTATACATTGATGCACTCAAGGAATAGAACTTTTCAATACCACTACGCACAGCGATCCTTATATAAAGAATTGACTTACATTGTGCTCACTGGCAGCCTTAGTCATGAGTATAGCAAGATCTTCAAGACGTCGAATCTCTCCATTGAATGCCTTGATATCTTTCTCTAGACGATTATGTCGAGACAGCAGAGCCTGTGGAAACATTGCATTCCCATAAATGGTTAATCAACATCATGTTTTATTTTGTAACATCATCCGAGCCAACACTTATTTAACAACAGGAGTAGTTTGGTTGGTCTGGTTGTTAAACACAGCAATATTCCAGGTATATGGTGGCGGTCTTTAAATAGTTGAGTCTGGATCAGATGATTCAGAGATCAACAGCATGAGCATCGATCTAGGCGACTGGGATAAGATGATATGTATCAACCAAGTTGGCAAGCTTGACCACCCGATCTTGATATCAACCTCACATGACAAGCATGAATCACTGAAGACCAATTACAACCAAGATCTAGGTCAATAGCATAATTCCTGAACTTGCTTCCTTCTTGACAAAGATTGCAGTTATGTAAGGGGCAATATTCTCACCTGTGCACTGGCTTCATCCTTGCCGTGATCATCACTACACACAAGGGGCATCTTCTCCCTCATCCAAGACTCTGCCTCATCAGCATCAGCGTAGTACTGTTGTGCCTCAATGGCATCCTCCAGTCTGGTACGTCTGATGCGGGCCAGTTCCTGGAGCTGCTTCCATTTGTCCATGAGGGTCTTGATGCGGGACCCTATCTCTGACCTGGCTTTGTGGCCTCCATTTACAAGGTCCTGACCCACGGCACAAATCTGCTCACAACGCCTCCATCTTCCCTGCATTTCTGCTTCCATGCCCTACAAGATTGAAATGAGTAAGTATAGCATAAGCACATTTGCAACAGCAATATAATGGCAGCTTTATAAGTACTTTAATCTTGGCTTGAACAATACAGGTAGAGTGAACACCGCCATACATAATGCCAGTTAACAATGATTGGTTGGTTGACTTGTTTAACAACGTACTCAGCAATATTCTAACTATATGGCAGCAATCTGGAACAGACAATCCAGTGATCAAACTCATCAACATCATTCTTAACAACTGGGGTATGATGTTATGTGTCAACTAAATCAGTGTGCCTGACCGTTCGTTACCTCTTACAACAAGCATGGGTTGCTGAAGATCAATTCCAACCCGGATCATCATGGGTTCACACTGACAAAACCTCAGCTGATCTCTCATCATGTTTGTCTTCCTTTGTTGCACAATTCTAGAGCAACATTCCAACCATATATATGCTGGCAGTAATATCCCAGCTAAATCACGTTAGTTACTGGCCCAGTAAAGTCAGAAAATCAAGCCTATTTAAGGCATCCCGGAACTGGGATAATCTCCTAAAATTTACCAGACAGGAAGTGCACTGTCCATACGGTGTCAGTACTTGACCGGTACAGTATTGCGGTGCAGTATTTGAGGTAACCACCAATATATGGCCCATTACAGGTTTGCCTGTAATGGTCGCTAATGGGAAACAAGCATAGGTCCAATACTGGCTACATACCAGGTCAGTACATACCAAGTACTGATCAGAACAATGCCAGTACTGGTTCAGTAATGTACGTGTTGTCAGTTGGGATATCATGTCTGGACCAGACAATTCAGTGGTTGACATTATATGACCAAAGTACATTGGGATGACATGACATGAGCCTGACATCCAAACTTCTCTGGCGCCTCTCAGTGGCGCTGATGGCTGGACCTATTCTGAGTGGTCCCTTCACAGTGTATTTCCCTATAAGCTATCTCTCAGTTATCATTACTATCCAGTAGCAATGGACCTAAGTCTATCGTGTAGTCACAATGGACAACACATGACACCCCATTGTCTCTGACTACAACAGAGGAAAGACCAATGCCAACTGTTTATGGACTCCCTCCTACCAGAGCTTCTTATATAGGCCAGTTCCCTATCAAGACTGGATCCTCAAGTCTCACCTCGTGTTTCTTGAGCAGCTTGAGAGCTGAAATTAGGTCCTTGCCAGTGCTGGTAGACTTGGCCTCCTCGATGCGCTCCGCCACCCATTTCTCCTCCTCTTCTGAGTCTTGCAGGAACTGGTAGTAGGCCTTGGCGACCTCCAGGCCCTTTCGGCGCACATCACTCACATTCTGCACTCTGTAAACACACAGGTCATCACTAAAGAGTGCATTTTTATGTTTTTAAGTGTATCGGAATCAAATCAGAGTCATGGATATTTCAGGTTTTCCTGCCATGTTGAAATACACTTAAATATATCATTTCACCAAACCTTAACCACATGGAAAATAATAATCATACTGACTGTAAGAAACAAATATCTTTAAAAAAAAGCAGAGGAAAAGACACCAATTTCCATTTTCAGCATTTTTTTAATATTTTGTACACGTGGATCAAACTTAAGCATTCAGCCCGAGATGAGGACAGAGTCATTTCATAAATGCGTCTGTTGGGACAAGAGAATCCAGCTTCATGGAAAAAAACAAGCGGGTGGGTGTGTTTAGTTTTTACGCCGCACCCTGCAATATTCCAGCTATGTGGAGGTACTCGGCAAATAATCGAGTCTCTACCAGACAATGCACTGATCAACAGCATGAGCATCAGTCTGTGCAACTGGGAACCAATGATATGTGTCAACCAAGTCAGTGAGGCTGAGCACCGATCCCTTTAACCACCTCTTACAACAAGCATAGTCACTTTTAAAGCAAGCATGGGTATAGCTTTACTTAAGTTACAGCCATGAACATGTAAAAAAAATGTCAGTACACAAACAAAACAGTTTTTGATGTTTGATGGTTTCTATGTCACACATGATATGCATCTGTATGACAGCCACCTTTAAATAATTCAAGGCCGAACCAGACAATACTATAATTGATGTTAGGAGCATCAATTTCAGCTGTCATGGTACTGAATTTGACTAACCTATCCAGTCCTTTCTGATGACAGAGTTCTAAACACTCTCCCTGAATACATTAAGGATCAATTTGCAATGATTACATGGACAAATGTTCGTTAGTTGTTTCATGAAGCATTTCTCACTGAATCTAAACTCTTGATGTACATATCTTCCTGTAAACATCAACACGTCTTGTCTTGCTTACACAATCTAATCATCCAAAGTTTCCAAACACCAATCACCTGATTAACACTGGTCTTTGTGATAAACACTTAATGCACACTAGGGAATAACTGTATTATTCTCTGAAAGAACCAACCTGTCTAGTTCCTGATTAAGTTTGCCAAGTCGTTTGTCCAAATGCGCAGCCTCTTTGCTGCCCTCCTCCGCAAATTGTGTTGATCGTCGGTTCAACTTGCGAGCTCTCTTAGCCAGGGTCTGGAGCTGTGCTTCATGAAGACTGTGCTGCTGGAGAAAGTCTTCTGTGCTCTGCAGGTGCTTGCCAAAGTCGGACACCTTCACCTTGCTCTGCGAGGAAACACCATCGATTGAATTACCAACAAACCTCTGAAGTTCTTAAAAGATATTCTTGGATAATGAATACTAGGGGTGACTAGTGGAAGGTGCGGTGGCTGAGCGGGCTATGCGGCTGACTTTGTGTACTGGCAATTAGGTACCTGACTCTGAGGATGCAGGTTCGAATCCCGGATAGGACTCGATCAAACAAGTACTAGAATTTGTACTTTACTATGAAAGTGTAATCCCAATTTTTGACATGTTACATTTGACCACTTTTTAAATGGCATTATGTAATCACTAGGGGTGGGGTGGCTAGTGAGTGGAAACATCCACAGCATACTACTGCAATAGTGATAGTCTAGTGCAACACTATTGCTAACATTTATTTCTAATTTAAATTTATTTTCCAAATAAATGTTTTTTTTTGTATGAAATAAAAACAAGCTGAAGTAGTTTCAGTCTCTTTCACAACTGACAAGAATCTTGAAACCTGAATCAAGTAAACAGCTAAAACAGAAAGTCAATGAAGATTCAAGTCTGCATCCACACATCCTGTACTTTGTACTGCACATTTTTCAACGGAAGTTAATTACTAAACTATCAACAGTCACACATTGTATGCGTTCGATGCAGTGATAGTTTTTCATTTCTACAATCGAATAATTGCTTCTTGGACTCAACAATTGCAATAAAATGATGGTTTTATACATTGTTACAGACGTACTGAATACCCATCAGCGTCTGTATACCTGAAGATATTCAAACAGTTTCATTCATTAGATGTAGAAATTAATCTTAATTAATTCTGGTCAAATTTGTAATGAGTCATCTTGTAGCTATATCAGTGGTATCTTATAACAAGCTATACAGGCACAAGATGCAATTGTATTCTGGTGGTAACATGAAACTTGTTTTACACTACGAGTATACTTGTGGTGGCAGTCAATGTGTTAAAGATTGCCATGTTGAATGGTTATTATGTGTAAGGTATCCCTTATCATTACAATCTTATGAAGTTGTGCCATCATCGTGGAAACTTGAAGGAAAGCTGGAGACAGTCAGACAGTAATGTCAAATCATGTTTGCTCAGTATTTTAATAATATCACAGTTTAAAAAGACAGAAATATTGCAGTTTGCAGCTGTTTGGTAAAGTCCCTCAGTGAAGGTCTAATGCTGACAAATCAGAACATAATTATGGAAAATCCTCTATGCGAACCCATGACAAGCAGGTCCTGTTGTAACAAAGGGATATAACCATGTACACGCCTTAAACAATTGGGCCTTAAACAACTTCAGTGGTATTGTGTTTGAGAATCAACCAAGCCACACACTGTAACTACTTAATCATGTTTGTGTTAAAAGTAAGGGAAACAAAAGCAAATTTTCCTTGAAATCCATGTAAAGGTTAAGAAACTTAGACAAACATCGTCTGGCTTAACTATAGGTGGGTCATCCTGTGCAGACATTCCAGATCAATATAACATATTGTATTCTAGATATCCCCAATAGCTGCAGAGTGTGACACAGATGCCCATGATCTACACTTCTCATCCAGGATGTTTGCCCCAATTAGTGCTAATGAAAAATATAGATCATCACTGCATTCAACAAGATGTCTAATTTGTACTGGCAACAGCATGATTTCCATTAAGCTTTATACCATGCTCTTGCAAGTAGGAGTAGGAGTGATATAGGGGAATAGATTGCTTAGCACTTCTGTGTAGAAATGTTATGATTCAACATAAAAAACTATCATTATTATTCATGAAGATGGTGGAAGATGAGACCTGCTGCCAAAAGAGAAAGTCCATAAATCTGGATGCCACAGTGCAGAACTGCTTTAGGTCATCATGACACTGAGCAAAAAGACATGATAAGTTCACTGCCATCTCACAAGAGGTGGGATACATGACGGCATCCATTTTTCTTCCCCAAATATACATTTTTTAAAACACAACAGACAACACTAAAACATAAGATAAACTGAAACCTTAAAACAGCTCCAGGAAAGTATGAAGATCCTTCTAAATGTCCTTGTGCATTCACAGAGATTGAGTTTAGTTATAAGCTGCACTCAGGAATATTCCAGCTGCAAGGCGGAATTCAGTAAATAATTGAGTCAAGACTAGACAATCCAGTGATCAACAGCATGAGCATTGATCTGCGCAACTGGGAATGACATGTCAACCAAGTCAGCGAGCCTTACCACCCCATCCCATTAGTCGCCTCTTACTACAAGCACAGTCCCCTTTTATGGCAAGTACGGGTTCCTGAAGACCTATTATGCTATGGATCTTCAAGGGTCTAGTGTATTCATAGCTAAAGTCGAAGCCACAGTCGCTGATGGGTTAGATGTCTGATTTTGTAAGCTGGCAACTAAGTGCCTGACTGTCATGTTTCCATGGAAACAAACTTTTGGGCTGAAGGGCAAACAGAATGAATATTGAATACGCCCATTTCTTCATAGCAGGGGTATAAAAATATGGTGATTTATGTCAGGTGCAATTAATATAAGCCAATAGGATATGACATCACAGGCGGATTGACAGACGGGGCAGAGGGATGTGCATCTGCCTCTTGTCCTGCAATTATGTTAAATGATCATTGAACTCTTGTGAAAACAACTGAAAATCAACTACCCACCCTCTTTCTGAAAAACCTGTACCTGCCCCTGGACATAAAATAACAAAATACCAAACATGACTAATCAGTTCATTTAGTCACCTCATCGAATCTACTCAGGTTTGTAGAGGACAGATTCTAACCTGGAATCCCCAGATGCCTAATTGTGTAAAGGAATGTCTGGCAATGTGACACCTGCCAGCAGATAATTGAATATCAACCAGGGTCCCAACTGAAAAAGCATTCAAATTGATACCAGCAATTGTTATCATAGGACAACAAGAATCATCAAAAGATGACTGACATCAAAGCCCCAACAAACCATCTGACAGTTACTTGAACTCCAAACTTACTTTCTTTAAAAAGACCATATCTGTCAAGTGTTGTTGAAAGATGAAAAGTTTTCAAGTTGTGCAAACCAATCAATTCTAAGACTAAGTCAAAACCATTTTCATGGAAACCTAGAGAAATAAAAATGACCAAAATCTGCAAATAGCAAAAGGCACAACATTTTTGTGCCTTTTGCCTTTCAGTTTCCTTTCTAGCTGCCATCAACAATAAATAAGCAAAGAACCAGAGAACCGATTGAGCCACAGAAACCATGAGGGCCCTTTCAGTTACTGCTGTTTAATAATCAAAGGCATTAATAATCCACGTACATCTGAGGGACCAACACAGTGTTCGCGAAACGTTTTGTACAAGTGCGTGCAGAAATAAAATTATAAATATGCAGTCCAAATCTTTTGTACAAGTGCGTGCAGAAATAAAATTATAAATATGCAGTCCAAATCTTTTGTACAAGTGCGTGCAGAAATAAAATTATAAATATGCAGTCCAAATCTCTTGCACATGAAATTTTCATTAAAATCTGGAATCATGTTAAAATGTATTGTTTGTGTGCATGTTGCAGTTTTTAGGTACTTTATAGAATTACGTACATCAGAATCTATGCATCCAAAATGCATGCAAAATATTTTTTGCATGTGTCTATTATTTTTTTGCGTGAAAAACGCATGTTTCTGTGTTAACACGAACACTGCCAACCAAACAAGTGAATGCAGCAGACTTGACATAAGTTCAGAGTGAGTGAGTTTTACTTGTCATAAGTAAAGAACCCATTGATTTTTTCTATATTACTACAGTAAATCTCTCATGGAATAACATTAGAGATGTGAAAGAATCAGGTCATCTTGAACATGTCTGAGTTAGACACTGAATGATCCACAACACTGGGACATAATTAAACACAGTCACTATACCTCATACGAAATTCCCTGTCTTAGGTATCTCAGGAGTGAATGACCACAGCCCTGCTGTCTGAATCCATACAGGGATAACCAGTGATGAGTAACAGAGTGAGAGACTTTAGTTTTACTCTGCATTTTCACTGTTACAGCAGGGGACAAAAGAAATGGGCTTCACACACTCTAACCATGACATAATCAAACCGTGAAGAGAAAGGCCTGAATCACTAGGTTAATGGACAGCCCCTAGCCTGTGACGAAATGGGCGAGAGACTGACCTCAACTTCCTTGAGCTCTTCCTGAATGCTCTCAATCTCCCGGAACATGGACATCATGTTGTTGTAGCCAGACAGTGTCCTCTTGCGGCCATCCAGCTGGTCAAGCAGACGTTTCCAGCGCATCATGATCTCCGAGTCCCTGCAGAATCAGAGTGAGGACACACATAGACACAGGCAGTGAATGGTTACTCAAATCTAAATTCTAACCTCTACATTACTTCAGGTAGTGTACTACATACAGTATCTGGCCACCTGTAAGACAAGTTTCCTGCACACTAAATACTCAAATAGCATAAAACATTAATATATATCCAACAATTTCTGTGTAAATCTTAAAGTACCATTTCATTGTCCAATCTACTTATTATCAAAGTGACATTTTGATAAGACGCCAAGCCTCTTAGCAGCATCTCGCAGCCCACACACATCAATGTTACAGATATATTATGGTGGTCTGTCTCACGTCTCTTACGACAAGCATGGGTCACAAAAGACAAACTGTAACACAAACAGGACATGGACAGTAATAAGTCTGTGTCCTTCCCATTGAAGGTTTGGAAAAATTGTACCAAGTTTTGGAAATTGTCCATATGTCTGGTGTAAGAAACATTAAAGGTTTATGTTTTTCCAGAAATTTAGCTCACCTGTTTTTCACAGCATCTTTTGCATGGTAATTTCCCTGAACAAGTTCCTTAGCAAGACTATTGAGAGCTCTGAATCTGTCTTTCTGTGAATTGAAAAGGGTGAGTGAGTTAGGTTTTACACCGCTTTTAGTAATGTTCAAACAATGGGCTTCATATATCGTACTCATGTGTGGATATATGGCATGACATGTGAAAAGGAAAATACAATAATAGCATCATCATAACCATAATATCAGAGTGTGAAATAAGCCCCAAACCCAGCCAGACATCAGGGCTGGAAGGTTCAAAATGTTACCAGTCCAAAACGGATTTATCTAGAATAGACACCAAGATATTGTGAATTTACTCAGATGTATGAAACATCTATATTATTACCAGACCATTGGACTGACTAGCTGTAAATTCAGACCATCCATCAGAAATCTAGGTTGTCTCTATTGGTCTGATGGGCTTAATTCATACACTGATAATATCAGCAACACAAAGTTAATTATTAACATAAAAAAAAGATGTAGAACAAGTGAACTAGAGAAGAACTGCAAATTTTGTATTTTGCTCTCTGAGACCACTCTGCTCACCCTTGCTAGGATCTCGGCACTGATAGCTTCATGTTTCTTGACTGCTGCCTCAGTCTGAGCAGCATTGCTACACTCAATGTGTTCTTCTAGAATCTGCTCCATGTCATTCAACCATGACTCTCGAATAGCAGCCTGGGAAAACAAACAGGAACTCAGTCACCATTGCATTCAGTTTACAAACACTGAGTCAGTACTTCATATCTACATGGAACTTTTTCAAGAGGCGACATTCATTTTGTTTGTGGACATTAATGCCAGATGACTGATATTAAATTGTCTTAAATAATTCATATCTTTACAAAGCATACACACAAAACCATGAGAATAAAATTAGCTTGATCAGCAATGTTGAGGAGAGTAAGATTCTTACCTTTCTTGCAAATCTCCTTGCTAATTGTTCAAGTCTCTCTTGTCTAGGAAAATGAACATACACATTAAACAATGAATTTCAAAGAGAAGAAAAATGGTCTTCAAGACCATGCAAATTACTATGTACGTCCATCTCAATGTACAGACCTGAGACTTATCATTAATGCATAACTCACCCTTACAGGTTAAATTCTATTTCTTTTTGAAAGCACAAGAATCTGTCTCAAGGTAAAAGGACAAAAATGTAGCAGTCAGTCTCCAAACTCCGGCATTGGTTTGATCTTCCTTATTAGTACAATTTTATGTATCAAATAATAAAAAAAGATGTGTTTACTTCTAGTTGTCTATATAAAGGTTGAGACTGAACAAATACAATTAACTTCACAATTGTGGTATATATAAATCAAAAGAATGAACTTCACATGTTGTACCCACAATTATAAACCTACAGTACTGTATTCTCTTGCCATGTTCTCCTTTTACCGAGTAAACCTAAGCAGGCAGATTCATGGGTATTCTCTATAAAATCCCAAGGATTTGCTACAGAATTGCTCACATCCTGAGGATTTTCTGAGGAATAGACCTAATTTGGATCAAAACCTCCTGTTGGCCTTCTTCAATTTCCTTTTGCCGCAGGCTTACTTTTTCTGACAAAACCTCAGAGTTGGTTTCGATCCTTTACATGCAATACGACCAACACTCTACAAGACCCTCCTAGACACCATGGAACTGTGACTCCGTGACTACCAACCTGATAAGTTCGTCTCTGAGGGCAACCTCTCTCCCGTGTTCGGCCTTCTCCAGCTGCAGCCAGGCTGTCTCTATGTCGTGAATCATCTGCCCCTCGGGTGGGGTGTACATCTTCTGGCCATTGGCCTTCAGACGTGCCTGGATGTTGAAATACTGCACCTCAATGTTCCCTCGCTCACGATATCTGAAGGGGAAGGACATACTGTTTCACAAACAGGAGCCGCAACAATAACTCTTAGCTTTTAAAAAAAATGTCCCATACTTAAATTTTCATCAATAATGACAATTTTAACTGAACAAAATATGTTTCTGTTGTGAATACTAAACCTCCTTAAATGTCAACGATACATAAAAATATTTCATGATCATATTTTTATGTTAGTTTTATGTGACATCTGTAGGATACACCATTATGGTTCTCCTGGGTATATTACCACAGTCTGATCTGATATACAGCTTTTCTCCACTGAGTATATAACCATGTTTCTGTAAGACATACAACTAGGATTCTTGTGAGGATATTACAGTATGGTAACTGTATATATCATAATGGTTCTACAAGTGGAATATACCACAACGTACCGCAAAATATGTTTTCCAGGAAGGAAATCAGAATACATCTAAGTTACAAAGGAAGCAGTATCTTGAGACTTACTTTGGTGGTTTCTCAACTGTCATGTACTCCTTAAACTTGATCAGTTCCTTCTGGATGCCCTCAAGGGAGTTGGGCAGGTTGCGGCTGTTCAACTCCATCATCTTGCGACGGATCCACTCCAGCAGATTGGATGTCAGCCCTTCATATTCATTTTCCATCTTGTCCAGGTCACACATCATTCCGACAATCTGACGACGGATGTGAAATAACATTAACCAACCTAACCATGAATTTCAGACGATGTTCATACAAGACAGAGTGAATGAAAACTTAACTTACATATTTAAACTTAATGTTCTGGGCCCAGATTTTGGAAGCTCTCTTAGTGCTAAGAAAGTCTTAAGTGCCACATAATATGACCATGTTAAAACTAAGAGAGCTCTGAAAATCTAGGCCCTGTTTTTTAAAATGTCAGACAATTACAGGGTTTTTGTTCAAATGTCTAATTACTATGTGTCACTAATTGCCATACAAAGTGTAGGCTTCAAATCAGGAAAAAGTCAACAGATTCTAAAGTATTTATGGATATACACTCCTGTTTTTGCTCATGAGGTTAGTACAGCACTCAGAAATATTCCCACTAAATGATGGTGTTCTGTAAGGGCTGAACACAGTTGTATGTTTTAGTATGGTACACAGCCGGCAGCATATGTTATATCTAGGGTTACATGTTTTTAGTAAAGGACAAATTCTTAGACAGTTTTGGGTTGAATCCACCTATAAAATCTGTTGCTATAAATACCCTTCCTTAGTACCCTGCATTTGCTTAATACACACATGCATGGTATGTTCATTCACACTGTATAATGACGATAGTTTGATACTGTTTCAACATCATTTAGTTTATTATGGGTATAAGTGTCAACACACAGGATAAACATGTTTAGCCAAACAGTGTTATCAGCTCCGTTCCACAGATAGCTGTGTTATTTGTCAAACAGTGTTATCAGCTCCGTTCCACAGATAGCTGTGTTGTTTGCCAAACAGTGTTATCAACTCTGTTCCACAGATAGCTGTGTTATTTGCCAGTGTTATCAACTCTGTTCCACAGATAGCTGTGTTATTTGCCAAACAGTGTTATCAGCTCCGTTCCACAGATAGCTGTGTTATCTACACATTAAGTGGACACTTCAATCAGTCAACTCTGATTGCAAAGTCAAGTTACTGAGATTTTATGACTGCTTCGTGCAGCTTCATACAGTGTGACAAAATCTTCCTGTCGGCACATAAGCTTCCCAATGATGGTTCATTTGTTTGCACTTTGAAATATTCCAGCTATATGGTGGTCTGTAGATAATAAAGTCTGGGCCAGACAAAGCAGTGATCAACATCATGACCATCAATCTACAACGTTTGGATACACTGACAGGTAGCAATCAATTGAGCAGATCTGAACGCCTACTCCTGTTGATTGCTGCTTACGACAAGCATGGGTTGTGTTCACACATATGTCGATTCCTAATGAAACAGCACTACAATTATCTAACTGTACATTATGAAAATTCCACAAACAAACCCTTGTATGCTAGCATCTATGGTGAACAAATTAAGTATTTTCATACCTTTGCAATTCTCTTGCCTCCTGTAAGTTCACTCTTCATCTTGGCGAAGTAGTGATAGTAAGAGGCCACATAGGTGATGATGACTTTCTCATCTGGCTTGTTCACGTCAACATCTGATCGGAAATAAACACAACTGCCATGTTTCAATAAAAGTCTACATGGGCAAGAATTGGCAAGGATGTCAAACATTTTCGTGTAATAGTAACATCAAAATCTAAAGCAAGGCAAGCAAACGATTAATGTACAGATTAAGCTACAATGTGCCACAGTCTCCGCTGCCATCAAGGGGTGAGTTTCAGAGATCCTCTACTTGACAATAATTATTTTACATTGCCTAAAAGAGGTGAGTCTGGGAGGTCCTATCCTTGACAAAAGCCACAATGTCTGAGGCCACCCAAAGCACACACAGAAAACTTTCTTCACATACCCAAATAAGCCAGGAGAATCCAGCCAGTCTTAGGATCATAACTTACCCTCAGCATCAAGAATCCTGCGGATGCCCAGCTCAGTGTCGGCGACGTTGAAGGCATGGTTCAAGTTACCCAGGTTGTCCCCAGCTTCCAGTTTATTGAAGTCAAACAGGTCAGGCCTGAGATTAAAATAATATCCATATTCTCAAACCTCTTTATTCTGGACAGTATGGTCTTCATAACATTAAACTAACAGGCAATAGGTACAGAGTATTTACCTTTGTAGGTAATCAAAGAACAGTAACTATACATGATTACACGATGCCATTTAGAAAGTGGTCAAATGCAACATATGTCATATTTGGGATTTCACTTTCTTAGTAAAGTACAAATTCTAAGTACTTTTTTCGGTTGAGTCCCATCCGGGATTCGAATCCGCACCCTCAGAGTCAGGCACCTAATCGCCAGCACACAAAGTCAGCTGCCTAGCCCGCTCAGCCACCGCGATTCAATATCTTGTGGAAGTCGCGGATGGGACTCAACCGAAAAAAGTACTAGAATTTGTACTTTACTAAGAAAGTGAAATCCCAAATATGACAACAGTAACTATACATGTAGAAATGATTTTGGACAAATACCACAAATACACTGCAGGACATTATGCCACAATTACACTGCAGGACATTATGCCACAATTACACTGCAGGACATTATGCCACAATTACACTGCAGGACATTATGCCACAATTACACTGCAGGACATTATGCCACAATTACACTGCAGGACATTATGCCACAATTACACTGCAGGACATTATGCCACAATTACACTGCAGGACATTATGCCACAGGTGGGAAAACAACAAACAATGTAACGGTACAAAGATGACATTAAAAACTTTTTGGAAATTTTGTTTCCATTATTCTTGTCTCACCTGTGAGCATGTATGAGGGCATTAAATCCAAGGCCATTTCGCCAGCTGTTGGTGAAGTTTGTGATCTTGACTCCAGGATAGCTGAAAAATAAATAACAGTGCTTTTGAATAAGCTTTGGATTGGATGAAATATGGCTCCTCAATTCGGATACAAATACTATACAAATACTACTGATGAGGCCACTGTTTCAAATTTACATGTGCAGCTTAGTGTGCATATACTGTATTTATACTTTGTTGAACAGCAGAACTAAAGATAAAAGAGTGTTTTGATTTAGTTACTTGGTGTTAAATGAGTATCTTAAATCCATCGAGAGGCATCACAGTAAATTATCACTATATGTAATCATATTTGTTGAAAGGACTTCTTGCCAAGAGTCGCTATGATAAACATTCTTATCTCACCTTGAGAATCCTTTGCTTCTGATGCACATAAGTTACTCAACTATGGAAATGTGCCATGTCTTGTACTTTCCATTTTACCTTACTTGTTTTCCCTACACTATTCAGAAAGGGAAATAAGCCATGTGGCTCGTACTCCCATGCTCCCTACTTCTTCAGATCCAAGATTCTCCTACAGCACTTACCCTTCAGTCTTCCTTTGACACCACAGCAAGAGAGCATCCTTGGCTGACCTCCTCTCACTGTTCTCCTCCTCCTCATCCTAAAACAAGGGATCACCATCTTTAATATGTCGTCACACATAAACTTTTTAAAATCTCTTGAAATAAAATAAAACAATGTCCAAAATAAAACACAGCATCAATAACTACTGAAAAGAAAGAAAAAAAAGCATTATGAACAATGGAAGGACGAATGTGATTCAGAAAAGATTCAATATCTGTTACACAGCAATTGGAGACATGCACACGCTATATGTGACACAATACAGATGATAGTTCAAATTATTATTATACTGACGAAGGTAAACCCTTCCATCATCCCAAATCTGAACAATTAACAGCAAAATCTCTGGAAGATGTGCTTGAACAAAGTAACCAATATAGACCAATTCGTCAAGGAAGGATCATAGTGTCAACCACTAATGGGTGCTCCATACACACAATGAACTCACCACTTGTATTGTGATCTCCTGGATCTGGAACCGGAGGATGATAGTCCAGATTAGACCCAGGATCAGTCGAGGGTTTCCATCTACGATATCTTCAGCACCAATGTTCTCGAAGTATACCTGTATTAACAACAGTGCATGTTGATAAGTTCCTTCTCAATCAAATTTACAGCAGAAACAAGTTATATTGGGGTGACATAGGTTCAGTTAAATAGTGCCATAAGAACGACCGTTTATTATACATTAGTTATACCCCTGTACTTGCATTGATATGGAACCACCAATCTTCCCCTCTCTAGGTAGACACCTTATCAGGCCTTAATGCCAGAGAGTCTTAGTGAGTGATAGGGTCTCACACACAGCTAAGCAATGAGACAGAGCAAAGTGATTGATTATCTGAACCCTGATTAATGTCAGAACCACATAAGCACAAACAGACTCTGGGATGCTGGGATTTAGTCACAACCGTATAATATCACACAGACTCTGGGATGCTGGGATTCAGTCTTTCTGGATGGTCAACAACACCAAGCTGTACTGAACCTACCAGTAGGGCAACTGAAGGAAGTGAGGGTCTGATGTGGCAGACAATGACAGAAGTGATTCTGTCAATGTTTCTCAGTGAATATGTGAATGTTTCTCCTGCCCTAGAGAAAACAATCCTCCATTTATATCACAGCATCTTACTGATAATCACAGGCCCTGCTCAAAATGTTTGAGCTATCAACACCCAATCTTCATCTGATCTAAAAAATTCTGTCAATGTGTGAAGATGGAGATCATTCATGATAGACATAAGACATATAAAGGTATAAATCCAAAACAACTATTCACCTTTGTTGCAAGGAACTTGAGGCATCTGTTCAGGTTCTCCACTTTCTGCACTCTGATCAACCCCTTGTTGGGTTTACCAAGATTCTCGCCCGAGATGATCTCCAGTAGTTTCATCAATATCTTCCCATCAGACAGGTCTGTGAACAAGTCCTTTATCTCAAGTCTTGCCTGCAACATCAGAAGAATCGTAGTTTAGAAAATGTATCTCTCACCAAACATATTAGAAACAGACATTTTACAGATGCTTCATCCAGTAATTACCATACCAGTGCACCAGACCACACAACAAATATTTGTACTGCAACAATAAAGAAGACACACCATGACATAAACGTTTGTCATAAGCTTCTGGTGGCATCATTTTGCTACCAAGGAAATGTTTATGACAAAGATCAAACTAAATGGTGGGAAACCTCCCATAATTATCAATAGTTATCACAGCTTACTGACAACTGTGTTTGGCAGACTCTTTAGAATATATTGTACTTTAGCATTCTGTTCAAGTCAATAATGATTTGGCAAACTCTGGAATTATGCTTGCACTTAACTACCCTTTAAAATTCATTTTGTATTTTGCAGTTATATAACTGCAATGAGGTACGTTTATTTCTCATGCAAAATGATAAGACCACCAATTAAGACCACATGGCAAGATATGTTTCAAATACTCTATGAAAATCTTGTCTATCCATGTATGCAAGAACACACCTGTGTCTAACGATCTGTTATGTATCATGAAAACGTGTTGTGGGTGTTTGTTCCCCCATTAGGGTAGTGATCACTGCTCCTCAGGATCTTCACTATCCTCATCCCCTCCCATCCATCCATTAACAGCTGATGATCTGCTAGTGTCAGCAGTGCAAAATGAGGTTGCCATGACCTAGCAGATCCTATACACAGCTGCTGAACAATACTATGACAGACAATATAACGCACTGTGTTCAGCATACCAGACTATCGTGTCATAAATAAGTCATTCGCATTCACCCCATGTAAACTTAGATGGACATAATTTACACTGATATAACAGCCAGAAACAGAAATCCTTTATGAATATTCAGAATACAGACAGAGTACCCTGCAGTCATACTGACTAAATACTGACAACATGACAGCAGGGATCTGTCTGGGATTTATAGCTAAGTGCCCCTGGCAGTCAAATTGGGGACAATTATTTTGTTAAAAAACAAGACTTTTTTAAAAAGTTCTTTTACAAAATTTAAAGTATTTTACATTGACCCATAACATCCAGTGCAAGAATGTTGCACATTGAAGTCTTTCTCTAGAACCTGTTGTCAGGGAAACACTAGTCACCTGTACAAAGCAGTAGCAGAAGTCAACTATAACATGACTTGCAAAACAGTTTATTTGTTGAAGATTTAGGGTCAAATATTGGCTTGACTCAGTCTACAAAAGTACATGGGATAGGAAAAATGATAATGTTTTTAATTACAGAGGGAGGGAGTGGAGATTAGTTTTGCATTGTCTGAAGCAAAGTTCCAGCAACATCAGGACATCAGAAATGGGCTTCATACACTGTACCTGTGATGAAATGAACCCAGATCTTCAGTGTGACAAGCACACCTAAACCATTAGGCTACCCAAATTCCCTCTTTTACACAAATACTGGCAGATAGAAAGACAGGCACTGGCAGTCATAACAAACTCTGACTACATGATAGGTTTAGATACAAAATATGCAGGCTTAATCCCTGCTCTATCCCTGTATACTAAACATGGCAGTGACAGGGCGAAAAGCTATATCCTTCATTTACACACTCTCCCCACCTGCATATGTAATGGCAGTACAAAGAGACTCCCACATATGCTGAAAACAGCTGTCACGCAGAAATACATTCAGCGAGTGATTTCCCACAAACTGGTTGGCAAATCAGCTGACCCTATATCAGTCTGGAAAATACCAAACACAGTTGAGTCTTTTCCTGCTAAATGCAGACAAACAAGAGCAGCTCATGAACATGCACACACTGTTACAGACTTAAGCATTCACATGACAAAATAACCATTTGAAATACATTGATTTAATCCTTTTACCCAACCTTCCAGGAAGTCGCGGTGGCTGAGCGGGTTAGGCAGCTGACTTTGTGTGCTGGCGATTAGGTGCCTGACTCTGAAGGTGTGGGTTCGAATCCCAGATGGGACTCAACCAAAAAAGTACTAGAATTTGTACTTTACTGAGAAAGTGAAATCCCAAATATGACATATGCTGCTTCCAGGAAAGACTTACAAACTATAGTAAAACAGACAATGAATTAACAATTCTGAACTTAGGAAAAGGAAAGTGTCGTAATATGAAGTATTTGAATATAAAATAGAAATAATGCGTCTGCTTAAAATCAGGACACAGAACTATTAGGCAAATAACAAGCAGTACTTCTAATGCCATATTTTACCCATTTTAAGGAATTACTGTTTGCACATACTAACATACTAACAACCCTATACTCATCTGTTCCACAGATCAGTCTTCATGTTAAAATCATCATAACTTATTTATCTTAACACAGATTCTAAACAGTAAAACATCACTTGATAGGAACTTGGAAAGAAGACAACTAGTCATTTCCATGGATATACGCATACATGTCACCGATACTTGCATATCCCTCTGCCTTTATGTGAGTGTAAGCTACGATTCAGCAATGCAAGCATATCAGGTAGCCAACACAGGTCATGTGACAACAATGTCATGAGCAATCCAGCAGGCCATTGTCATGTCATGAGATAACTAGGTCAGCTTTATATGACACCAATAAAGCACTCACGAACAGTAAAAACCATAACATGGCATTTCAGTCTGTATCAAGAACCGCGACCCAGGTAAAGCTCATGTGCAGCACAGGTGATGATCTTATGCCATGCTGGGGTCAGAAGTAGCTGATAGAAAGTTCGCAAGAATGAGAAAGTTAGTAAGAATGAGATGAATGAAATGTAGATTTAAGTTCATGCTGTTGATCAGTGGATTGTCTACTTCAGAGTTGGTTATTGATAGACTGCCACCAAATAGCCGGAATACTGCTGAGTGTGGCATTAAACAACAAACCAAGATATGCATGCAGTCAGTCATTTGGTCGAGATTAATGGTGCTTGGAACAGTTATGCAGGTCTAAGATGTACTCCACTTCAGTAAAACTAAGAGCTCATGTACTGTGCTGATGCACCTAATAAGAGGAAACTGGGATTTGAACCCATGACCCTATTTCTGCCAAATCTTAGGGACACAACTTGGCATAGCAAACTGGGGTACCTCACTTGATGGGTCATCAGTGTCCCCTGAAGTCATTTGAATATAACAATATCTAATGAAACGAAGACTTATACAAAGCACAAAATAAAGTTACAATTCTTGTTAACACTACAGACAAAAGCTGAAGTTCCAAGGATTAAAAATCTGCAGCTTTGCTAGAGGACCTCAATACCCATCTTTTCAAACACATGCACACTTCATAAATCTCATATGTTTGAGTCAATCTACAGCACTTTCAGAAATTGAATTCATCAGCTTTTCTAAACTCAATCTCAATTATCTTTTCGACATCTAAATATTTTACATGGTAAAGAATGTGATTACTATTTCTTTAGCAGCATTGTTATTGACAACACAAAAGGAATGTGGCATGTTAATTCAGTCAGGTTTACTAACACGCCACACTCAAGTTAAATAATGGCTTTGGTAATGTGTTTCTTCTACATGAGGCCCACAATGGCAATGGGAAATAACCGAATTACGTATTACGTGAAACTAATATACCTGACCGTTTATAACCTATTCCAATTGTAATGTATGAGTATTTACTTAAAGCCTATTCCACAGTACGTATGTAGGTAACAACAGACGTCTACACTAATGACAGGTATGTAGTTACTGCAGTCAATCATGACAACCGTGTTGAATAAAGCTTTAAAAGTAACCACATTTAAAGGCTGCGTTTAACAATATTACAACATCACAATGAAGGCCAACAAGAGTGGGTTTCAAATCTTGTACCCCTTTGGGTCTGCAATACAACTCAGCTTCTTCCACAAAATTCAGGGTCATCTTTATTTCAGAGGACTCTTGATGGTATCTTATATCAGAAGATAACGAAGAAATAAGAATAAGTATTTACTGGAACATTTATTTACAATTTCGGCAATCAATTTTACCATCTCAGCAGTTTTAAAGGAAACCCTGGACATAATTAAAGTTTTTATCTGTCTGCCCACACAGACTTTCACAGACACCACAAGCAGCCAGCCAAGATGTGTCCTAAGTCATGCTTCACCAACATGAGCCTTGTCAAAATATCATTGAGTCATTGTAGTAACAGCTAAGTCAGTACTGCTGTCACATCTGGTTGATGTTACGAGCTTTGACCTATCCAATTAATCAACACTGCTTACAACCAAAAGAACAGAGCTAGACTTGTCTTTTAGTAAAAGTGTGCATGCAACAGTGAGTTATTTTCATGCAGCACTCAGCAATATTCCAACCATATGGTGATATGTAAGTAATCTGGACAAGACAATCCAGTGATCAAAAGTAGAAGTTACGATGGACCAACTCTAACGTAAAGTGCCACAGGCTGGGCTGTCATACCACCTTGGGATATCCATGGCTATCAGGTTTCCCATGGGGGAACAATCAAACAATCAGAGGACATTAAGATGAGATATCTAAACTGACATAACTTCTACATGCCTCGTATAACTTTATCTTTTCATATCACAATGAAAAAAGCAAATTACTGGACTGAAACTGCAGACTGGATTAATCTCAAAGCCATTATTTTAGAGAAAGTGACACATTAATGGCATGCAACAGAGGAGAAACATATCAGTGTCTACTCATACCGGATTCATCTTTCAAATCACTGTCACATAAATCTAGGAGTTATGTGACTGTAAATGTTACTTGCATCAGCATTCTGTGAGATGTTTGACATGAGTCATTGCAGTGCATGGATACACCAAGTATGGGATTCTGGACAATCACGGATAGGAATCAAACTGTCTTCAGGTGAGCCAGTGAACTCCATAACCACTGGGCCATCCTCATGTCCAGGAGACAACAAAACACAAAGGTGTAAATATACATAGTTGTTGCCATATTTATTTTTTCTTTTAGAGCCAACCAGAGAACTCTGTACTTTGATGGTAACAATGAGAAACTGTTGCTTCTTGGTGTGTTGAGGCAGCAGGGTGCCCCCAGTTAAACTGTCCATGTTTGAGTTGGCTGTGACAGTGTGAAGAGAGCAGGTAGGCCTGCGGGCAGTAGGTGTTGCCCTGTCCACTTGCCACATTCCACAATACCTGCCTGATGAGACGGCAGCAAACTGACCTCTTTGCCTGTACTCAGGGCATGGCACTGCCAAGCACGTACCTGAAAGTCACTGGACACATATCGACAGTGATGCAGACCTTAACTCACCTCTGTGGGTGGAGTACTGCTGAACACTTAGCTAAATGAGAGACAGAATCACCATGCTGCTGAACACTTAGCTAAATGAGAGACAGCATCGCCATCAGACCAAGCCCACCTCTCTGGATGGGGTGTTGCAGAACACTCAGCTAAATGAGAGACAGCTTCACCATCAGAACATGCTCACCTCTCTGGGTGGGGTGCTGCTAAACACTTAGCCAAGAGACAGACAGCATCACCATCAGAACATGCTCACCTCTCTGGGTGGGGTGCTGCTAAACACTTAGCTAAAAGACAGACAGCATCACCATCAGAACATGCTCACCTCTCTGGGTGGGGTGCTGCTAAACACTTAGCTAAAAGAGAGACAGCATTGCCATATTGAAGCTATATGGCAGAGGTCTGTTCATAATTGAGTCTGGACCAGACAATACAGAGATCAATCATTAATCTTAATGACATGTGCAAACCACACAAGTCAACAACTTACTCCCACTAGTTGCCTCATACCACAAGCACTGGGCTGCTGGAAACCAATTTTAACCTATATCTTCACAGGTTCTTAGCTAAATGGGTTAGAACTGACATCACCAACATCAAGACCCAGCTCAAATGACAGTTGATGCAGCTGAACATTTAGCTAAATGACTGACAATAACAGTGGGTTGCAACTCTGGTGACTTGGTCAACTTAACTTGCATGATATGTTACCTGGCCACATGAACAACTTCATCATCTGCCTAACTCAGGGACAAGAAGTTAAACTAGCTTCCAAATATGACTTCCCCAAGGAAACCAAATCAAACATTGACTAGACACATGGCATAACATCCATTTTGGAGATATTATCTGAAAAACAAAACAAAAAAAACTAAAAAAAACCAAAACACACACACAAAAAACCCTGATAAAACGCAGTATATCACATCACTCCCATGTATTCGCACCTCCATCAGATGAAATCTAACATATACAATAAGAGCAAAAACAGATAAATATATTACTTTCCTGACATGACTCCTCACATTTTTCTGACCTGTGTTGACCTAATTACAACATTTCATATTTGTACCTTAACGTCATTATTGACGCAAATTCATGAAGACTACTTTACAAACACTGCACCTCAACATCTTCAATACCATAAATTGGGTGTGTCTGTGACCCCAGAGGTCTGGAGTGATAGGGGAAAGGCTGACATTATCAGTTGCCCTCTCACATGTGATATAAAGATCTACCCCAGCTTATATCTTCTCCCTATCAGACAACAAGTCCTTTATACTGTGGTATTCCTAGTATGTCAACCATCAGCACCAAGCCCTCATCTGGCTCATACACAAAATGTTTTAATTTTCTAATATACCGAGTAGATGACAGTTTATTTATGGTTAAGATCCTTAGACGATTAGATCTAGCAGGGTCAGAAGATTTCTTGGAAGCTTACATCAGCAGTGCTGAAATCATTCAAAAAGATTCAAACATCTTTAACATGGAAAGAAATTATTACTCTCATACGAAGGCTGATTGTTTATTAATTTACAAAGTAAACACCAAAGATGAATTAAAAGCTTGAGCAATTCATTGGACAAACAGGTATTTTTTACAACTTTCGAAAACCAACAAGAAATTGGAAAACTAAATTATAGAGAGTGATACTTGAGTGAGTTTAGTTTTACGCTGCTTTTAGCAATATTCCAGCAATATTCCAGCAATATCACAGTGGGGGACGCCAGAGATGGGCTTCACACACTGTACCCATGTGGGGAATTGAACCCCCGTCTCCAACATGATGAGCTTTAACCACCATCCCTGACATGAAAGAACAATTAAAATCTAGGTCCCCACAGTTAGTTGTCAGCAATCCACTATACTTCCATTTGATTTGATTCTCCAAACAAATATATTTAATCAGTAATTACTCAAAAGACAATTTATTCTTCAAGCTTCACTACCACATTTCAATTTCTTTCACACAATGGAGCATCCATGCACGACACATCAAGCTCTCATCCACTGATTAATTTCATCACTACTCTGATGTCTGAACACCAGTCTGCAAAACATGGATGTGAACACAAGTATGCCCAGTAATCTACCATCATCACAAACACAGACAGGTGTAACTGGAGGGGAGATAATGCCATAATTCCAATCAATGATCAAGATGATTGTCATCCCCAATTCAAATAACCACAACACAGTCAGATCCTGCAGGGAAACCAAACAGACATTGAGTAGAGTTAGATCAATGATTGATTTTAGTTTCACATCGCTTTGAGCATTATGCCAGAAATGGGTAGATTTAGATAAAGATGTGGTGAATCCAGGTATACGTCTGCTCAATGTCATCCTTCCACACATAGATAACATCATCCAAACATTACCAGGTCAATCTGTCATGTCCGGGTGGTCAACAATGCACATGTCTGCACTCACTGTATGCATCATGAAATGTATCGATTCTGGACGGTAAATAAGTAAAATAGATAGAGTTGTCTATTAATTAGTGTCAGGAGGCATTTTATCAATTATTCTCCTGACAATCTTGTCACAGTCATCTTCATATTGTGGGAGAATGAAAGAGACTTCATGATAGGAATGATTAGAGAAAGTGATTAGTTTGATCATGTATCACAGGTTAAGAAACGTAAAATGACTTTGTACGCCACTCTCTAATCATTCATTAAAACCCTGTGCAGTCACACATACGTTTATGTTTTTATTTCAGTGAATGTATTAAGTCTCTTTCAAAAGAACCTGTACCCAATCCCACAGACCCTTTATGAATAAAATATGTTTATAACCAAAACGGCATGCTCTCAAACTTTTATGACTGGTATGCCTAAATCCAGACCTATTTGAACTTACAGCATGCATACCTCACAGGCAACCATAATGTTATTTTGATATCGTTAATGGGATGTCGTCATCTGCTTTTGGACATAAATCATCTGGACAATTACATGGAGGCTACTACACACGTTGGTAATAACCTCTAATTACAGTGAAATGTCATGACTGTTCCGCTTTGGATCTGGAGAGGTAATGGCCACGGTGCAGACTGTGTCCAGGTCAGGTTCATATAAACACAAGCTGAAGTCACACCCACACATCTGTGTGTGCTCCAACATTTCAAATTTATTGATCATTAGGTGTGTTTGCTGATGAGGGTGGACCATGTATTTCTTCACACCTTTGTAATGTCTCGCTTGTATGTGATGACTGGGGCAAGGAAACGTGAACAAAAACCTGCCTGGATTGTAAGGTGGTTGGTGAGGTAGTGAGTGTTTTTATGACACTCACTGTCATTCTTGCTGAAGACATAAATGAGCTTAACATTTTCCGTATTAAAAGACAGATGTTCAATCAAAACAATATTTTGACAGCTGATAGACATCTCTTATAAACTTACAAATATCCAAGTACTCAAGATTTACAAGAAAAATGGAAAGACACTGACTGGTAAATTTGTGATAGGAGTCAAGATTTAAAGGACTATGAGACATTCACTGATAAATGTCTGTACTGGGGTCAATATTTACAGGAAATATAGTAGGAATAACTCATTAATTTGTGTACAGGGTTCAAAATTTATAGGAAATATGGTAGGATGGCAACTGGTTAATGTGTGCACAGGAGTCAACGTAAATGGGGATTATGGTAATGTCGTAGCATTGTAACGGAAAACCTTAAACAGATGTATGGTGAAAAATGACAAGTGGTCAATGTAAGTACAGGGGTTTTCTCATCTAGAAAATATTGGCATATGATAACTTGGTAGCTGGCAGATAACCTGGAAACTGTCCGATACATGGGTCTCTTAAAACATGCCAATTGGTAATGGTTAACTCTAAGCCGCTTGTACAAGTGTCACCTAATAGAAAGACTATGGTAACAGGACCGGCTGACAGATGTAGGGAAGTGCGTGGACTACAGCTGGGGGTGGCGTCAGTCACAAGACAATGAGTCACGATGCCGACTCAGTCTATAATTACACATTCCTACCACCTTACAAACTACACTGTATTCAGATCTCAAGTCAAACATACATTTCCATTATACAGCTCCCAGTGCACAACACTCATTGGCTGATACAGGAATACATTTACTTACTCTAATTTAGGACTAGGGGACTAATCCCTTAATCTCAGACAGTCAATTGTTCAATATTTGTTTAATGTCAAACAAAGCTGTAGGCAGTTTCATTTGTTCAATCCCAGGTGAATAAATAGATACAGAAATCACTATAACCAAATTAATCAAAAACCCCACATGACAAGCAAAAGTACAAAAATACATCTTTAAAACAATATTCAAAGCCATCAGTCAAGGCCTAATCGACTCATGAAAAGTAGTTTTTTTAGTCTTGATCCCGTTTTCATTGCTAATCATTTTCTTTTATCATGCATCGTCTTTGTTAGCCCTCATGTATGCTATACATTTCCTCCTGTACTCATTCACCACTTCATGTTTGAAAATAGTGAAGTATCTCTACCAAAACGTTGCTATTGATACTGAAAATATCCATTGCTTTATCCTGCCAAGAACACTATCAATGGTATGATAAGCAGTTGATCATCCATGAAGAACTGTCATTACAATCTTGATCCTACTAGATTAAGAAATGAAATCCCAAATACAAAAATTAGATATGTTCTGAAAGTTATAACAATTACGTTTGAAGATCTAAAACTCAGAAACTCTTCACAAATAGTTCTGAATTTGTTTGTAAACTCACTCCAGTGAGAACCTGTTCCATTGTCACAAAGCCTGTCCTGACACCTCAGATTATCAAGGGACATGATGAGAAATTTATAGGTGAGAAAGACCTTTGACATCAGGCAACATACATGGTGAGACAATTGTTGTTACACAATGATGGCACATCCCACAATGATGGACAACAAAGTTGATGGGATTATGTATGTGTTTCTAGTCAACAGGGCATGAGGTCAGGGGGCCACAATGATGGAAAGGGCTGTGTTACGTCATGGGCTCCTCTACAGCTCATCTAGCAGGCAATAACAGATGTATTACATCAGACGCTGCTGCTTGATGTGGAGAAGTGGAACTATTACATGCTCTGATGATCACAGAGACAGGAAGTCCCTTTGACCTTGACCAAGGATGCAAAGGTGACTTAAGATGCGACATTACCAAAGACTTCTTTAAGAGCCATTTCAATTTCGAAGTTGGTATGATGAAGAGGAACATGATTTTGGGATCACTTTCTTGATGATAGTGTTAGCATGTACACCCTTACTGTCAGCTCCTCTTCACTACCAAGGCCAGTGCGAATACTGCAAAGTCTTTGAGAAAGGGCCTAACATCATACATTAACACAATGAATAAAAAAATAGATGCACAACAATAGTGGTTTGGGGAGACATAAGGAGATGCGCTGACTGACTGGAGCACACTGGCCTGTCAAGACTCAAAAGGACAAACCTTCAAGATGCCTTGAAGGACTTTAAAAGTTACTAGCATGATTTACATGTTAAGGCGTCAACAAGTATCGATCCTTATTGCCTGAACTTTCTATTATCATCTGCTCATTAAAGAAGTTTTTCAATATCCATTTAATATCTGACATCACATCTCCTGGACACTGACTAAGATTGTTATTTCAGGTGATAGGGTGTTTCATAAACAGATTACTTTGTTGGCTTATTAATTCACTGCAAGATATTGGGTAAATTAATGACTGAATGGAGGATGTCACAGACAAATGTTCCATTACCTGGAACATGGACCAACAACCTGGAACATAGACCAACAACATGCCTCTATCACAATCACTACAGATATCTCATAGTAAAATGCACTAACAGATGGAACAATATGCATTAAAAAGTCTCCAAGACATTCCAGTTATGTCATAGTCAAGAAAAATCACCAAGAGAAAAGTCTAAAATATATTTTTGGTCAAACTGCAAATATATGCAACCTTGCAAATTTCTGTGGCAGCCCTCCAAGGCCAGACTAACATAGCAAAGTGACCAGCCTGGGTAAGTAGCACCTGTCTTGCTAGGAACATATATCATCTGTAGACTTTAAGTAGGAAATCAAAGATGAAACCTGACATTCAAGTCATAAGCCTTCTTTCATGTACTCCTCACTGTCAGCATAAACACAAAACCTGATTTACTGCAGACATTTACAAACTGGCTGTAAATATATGCTAGGTATGCGCTAGCAAAGGTCAGAAACATGAATCCTACTTATTATCATGATGATGTTTATTGCCTGAAAATAACATTGCTCATGACGCCCACATGAAGTCCTTATAGTAACCCGTGGAAGGCACTCAGGATCTGGGTCTGATAAGATTCTAACTGGGTCCCAGAAGAATGTGTAATTTCAGAGCTCAGGCAGTCAGGACTTGCTAGGTCATTGTACATTTAGAATGGACATTTTCTTGTATATTCTCCAGGACCTGTGTGACTGACCTAGACTAGTGCACTATTAAACTGGCTCCCTTAACCAAGGCCTCAGTTTCTTAGCAGGCTTTGATGCAGCCATCGGTGTGCTACTCAGAGAGCAGTGAATGTCTCTGTGTTCCAACTGACATGTTCCCCTAACCAAAGTCCAACTGACATGTTCCCCTAACCAAAGTCCAATTGATATGTTCCCCTGACCAAAGTCCAACTGATGTTCCCCTAACCAACGTCCAACTGATACATTCCCTATCCAAAGTCCAACTGACATGTTCCCCTAACCAACGTCCAACTGACATGTTCCCCTAACCAAAGTCCAATTGATATGTTCCCCTAACCAAAGTCCAACTGATATGTTCAACTAACCAAAGTCCAACTGACATGTTCCCCTAACCAGAGGCAGTTCTTCCAAAAAGCTGCTTGGTATGGTAACCTTCATCCATTCAACACATCTATGATGGCACTGGACAAATACTTGCACCTCTTGAACTGAAAATGTAGTGATGCAAAGTAGTGACATTTGAATATTTGGGAAATACAAAAGGAAATATTTTAAACCAACAAGATAAGCTGTATTTGTTGAATGGTGCACTCAGAAAAATATCTTAGCTACATGACAGTAATGACGACCAGTGATGAAATCAACACCAGTACACCTGTTGTGGCATACCTGTTGAAGCCCATTTTGGCCCATCTGTAGTGACACACCTCTTGAGGTACACCTTGACCCATCTGTTATAATACACCTGTAGTGACACACCTGTTGATATACACATTGACCCATTTGCTGTAATACACCTGTAGCGACACCTGTTATGGCCCATTTTGGTCCATCTTGGCAATAGTAATCCAGCTGACCTACAAATCTCTAGCCTCGATTTGTCTCAGTGTGTACTTGTCAGGTAGGACACTGGGCTTATTGGTCCTTACAGAAAAAGTGCCCACAGACTATCCAACTACTCTCATGTTACTTTTTGTCCTTAGGGCAAGTTGAAAGAATACATACACAGTCAACAATCACCTCATGTCCCACTTAGCAACTTTGTCTGAACCACTAAGCACAACTTCACTGAGGCATCTGTTAATAATGTCTTGTTCAAATAAGCATTTCACCCCAAAAACAGAGGTAAGTTTCAAAATGAGACAAACACAATGTAGTTCATTCAGGAACAGACCACAAAGGACAAACACAAAGTGGTTCATTCAGACATAAACCCCAAATGCAAAAAGTGGTTCATTCAGACAGACCACAAATGACAAAGTGGTTCATTCAGACACAGACCACAAAGGACAAACATATAGTGGTTCATTAAGACATAGAACCCAAAGGACAAGCAAAAAGTGGTTTATTTAGACACAGACCCCAAAAGACAAACAAAAAGAGGTTCATTCAGACAGAGACCCCAAAGGACAAACAAAAAGTGATCACTTTGGCACAGATCCTACAGGACCAATGTAGACAATGGTTCACTTTGCCATACATGCTACAAGACAAACACAGAAACAGTCCATGTAGCATAGATTTGCAGCCAGACAGTCTTGAGAGTGAGGTTTGGAGTTTTTCACCACTGTCAGCAATATGAAGTTGGAGAACACAAAGAATGGATATAAACTATTGTATCCAGGATTTCTTGTATTGGTGTAGCATAGCTACACTATGACCCATATGAATATCTGAACTGAAGGGTATAATTACATTATCACACATGAGGGTAAATCTTGACTCAGCAATCAAAGATAGAATCCCAATTCACAGATGGTGATTGTGTTGAATGAGCAAGTTACTAAGAATGATCTAAAATTACAGTGTAACCATTTAACAACATTCCTTTAATGCCCTGATTGCTCTGCCAAGGAGGCGGAAATATTTTGACAATATCCTCTCAGATAAAAAGACAGATTACAGTAAAGACATGTGGACCAGTTATGGCAACTCTCTACTACATCAAACCAACGCTATTCTTTAATGATGGGAGTCGCTGAGTCCATGTTGTACTTAAGCTGATTCAGCAAAATAAATCTGCCTCAAGATTTTTTTTATAAACACTCCAAACAATAGGGATTGTCCAAACATATAATTTACCCTACAATACCCTGTACTTTATTAAGAAAACAGTGAAACACTTGAATGCAGTAACCAATGCCCCAATATTTCCTCTTTAAACAGGGGATCTGTCCCTGCCCCAGGGATTCAGAACCAGTCACCACTACGCTGCCCCCAGCTATTGCCTACCCAGTCAATATAACATCACAAGGGAGCATTTAGTATTATGTCCTTAGTTGAACATGCTGAATTAGGCTTTCAGGTTTAACCTTTACTCCAAGCTGAGCCTGATAATACAGCCGGGTCAAGAAGGTGACTTCAATAATCTGGCTCTTGTTTGACAATAAAAATGGCAGTTGGTGAGCCAGTATTTCCGCTTTCTGTGCACCTCCATGTGGAGACTACAAAGTGACCAGCCTGTACCGTCTGTAGTGGTGGGGATCAAAGAGCCACATTCCTCAGGGAGGACAATGGTGGTAGCGAGGTGTACTCGTTTCACACGTTGATCAAACATACCCTGGCCATGTGGAGGGACCAGGACAGTTGACAGAAATAACCTACCCTGTTGACAGCCAGATGCCAGTGTGAACTAAGTAGCCATTACCTCATACCAGGTCCATTTGACAAAGAAATGCAAGTCTATGCCAAAGTGTGGGAGTTGCAATCATCTTGGTGCTAAGATGTCTATTTGGAGTGGATGCCTGATTCTATTTAGAAAACAGTTTTTCAAAGGTTTTATCTGTAAAGGCTGACCTATTTGTAACACTGCATTATCGTCATTTGTGAGTGTTAAACTATTTATCCTAAATTGGTATATACGGGATAATCTCAGTAACTGTGACTGAACAGTTTGTCTTTTTAACCAACAAACTTCTAATGTAACACACCATACGCATCACGATACAGCACATGCAGATCAATAATCCCACATTCTCCTTAATCCAACAATTTGGTGTGCAACGGACGTTGTCGGATTAACATGATTTGACTGTATGTACTACCTTGAACTTCATGTTGGGATACAGTATTGGATTACAGTATCATAACAACACTCTTTATCCTATGTTTCAACATTAAAAACGTGGTTTGCCCTGTGATTTTACAAATCAGGTGCCACAGAAATGACTTCATAAATAAATACCATGTGCAGGAGAATCAAAACCCAGAGTTGACCTCATATAGTACTCACTCATATAGTACAGTGTCTAATTTCAAGAAGCAGCCTTTACTAAAGTACCTTTCACTCCCATTCTTTAACAGTGCACTAAGGATTCCTCAGTGGCTTGTGGGTACCTTAGTGCTCTGTGAAATGAGGCCCTGTACAGTGTAAGTGAATATCATTTACTCAGATGAAAGTTGTTTTTGTATCGATACCGACAACAGCAGAGTGAGAATGTGGCTTTGTCAAGGTGAAAGATTGTCAGAACCCTGTGTTTTGGACAGAGGGCCTTTCCGCATGTCTTCGGGTGCCATAAGCTGGGGACGTCATATTCAACATGTAATCTTTCAGAACAATTGGCAAGGTCACAGTAGAGGTGCTACATCGATGCAGTGCTGAGACCAGTAATTCGTCCATTTTTTGCTGAAAGATGTCATCTTGTGTTTCAGCAAGATAATGCGAGAGTGCACACAGAAGGACTGACACGGACATTCCTCCAGAAGGACAACATCCAGACCGTGGATTGGCAACAGCGTGTTGTTGAAGCCTACAACAACATTCCCAAGAGGTTCATTCAACGTCATTCACTAAGTGCTTTCTTTCGAGCTATCGTTGTCTCTTGTGAAAGTTTGAAGAAAAAATGCCTTGTTTCCACTCATTGTCTATATCATATAACACTATTTGCATTTCTTTTGGCAGTGAGTACATATTGGGCAGGGGGATCAAAACCCGACTTGACCTTAAAATATAGCCACCTTCATGTCACTTATACTGTATAGGGACTCCTTTCATGAAGCAGCCTTTACTTTCAAGGCTTTACTGCCATGCTTTATCAATGCACTAAGTATTCTTTAGTGGCTTAAAATCACCTTTCTGCTTTGTGAAAGGAGACCCTATAATTTCTGTAATACAATAAATACCAAATGCTCATATCTTCAATGAATATCTTGAGAAATGTGCATTCACCATATACCAGGGCTTCTTTTCACGAAGTACTACGGTGATCGTAAATCACTAAGGTAACCTCAGTACAGCATTACGGAATGGGAGTTAAGGCTAACCTTAGCATCACCTTAGTATCAAGGTTGCTTCAAGAAATGGTATTAATTTGACCCAACCCTGTATCAGCTACCTCCTGTCCTGATAAGACCCAAATGTCTCAGGTGAAGGGCCTCAGCAAACTGGGCTGTCATTATTTCAACAGGCCCTCAGGCAGGTTGACCTCACTGTTATCAAAGTTAGTAACAATGTCCAGATAACCCTCCTTAAAATAAATCTTTCAAACAATCCAAACATTGCTCAGTATGGAGGCTTTCACTGTCACCAACCTCACTCAATGAAGACATTACTGTTCCATCAACACTGCCTAATCCTGTTTAGCTGAACATGACTTAAACCACTCTGAATGATGTGCTGTGACCTCATGAGTTCAACTTGACTTGCATGTACCCATATTTAATGGGGTTAACTCCCATTAGGCATGATACACCAAACTATAAATGGCACACGTATATGTAAATACGATGTTAAATGACATATGTAAAATATTTTGCAACACTGCGAAAGGTTTCAACTGTATGCTTGTAAAGGATGCAATCTGGTCTTTAGACATTACATTAATTTCATTTCTTGAATGACAATACTACATTAATTTCATTTCTTGAATGACATTACAACCTCCATTATACATAGATGTTTGTCACATACCAGAAGACATAAGTATTCAGGAGTGAGCGAATATGGTTTTATGTCGCTTTTAGCAAAGTTCCAGCAATATCATGGTGAGGGACACCAGAAATGGGCTGCACACCGGGGATAGACGAGCGAATGGTTGCTCCAAAGAGTTTAGGAAGAAGATGTGATTGCTGCAGAGGCATTGGTGGGAAACCTACTTGCAATTTATAGTGAGTGAGTGAGTGAGTGAGTGAGTGAGTGAGTGAGTGAGTGAGTGAGTGAGTGAGTGAGTGAGAGTGTTTATGTAACTTTTTGTAATACTTCAGCACTATCAGGGTAAGGGACACAATAAAACAGCCTTTATAAACAGTACTTTTGCAAACAACGAACATCTTGAGGGGGGGGTGGGGAATGGTTTGAAACCCTGAATACTTCACATGCCTGATTCTCTCTTCAGTGGGACATACCTAGTTATACACACAGCCATATGCGTCATAGACGTTCTGCCATGGGCTGCTGGACTGAAAATATATGTCATGTAAACAGACTAGACGTAACTGGGCCAGTGTTCATCCATCAATGTCGGCTAACTGCTTTATTTGCGACCCCCGACTTGCAATATCTGCCTTAGCAATCTGCCCACTGCATATCAGGTAATTCTACCACATACGGCTACCTGTTGATTGTAGTACAGGTAAGCATACCAGGTGAAGCGTTAATCCATTCTACCAGTCGTTTACATTCTTGGCACAAACCCAAGTCAAGTGTGGGGGACCACTGTCAACAAGGTGTGAGGGAAACACAAGCTAGACTCTGAATAATGATGTCCTTACAACTACTTTCTTACCAAGCTGAATCATATGGACTTGCATACCTTTGGAAATACAATATGACAACAGCTTTAATCTGTTAGTACGCACATAGATCATAGTTACTGGACCTCACCACTCTTAGTCTATCTGTTCAGGCAGAAAATCATTTAACCTATATTCTCTTTTGCAACACATTGTGGAAGAGTTCATCAATATATTATCAAGGTTCTAAAGGGTTCCTGGCTATAAACACCTCACATCCCATAATAGCAAACCATTAACTTCACAACACAGCTGTGTGTGAGCAAACACAATGTAATCGCATACCATAAACCATTCTTACAACCCTCTGTTGGATACAGAAATGAGACCTAAAGCTATGAACTGTCACTCTAGTAGATGTGTACGTTCCATAGGCATCAGTCATCAAACACCATGATACAGTCAATGCTGCCATATGGCATCAACAGTTGTGTTAGTTGTTTAGTGCTACACTATTCCAACGAATCTTGATCAGACAATCCGGTGATGGATAGCATGAGCATCGAGTTTGGATCCAATGTCATGCATAAAACAATAGAGCGAACCTTGACTCCCTCAACTTGTTAGTAGCCCAATAATGAAACTCATGTTAAACATTAACGGTGTTTTGTAACAGTTCCTCCAGTATTGGAAACCAGGACATAAAAACACAAAAAAAATGGTGCTTTCGCATGTGTACCTGATGCCCTGACATTCAAAGCAAACACTGATATTAGTTGGTTTGTTTCTTTATTTTCATGCCTTCCTCCACAGTGCTCCTACAGCAGTCCATAAATAATCAAGTCTGGTTTAGACAATACAGTGATTGATATCATAAGCATTTATCTATAAAACTGGTACACGATGACAGGCATCAAGTCAGCTGCAAACTTGTCCATCCTCATGAAAGCATAAAATATGTGAGTATTCCCATCAAAAGTTGAGTTGTAAAAACTACAAGGCATATTATTAAACAGGTACTGTGATAAATTACACCTTTATCTAGTTCATAAGCTCCTGGCCTTTATTCCTGTAAAATATGACACAAGTATGCATTATCATTTTTTGACAGAGAAGACATGTATATTTCTACACACTGTTTGTGTCTCAATCTGTCCATACATCAGCTCACAGCGAGACAACATGGCATCCAAATCCCACATGTCTGCTGTTCCATGAGACTGAGTTGATTCAATCACAAGTCCAAACAAGATCAATCTTGGCATAAGCAGTATAGCTTTTCTCCTGATTGTTCAGTGATAGTTCAGTGTAATAGTGTTGTCAGATAGTTAGGCACAGCTACAAGACATGCTCCAATAGTCACAGCAGAGAGAGAGAGAGAGAGAGAGAGTGTGTGCGTGTGTGTGCGCGTGTGTGCGCGTGTGTGTGTGTGTGTTTCTTAATGCTGCAATCACAAACATTTTCAGCAATATGACAGTGGTATGTAAACGTAACACCAAAGAACTGGTCACTATTCCAGGCCAATTCTATACTAACCCTGGAAGGCAGTACCTTCCGGAGCCTAACCAGGCTCAACAACTGCTGACTACATGCCTAGGACAAGACCTAATGGAAGTCCACTTCTTTTGGTCATATAACTGTTGTTCCAACTTCATTGGGTATTTTTTGTTAACAACAATTCAGTAATGATAAGCTCAAATCTGCTGTACTCGTATATATACCCCAGTATCTTTCAAGGACCTGTTGCTTTCGAACTAGTTCATCTAACTTTAAAGTAAGTAAACTAACTGGAAATGATGATGAAGAACACTGTCCAACAACACTCCTAAGATTAGTTGGTGTCACCAGCTGTCCACAAGTTATGCAGGCCTAGAACGTTTTGACCAGTCCTTGTAACTGGAACTATCAGTAAACAATCACATATAATACCTAACTCTATTATATACAAATGGCATTTCTGGGTTTCTTTCTCCTACAATGTATCTTGGTCTGTATCAACTGCCGATCCCTCACATATTTGAGAATTATCAAAACGCGAGTCCATACAAGGGCTGAATGTAGAAACCATTGAATATCACTGCAGAGTGGTGTTAGTGCTACATCTGCCTCACACAGTCAAGTTATTTGACAATTATTGTGACTGCCGCTGGCTGATTTGGGGAATGCATACATTCTCAATATAACTTTGATTCTAAGTTACTATTCTTGAGAGGAAACAAATGCTGAATAAATGAGCGGCCATATGGCACCAGTTGTATGGGCCTTTCTTCCGAGATCAATGGCTGGTCCACTGCACACTTCTTACATCAATACTGCAGCTACACAACTCTGATCTAGTTTACTATACGGATTTACCTCCATTATAGAAGCTTAAAATCCAACCAAGCATGCAATGGAACAGATCCCCCAGAATAATGCTACAGTACACTGCACTGGTTCTACTGACCTGTTGAATACTACTACTAGCGGACAAAGAATTACGTTTCACAGTTGCAGTATTAAATCACCATCATGATTTTCCATTGATCTTAAGTCTAAAATTTAGGCAAATGGTTATCAAAATTAAACAATATTTACTACATTTAATGTAAACCTAAGCATATAAATTTGTAAACTTTACCATACATTGCCTTTCAAATGTATAAATAATGTATTTGTGCAACAAAAGCACACTAAGATTATCAGAGGTTGCCATGTTAAACATTACACTCATGACTCAATGAATTGTAATTCTTACAAAAGAGTTTGCCCCAATGAGCTTTAGGAAACATTATCTTCAAGCTAGCTTGACCTAGTTCATGCTTATCAATAGACAACATTAAAAAAGGGTACCTCAATCTGAGTATGTAATGAACATGCCAGTCAGTGTTACTGAGTTAGTCACGTATAACGAACCATCCATACAAATCATTAGCTGGAACTGCTAAGCTGATGAGGGTGTAAGATCTTAGTCCAGATGTCCACAGCTTTACCTATCTTGCAAATGGATAATACAAAAACAGCGCAAAGAAAAGAAGCAAAACAACAGCAGAGCCTTTCGCCACTTAACCCATAAGATAAACCCTGGGACTATCTTGACATTTAAGTGGATGAAACTATTGCTGTTGGATAAAGGGGTGGAATAACATGGCTGGTAGAGCAATCAGGAGCCAATCAACCATGGCTTCCCACACTCCAAATGCAACACTCACTACTAACAAGTTATTAAGGATCAATAGTGTACAGGTTTCCTTTCTCTGGGAAAATGCTGTCTCAGTAATGCTTCAATGAATGACTAATTGTCATAACGACTTCAGCTGGAGCTGACTATTTGATGTAGATGTCCATGACACAATGAATGTAGCTGGCAAAGGTGCAATGAATGTAATGTCCATGACACAATGAATGTAGCTGGCAAAGGTGCAATGAATGTAATGTCCATGACACAATGAATGTAGCTGGCAAAGGTGCAATGAATGTAATGTCCATGACACAATGAATGTAGCTGGCAAAGGTGCAATGAATGTAATGTCCATGACACAATGAATGTAGCTGGCAAAGGTGCAATGAATGTAATGTCCATGACACAATGAATGTAGCTGGCAAAGGTGCAATGAATGTAATGTCCATGACACAATGAATGTAGCTGGCAAAGGTGCAATGAATGTAATGTCCATGACACAATGAATGTAGTGTGGTTATGCTGTGGTCAAAAACCAAAACTATATTTTGTCACAAGGATATTCTTCATAAACATGTTCACTGTATATTCTTGTGAACACATAACCAGTAATGAAAGTTCATATTATACCATTTAAAAATTTGTAAGAATGACTGCCAATTCTGAAAAAATTCTCTCATGGAAGTGGCTGATATTTTAAAAAAAACCTTAACTTCACTTCAGTTATTACTTAATGCAGGTCAATGTTTTACTAATTCAGTTATTCACGTCTGAAGTAAAACCAAACCATGGGGCATTACACAGGTGATTTACTTGTTATGAATGTTCTTAGGCTAACACGAATAGTTTTGTTTTGTGAAAACATAAAACAGCCAGTGAATTTCAGAGGTTAAGAGATGTATAACATTCCATTTTCTCTACAGACATCAATCTGTCTACATTAAATGACTATTAGTGCATTGGTGAAACTATTTTCTGAATATGTGCAGTAACAATTTCTGTAGTTTTCGGTAATTTCTGCATTCTAACTTGTGTTCAATGTGTAGGACCAATTTGGCAACATCTCCACACTTCTTAAAGTGTTCTACTTGCAGTTCCAATAATCTAAGGTGACACCTCAATGCGAAGGAAAGTTACAACTGCTCCGACTAGATGACAAACTGGTTAATCTCACCTTCTCTAGGAATGCATTTGCCCATTTTGTGAAAGTCTTCTTTTGTATATACACTCTCTCATCCTGAAGGGCCTTGATGCGGCCCTTCTCAAACTGCTGTGATTCCTTGATAGACATATTGAAGTGTGGCACCTCTCTCAGCTACACGGCCACATCAGGGTGAAGATCAGTCTGAAACACCAAGGTGAGCATCAGTATGGGTGATGTAACCCAGATAATTATCTATGTCTCATAATAGATAAATAGCAGTTTCTGTTCCCCCTCGGGGCTAAAGTCATCAACTTCCTGAAGACATCAAATGGTATGCACATAATGCCAGTAGCTTGAGGGCGAACTGATTTGTAGAAGACAGTCACAATAACTCAAAAAGGTCTTTCAGACATGTCAATAATATCATTTGAGGCTGTTATACACACGATTAAACAAAGTATTTTCTTAAAGGTTTTGTATCAAATACCTTGTGGTATACAAACCATATGTAATTAGTGCATTGTTTACATGCAGCAGATGCCACCTGCCTGTGCAACTGTACCAAGGGACACAGGGAACAATATACTGTCATAGCACAGTGTTTCATTTAAGTCAAAACACAACATCACTCATTCATAAAAACTGAGCACATATCAACTTTGTTTCTTCAGTATGAACCTTTACATGCATTTTGAGACATTTTGTCAACAACTGACTAACTATGACTAACTAAACTAACCCTGAACAATGATCTGATGAATGCAAAGACAATGTGCAGATGACTGTTTTAATTCCACATTGCTCTTGGTAAATAACTATAACATGTACCCCTAAAACTTTTAGTACTTTCGTAAAGAAGAAAATAATCCGGTAGGTGTTCTTTACACTCAAGTAGAATATTTAGTACAGGAAGTGAGACTCTTTAATGGCAAGCAATGCAATAAATAACTTTAGACCCAGTTCATAAAGCACACACAGAAACTCCCAATCATACTTAATGAAGATTTATACCCAGATCGAGAAACCGCCACATCCTTCAGTAAGCATATCGCAATGAGATCACAAACAAACTTGACACAAAAGTACGTCCAGTAATAATGAGGAGCATTTCTATGTTGGTCTGCATACCTGGTATTTATGACTGTTGTAATGCTATAGTCACTCTTTCACTGTATGCCATGTCTTTGACAATGGGCTGGTAGAATGGTAATATTGATGCATAATGATAGAAACTTGGTGGCAACACAAATGTCAGATTTCATACAGATCAGAGGTAATCTTTAACTACTTGGCGAATGAGGGACTTTGAGAGGATTCTATACTAGCCTGTTCATATTTTCAGCCTGTCCAGAGTTTAACTGATCTTACTGGGACTTCGACTCTGCACCAGCATGTTCATATGTTTGCTAGTCTTCGAAACTTGGAATCTATACAAGCCTGTTCATATTTTCACTTATCTCAGTGAGACTTGGATTGTTTATCAGGCGGGTGATATTTTCACTAATCTTACTGGGTATGTGTAATCATGTTGTGGCAGACCTGCCCAAGTGATGTAGGTTTAAACTGGTTAGAAGTTGACAGCTGACGATCACTATCAAGGTGAATCTGGCTCCATAATCCCTGACATGTCGAGTCCACAAAGCTTTGTGTGGGTATTTCTGTGCAGCCATCATGGCCTGAATTCCCTCCTTATTCCCCTGTGGCCACTCTGCCACAAAATGGTATCATATCCATGACAGTTGACAGGAAGTGTGGTAATATTATACACAATGGTCAAATCCCTGTGTAAGTGTCCACACCAAGGTGAGATACCAGTATGGCTCACAGATAATCTACACCACTTAAGCAGCTGTTGACACGGCAAGCTGACCCTGTCCTTGGTGAAGGCTGACCCTGTCCTTGGTGAAGCCGCTGACCTATTGCTGACAGTCTTCATGTTGATATGAGTAGACGAACACCCACAGAAACTATACCACATGATCGAACCACTGATGTGGTCAACACAATGACATGCCATCATCTAACCCCAGACAGAATCAATGCATTATCAAGGCAAAGATATGATTAAGGAGTAAGTGAGTATGGTTTAACCTTGCGTTTAACAATATTCCAGCAATATCACGGTGGTGAACACCAGAAATGGGCTTCAGACATTGCACTCAAGATATGATCCAGACATGAACAAGATGACACATCAGGGAGCTGGGTAGGACAACATGTGAAAACACTGAATAAAGTTGGACAAGAATTTGAGAAAATCATCATCAGATAATGACAATCTTGAGAGGTGTATCTGCAGCATAACAGGACAGACAGACAGACATATTTAGTGCAATGTGACCATACACTGCTATGGAGTACATTACTGATCAGATCTGCAGACAGGTTGATGACGACCCAGAGGGAGGTATTCTGGGGTGAAACAGATCAAGTGGATTGACAAGCGGGTAGTACAAGAATTACAGAGGGTACGAGATGTATGTGAGAGTGACCAGATTCGCAGGTGAACACATTATATAATCTACCTCATAATACACAGGTGAACACATAAACTGCCCAATCATATACAGGTGAACACATTATATAATCTACCTCATTATGTGAAAACATTATAGACAGGTGAACACATTATATCAACTACTTGTAAGAAGTGGGTTAATTAAAAGTATTCAAAATGAATCTACTTAATGTATTAGGAACAATATATGATGACCAGTTCTCACTAACCAAACAACAAGCTTACAGTACTATCAGAATCATCATAAGGCTGCATAAAAAAATTTAACGTTTCCCGGGCACATTTTTTTCAAAAGTGACGAGGGCGGTAGGAATTAAAAAAAATTTTAATAGAAAACAAGTGACGATGGAGGAACACATTATAATTTTTTTCTCTCAGAAATACAGCTTGGAAACTTTAGCATGTGTAAATTCAGTGAATTCAGTCATACTCATTCTTACAGACATTCATTTTCATAGTAGACACAAATAAAAGTGACGCACCTATGCCCGTGAAACATTTCACTTTCTATATGCCTTCATTTTTTTATTCCTTCCTAATCTTGTTAAAGGCCCTTTGGTGCTTCCTTGATTACTTAATACCTGTTGCCTTGCTATTTGTCTGTCTCACAGTCTCTGAATCATATTATTTTCCCTATAGCCTAGACTACCCTCATATGCTAAAGCCTAAATGAAGCAAGTGTAGATTCTCTGGTCTCCCCTGAGCCTCAAAATAGATGACCCTGAGTTTTCACACCTTTACCTTCACGGTATCAGCGTATGATTTGTCCAGATTTAGAACATAAAACTTTCACCTGACATGCCAGACTTTTGACATTGAGTGACTTTTACACAGACAGATTGAATACATCGATCAAAACATGGACAGCACCTACAAAACATTCCACATTGGAAACTGTGTCAACAACCTGATCAAGGTAAATTTATACCAGAACTGACAAAAACCATCTTTAAACAAATATTTCCATACATGAATATAGACTGCTATCAAGGTCTAATCTTTGATGTCTTCACCAGGTAACAAGATGAACCATCCATGCACAGCCTGGCCTCCTTAATGGACCAGCACAGTGCTGAGGGGCATTGAGACGGAGATGTAAAATACCAGGGGAATTTGTCACCAAAACAAAGCCTTTAAATGTTTAACTGCAGAGTGTCCTGAAGTCCATGAGGCAACACAAGAAATCCCCACCATGACCTGTTGGAACAGCGACATGCAGTAAAAAGTCAGTCCCGTTAGCTCAGAATTGTGGCTGTGTTTACTTCTGACTTAAGATGCACAAGAGAAGATCAGCTTAAAAGAAAAACTGTGGCACAATTTCAAGCTTGAAGGAATATGTGAGACACTTACCCGTCCCTTTCCCTGCCCTAGTGACACTGTGATTGTCAGGTGACCTTTCAAAACACATCTACGATGTTTGAAGTTTGACATAACATAAACACACGCATCACCTGGTGGGTGTATGCAGTTTGTTTTTTGGTGTTATGCATTTAGCATTATTCCAGGTATTTACCATTGGCCTATCAAGAATCAAATACAAATCAGGAAATCCAGTGATTGACATCATGAGCATCAAGTTACATATCTTGAGTACAACAACAAGCACCAAACAACAAGCCTCACCACCGGAAGTCAAGGGTCATGAAGACAATTTTGAACCAGGAATCTGCAGAGAATAGAAAAGTGAAGATTTGGTATTCTTAGCTAAATGTACTAAATACATGAAGCACATTGAGCTGTAGAATATATGTTCCATTAACAACGGTTGCATCTGGTCCTGCTATTGATCCTGTACCAGGATGGCGTCGTCTGTCTGGTGAAAAATGTGAAAAATTACTGCAAGGACCTGTGTGTAACTATACAACATTCGGCCATATATCTTGGAGGTGTCAAAAATATGTTTCTCATACACAATGAAAATTAATACCATGTTACAACCTGACCAGATTATGTCCGACCAATCTAATAACCAACTCAGGAAACAGATCACCATACCAATCACTGACATAACATTCTGTAGATACAATTACAACAGAGTCTGATCCTAACCCTTCTACTTGCCCAAACTTGTCGTTTGGCATTATTTCTACAGATTGTTGCATCGATACATAGTCTAATATCAGCTTTCCTGATAGAACAGAATTCTGGCACCAGACTAGTGAGAGAATAAATTGATATATTCATGTATATACTAGTATTTGAATTTGAACTGAGACCAACAGTTGAAGTCACACCTGAGGTGATTAACTGTATCTTTCAAACTGGATAAACATCCATGATAGTCTAGAAACACCCCACTAAAATACTTGAGTCAACAAATGTATCATTAAATTCAGTACCATATTTCAAACACATGGCACAAATTATCGGATAAATCATTCGATGAAAGGCATGGAAGACATTTTGTCTTCAGCCTTATTGTTCCCTTGGGAATTGTTCCCAAACCCTTACATGTCATTTGCACTTGAGCTCACAGGTTCTTTCAAAAAGTTCTTCTTTCAATAATTATAAAATCCATTTTTGTGAGCATGTTTCAGGAAGGCAGTATTAAAATTGGCCTCCGCCTGGCAAATCTCACATCAGCAAATCAATGCTGTTAATGTGGTTACTGAACGAAGCCAGGTATATGGGGAAATAATTGCTTCAGAGTGATCGATACCCATGTGTGAGACAGACCTGGCTGCACTGCAGTAGGTGGTGCTTCATACATGGAAACACAAACGGGAACATAGGATCAAAGAACACATCACCCTGAAAAGAATGTGTATGGAACACCTCAGTTGACAATAATGTTTATAGAACACCTGATCTTGACAAAAATGTTTATGGAACACCCAATCTTGATAAAAAAAGTTAATAGAACATCTGATATGGATAAAAATGTTTACAGAACACCTGATCTTGATAAACATGTTAACAGAACACCTGATCTTGATAAAAATATTTACCGACACCTAATCTTGATAACACCTGATCTTGACAAAAAAGTTAACAGAGCGTGTGATCATGCTAGAAATGTTCAGAGAACATGTTGATTTACTAAAAATGATCAAAAATCACTGAAGCCTCATAAGAAATGTTCAGAAAACATCTAAATGACTGTGAGAGCCACTTGCCAAATGAAAGGTTTACAGAAATGTCCATGATAGAACATTCATAGAACACCTGACCTTGACCGAATTGCTGTAGAACATATGATCTCATTACAAGCATTCATGTCATGGTACACAACTACAAGTGTACTGAATTACAACACTGCTGGATAGATACAACAGACACAATCTAAACAATGCAAACCACTGAATTTACATAATATCATTAACATAAAACAATGACTCCATCTATTAGTCCAATCTCTGTGCACTTAAGATTTACCAACAAGATATGTCACACAAATATGACGTTATCACATATCATAAAATCTAATAAGGAAATGAAAATTTCAGTATGCCTGAACTGAATTAATATTTCACAGAAGCTGTAAGAGCTAATCAATGGCAGTATATGAGGCATCTACAGAGCCTTCCACATTACATTGGCAGTGAGATCAATGCTGACACACAAGTTGTCTCCCGTCATGCTTCACTTGATGTGCAGCTGCACTAATTGTACTACATTCATCGACATCATCCATGACTGACGTTGTGTGCACACCATCCATCATGGCATATCCATGACCTGGAGTACACTCTGCAGCCAAAGCTGATCAACAGGAGTGACAGACAGACTGTCACCAGACTCAAACAGGATAATAATTGGAGGGGAAGTGAGGGTTAGAGTCTCAGACAGACCTCCAGTCTTGTAATGAATATGGTCTGATGCATTCTGCTGCATGAATCCAACTTTACACTCTGCATTTGGACAGATTATCATTAGCACCAGAAACATGGAAGAAAACAAGGTCAAGAACAAGAAGCAGTACTCTTGTCTCTGGTAGTCTTTTGCTTAAGTCATCTTTGTAGTGATTGATGAACTGTCCTCATGCACACAAACACAGGACAAACACAACATATCATTGAAAACTAGAAGTTGACGTGATGACAAACACTGCAGGTAAATATCATGACCGTAATATGCCAGACAAAAAGCTGGACACTATCAATGTATGAATGATGTCTTCTTGTTACCTTATTGGGTAAGGGTGGGTAAGATGGGTTCTTGCATCAGTGGTTCTGGTATGCACAGACTAACCCACGGTCAGACATGATACACTTTTCAATGACAGCAATAATTTAACTTCTTGTAACAATACAGGTCACTAATCTTCACAGATTTTTATACTTGGAATAAAAACAAAGCTTCAGCCAACACAAGTGTTTGCATGATCATAGCGTTGTATAAATATGTTTATCAAACTAGTTTTGCCAAAGTTCTTGTAAAACAATACCCTTTCAGACAAATAATGCTCAGATCTTAATACCAATGGGTGGGTATCCAGGGATGGTAAGAGAACAGATTCAGGTACCCATGTTAGTGTATTTGTATATGCCCAACCCTAATACCTTTAAATGTAACAAGAAATGTTAAAGACAGAATATTTTTCAGCTTGATGTTAGATGAACCCTCCATCTGAATCAACATACAAACATTGTAGACATGAAACGAAATACACACAGTGAACCATGCTTACATTCTTTAAGACACCATTTCCTTTCGCTGTTGCAATTACTATGCTATTTGCCAATAGCTGGATTAAATCAAATGACATTAAGATCAAACAAAAATGAAGATGATTACTGGTTCAAAACTACAAACTTTAAACATATTCCACACTGTAAGTGTTTTCTAACAATGACAGCCTGGGAGTGTAAGTCTATTTCTGCAATGCAAAAGCCCTTAATGAAACAAGTCAAGACTTTGTTTTATATGAAAAGGATTCAGAGTGAATCTTACAGAGTTATTAGGTTCAATCAATGATACATGTCTCCCAAGACTAAGTCCAGCCCTCCAGTGTACCAGCACTGACTGACTCCCACAAGGCCAAGACTGAGAGATAATGACTAGCACATGTGCCCAGTGCCAGTGCCAACTCCAGGAAGTGGAAACGTATGTAGGTCAAATATGAGAGATGGAAATTATTTCAAAAGGACTGAAGACTATTTTCAAAATGACACACAATCGTAACTCTGAAAGTATATGAACATTTGATAATTAGACTGTCTGGCTGGTGAGCAAAGGGTCAGTTCACTCATCTCACAAGATGTTGGAAGATGGTACTTGATGTTGCTCTGCCTTGTCCTCAGCATTATGGGGATGAAACTAGGGTTGCTGGACTCAGTAAGACATCTTAGTGCGTCTGTTTGTTTGTGAGTGGGTGTTGAATTGTAAAGTTTGTTCCATCTTTTCTATTTTGAATCTAAGAACACCCTCAACCTTTAACTGTTAGTGTATGGACGATAATAGGGAACTTCAATGACACACTGCTATACAGTGAGTTCATAAACTGCTGTTTATCTGAGTATTGCACTTCACTTAAAGAAGAGCAAATATCTTAACCACAAAAGTGTTACAAAGAAGCCACAATTCTGGTAAACACTTGACTGCAACTAACATCACCAGATCTCATTTAGAGATCTGTAAATCATATCTCTTCAAACAACCAGGGAAAAATGTGGATACGCAAATAAGTAGAAAAAACATTAATGGGAGGGAAAGCAGAGCTGAAAGAAGTGCTCAGGCTTTGTGCCTCCATCTGGTGAACAGTTCAGAACATCTCATGGATAATTATGACAAATGTCAGAAACCAAACTATGGATTTGCATAATTCCTAGTGTAACACACCTCATGCAGTTCAAACAATCATATAACAAAAAAGGTGAGGTCCAACAGGAAAAACAACATTCAGGTTTGGGCAGAGACACCTGTCTACAAACATGAGGAAATTGTTGGAGCAGACGACCTTGATGGAGCTGATGATACCACTGGTGGGCTGAAACAGCTTCTAAATCCTCCCTGCAGTTTGCTTCAGACGTAAACAGTAAAAACTGGCAGCAAATAAACCTGACCGTCACACAAACACATCCAGTGAACTTAGTGTTTGCTGCTAATGTTTTGAGCAAACACTATGGGACCTCTGTTTGAGAAACAATAAAACAATTTGGAACAGGAGACTTGCTGTTGGTTACTGTAGGAATATAACACCATTATTATGACAGTATTGACCACACTTCAACAAGACATTATTCAAGAATAATGCCATAAAATAACAATTTAAGTCACATAATTCTTTGTACAGCATGATCTCATAATGTTTTCTTCAGATAATCATTCTGTATATTTTATGTGTCCAAGATTTGTCTGCACTCATAACAATGGTTGCTGATGATTCAAACTAGGTTAAATACTTCCTGTTGATAGCTAGAAATGTTGCATACATATCACAGCTGTTAGGACAGACAACAGGACCTCACTGACTGTACCCACATAAATCCTGAGACCTTCTTAGCCAGAGGCAAGAGTAACCTCCAATTGTCCACCATTACATGGCCGAAGTCAACTCTGCTTTTCACCTTCAGAGAAGATAGAAAAAAATACCTTCATACACCAGTATCCTTGATGATATGAGTGGAGATTCCACAGACAAATGCATTATTATCACTAACCTTAAAACTGTTGAAGGTAATTATGACTCCTTGTTACGTACCAACATAAAACCTACATTCCAGTGAAGACACAAGGCGAGACATCGTGCCTGGAATTCAGTTTGTCAATGATGTATTCTAGGGTTTGTCTCAACAAAACCAACATGACAATTGACACACACTCCGGAGTATCCATCATGATTGAAGAAGTCCATTGGTAAACGTCTGGATCAGAACAAATACAAACCTCTATGACAAACCACCTACACCTGCAGCAGGTGATGAGGAAATTCAGAAAGGCCTTGTCTCATGCTGCCCTGTATCATCTGATACACACCTGCATCACCATCAGGTATCTTCTCCATCACCATTGACAACAGGACAATACTGAGTGGACAGGGTTTACAACATCCACATCTTAGAAACTGACACCAAAGAAGCAAATATGTTTAGAAACTGTCTGCGTCAGATAAATAGTGACTGGACAGGATTTGTAACATCCACATGGCAACTGACATCACAGAAGGTCACTAGTTTTATGCCATTCTTTTAGAAATATTCCATCATTATCACAATGGGGAACACTAGAAATGGGCTTCACACATTGTGCCCATGTGGGAATCAACCCTGGTCTTCTGTGTGATGAGCGAACCCTTTAACCACCAGGCTACCCCAATGCCCTGACATCACAGACAGATACACATTCATTAATTAAGTCTGCATTAGACAAAAAATGGGTAAGGCAAAACCTGGGCACTGATTCATTTGGTGTTTGTCTTTACATGCAATAGTCAACATAGACGACCTCCTTTGGCAGAACATATTTGCTTAGAAATACTGCTACAGATTCTGTAAAATAAATAATTATTATATTTCTCAAATTTTAAAGCATTGGTAACTGGGCACTGCTATACATGTTAACAAAGAAGACTACAGCAGATCTCACACTGATATACATCCAAGTGTGACAAAACAATTTACATGACAAATGCTGTTTGACCATCCAACAAGTTTTCTTGAAACTGTTTCATAAATGAGGTAATAACATTCCTTCCACAAAACAACACAGTATCAAAAGACTGAACATCCCATTTCACTAAAACTGCAGACCTCCATAACTCTACAAATGGTATTTTGATGGCAATAAAAAAAAAGCCACCGACAGATGACTTTTGCAATGAAGCCTCAGAAAATGGAATATTCTTTCAGCTAAATCAAGAACTATGAACCAAATCATAATCCACGTTTGCATAAACTCGACATTTTCCGCTAAGCCCTGGCATTCAGACCCACTATTGTCCTATGTCTTAAAGCTTGATGCCAGAGTGCACCTTCACAATCAGCAGGCAATGGAGCATGGACGCATGCACCAGACAGCTCATAACTGTCTCCCATCAACAGACACTGGAATGTTCAGCCTATGTCAACAATACGGGTTATAGCGTCAAGCAATACCGGCCACTGGAGATATGTCATATGCTTACAGTTGATATTGTGCTGTGTCGTTACCCACGGACGTTACTGGAGGAATGTCATATGCATACAGTTGACATGGATGTCTGTCACATATTAGCAGGTGGCACTGTGTTGTCATCCACAAGTGCTACTGGCGGACTGTATATCCTCACAGGTGACACTGTGTTGTATCATCACCCACGAGCACTACTGGAGGTCTTTCACAAGCTCACATGTGACACTGTGTTGTGTTGTCACCCTCAAGCAGCTACTATAACATTACTTAATTGTAAAATGAGAGTATGTGCACGACTCATTCAGATAAGCAACATCTAAATGGAAATTCGTTGACATGTTATGTTCCAGTTCTGTTCTCATTAATATATTAAAGAGGAGTGAGTGAGTGAGTGAGTGAGTGAGTGAGTGAGTGAGTGAGTGAGTGAGTGAGTGAGTGAGTCCCTCATTAACAGTATTTTTAGTATTTCCAGTCATAATGTAGATGTTCTGCGTCAGCTTAGTAAGGACTTAGTAGCTTTGCTCCAAGGCTGGACTGAAAACTAAGTCCAAGAATGTACAGTAATTCTCTCCTTTAAAGAGGCAAATCTTCATATGGAAGTCTGTTTGAGTGATATTTATATGCTTTATAAATAATCATTGTGATGAAACTTGTGCAAGTCTAAGGTCTCAGATGTATATTGTTTTGGACCTATGTTGGACTTCTTCGCCTAGATTTTCGAAGCTCTCTTAGAACTAAGATAGCCGTAAGTTGATGTTAATGTACGGCACGTACGACTATCTTAGCACTAAGAGAGCTTCGAAAATCTGGGCTTTTGTTGCCATGCCTACCGTGTCTGCCCTGTCTTGGCTGTCTAGGGTTTGACATAATGAGCTACAAACAACTAATTTGGGTTTTCATGATACACATCATCCTGTGTGAACATGTGATCCATAAATGTGCTGCTTATGACCAAAATAGGTCCTGAGGATCAATTCTACCTCTTACTCCACATCAGTAACATGGGCAAGCTTAGTGAACACTGACGGTGGCCATGGTTTATTGGTCCACTTGTTGAACTGTATGTATCAACATGTCAAATAAAAACACATCAAACAGTATGAGCTGACTGTCACCAATATGTCCACTGTCAACACACTGGTAACAAAAAGAGTTTGAAAGACAGCATATTCCTACAACCTCTATACGCAGTGGTATGTACTGCTCTCTTTCAACCAACACACGACCCGTGAAGGTCCCGGGGTAGAATAGGCCTTCAGCAACCCATGCTTGCCATAAAAGGTGACTAGGCTTGTCGTAAGAGGCGACTGACGGGATCGAGTGGTCAGGCTCGCTGACTTGGTTGACGCATGTCATCGGTTCCCCATTGCGCAGATCGATGCTCATGTTGTTGATCACTGGATTGTCTGGTTCAGACTCGATTATTTACAGACCGTCGCCATATAGCTGGAATATTGCTAAGTGCGACGTAAAACTAAACTCACTCACTCACTCACTCAACACACATGATCAGTGACAGAACTAGGTAACAAGGACAGAAGCAATGTCATGAAAAACTACTTCTAAACATTCCCTCACATTTTTCTTGATTCAAAAAGAGTAAAAAAAAGTAATTATTTAAACACTTTAATTTAGTAATGTAGCAATGTAATAACAGTCATCAGTTTTGCTACTTTCAATTTCTAAATTTCAAGCTGAATCATGCAAAACTGGTTGTAGACCCTCACAGTGAAGTGTGTGACTGGTGACTCACAGACCATAAATAATTTGGCAGGTTTTATAAAAGAAAAAAAGGTTTGCAATCTCTACATGTTTCAGTACTAAGCATGTGTACATAGGAGCAGGTGCTTGTTCTGGTGGCGTTCTCACCTTGACCACTGCCTCCTAGTCCAACAAGACCGTCTGATGTATGTGTAGCGCTATAAGTGTGACATTCCTTACCAGGTATGAAACTGTCAGCCTTGACTCGCAACTCACCTGCCAACAAAAACTGCTTCTATGTTTTCCAGGTAAACAGTAGGTATCCAAAAAACATCCAATGACAGACGTGTGTGTGTGTGTAGGAAGTGAAGCCGTCTGCTTAGGTATCAAGAGTCTAGCAAGTCACTTGGCGGGACACTGCACACATTCAAACCCACCACTTGTAGCCAAGCAAGCAAATGGTGTGAATCAAGGCCTACACATCAGGTCTCCAGTCACTGGGCTGACCCAAAGAAAACATGCCTGGGGGAGGTAAGAGGGTGGGGGAGACTAGGGGAGAAGACTGGAGGGAGGTGTCTGGCTGGTAGAAAGGACTGGGGAGGGGACAATGAGATGGAGGTCTCGGAGGGGGAGAGGGTGGTGCTTGTCTTGTCCGTTTCGTGACATGATGTCATCAAGGATATCATATTGTCCTACAAGGTTCAAACTTTCACAAAACTGTGTACATCTAACAAGCACCTGTTTTTAACTCTCATTGCAACTATACATGATCTTGTAACAAAAACATTTTTCATATGGTTGATCTCTCAAGCAGGGGTTATCTTCTTACTTCTTGACAATCGAGTCATAAACATGTCTCTCTCACATGAATGATCATCTAAATTGAATACTTTCAGTACCAGCCAATGCACCAAACTCCGCTTGATAGAACTAAAGTAGAAAATAATAAACATACCTGCTATTCTTTACATAAATGGTATTATTTCGCACAATATAAGGTATTAATACCTCAGAAAATATAAGGTATCATCTCCTCAGACAATGCATGGTATTATTTCCTCATACAATAAAAAGTATTATTCCCCTACACAATATAAGACATTCTTTCTTCAGACAATATAAGGTGTTACTATTTCACACAATATATGGTTTCATTTCCATATATGTGAAATCTCTTTTCCATCATGTACAAAGTGAATTCAGAAATTAGAGAAACCACTTTCCCCAGCATCCTGAGGAGATTTAAACAATGCCCTGAAGACCTATCAACACCTATCAACTATCAGAGGCCAGGCCCACAACAGGCAGAGTGAGACAATCAGAGTAGCTTGTGGCCTGTCAACAGTGAACATGGAAGGCCTCACACAATACTGGGGGTGGTAATTGGGTGGATAATGACATCCACCACCATCACTGTCCACAGAGCCCTAGAGGTGAGAGTTTATCAGGCCTGGAGTGTGTTATCTCAGGCCAGCCATTCATCTGTGTATATCAGGCATACTTCTGTAGATAGAGTCACACACCCTGGCCACATGTCCTGGGGGGTCACAGTAACTGGCCATTTGAAGTCAGGTCACCTGAAGCATGGCCTGGGGTCAGTGATTCTGGCCATTTCCTGAAGATCACTTCACAGTCGTTCAGGGGCAGGTTTTTCTCACAAAAAACTTATCTTTAACTTCACTTATACAATATTATCAACTCCCCCCCAAAGTATAAAACAAAGTTTATATTTTCAAAAGTTTATAAACAATATCCAGTGTCAGAGTGGAGCTTTAAATGGATTGATGTTGACAAATGTATCATCAAACTGAGCTTATCTCCATTTGAAAAATATGTAACCAAGCTAGAGTCTACACAACTGTGTACTGAAGAGAAAAATAAAACAGCATAAAAAGAAAATATATTCTAGCTTTGCCGCTTATTCTTTTCTACATTGGCCAATTATCTCAGTTTTAATACAGGAATCACAAACAAAAGGTATGCCCCCAAAAGTCTTTTATGCCATCTCTCCTGAGTAACACCTATAGGACCATGTGCTGCCTGTTTTTATGTCTCTCATGTCAAACCCAGGGGTTGAAGCTTTCACTGCATATTTCTTGGGGACATCTAAATCCTGGTTTGGCAAAAATAACAGCACACTTTGAGGCTTATGCTGAGAAAGCTTCCTTGAGACAGGAAGTGTGCACTAGAATAGATGGGACACACATATTGTGAGCCGCCACACTTACTACCAACAACATTCCAGCTTAGAAACAGGTCTATCTGAATTGAAGATAATGTAAGTAGGAACAAGCATTCCTTCTTACAGCTCCATCTCTGTCCGAGCTGCAGGACCTTACACCACCACCACTGTTCATTGTTTTCCTTATCACAAAAACAGACCAATTAAAGTCACTGCAACAAGATATCAACAACAACATGTACAACATTAAGACAACAATCAGCTCACAAAGAGCACAACCGCTGTGATTAAGTTGATTTCATGGTAAAAGAATATCTGCAGAGATTAATTTCCATTCATTATCAGTATTTATGAAATATTTGTCAGCATGAGATTATCTTGTGACCCTCCATGACCTGGCTATTACCACCACTCACATTACAAGATCTGGTTAAACCAGGACATAACTTAGCAGAGGGAGGACTGATAGCTAAGTGCAGTAATACACAATTAAACGCTAGTGTAGATACACAAAAGCGGACTGTGATCATGAAGGTATATGCCACTTATACACATGACGAGCATGCTGAGCCAAGTCGCTAGACCTGTTTTCCAAACCCTCTGACTTGAGGTCTACTGGAGATGTACATCTCCTATGTCAATGTCAACAGAGGGCACTGTCACTAGAAGACACGTGCCACACTCCACTTACTCATCCTTCGAAAATTCAAAATATTTTGAGCAATAAAAACGGACTCTTCCAATTAAAGTATAACTGCTATATGTGTTCATATATGACACTGGGTTATAATTGCTGGTTATACATGGTGTGTACAGTGTTTCCTGAAATGTGATTACTGTGAGTCAGTTGTAATCACCATTTTCAGCTGCACAGGGCGTGATATCCTATGATTCAATAATCCTCGACATTTCCATTTCCTTCATTTCAGAAACAGTAGAAATAACTTAGTTCAGGAGAGATGACTACATACTACACAAAATAAATGAAGAACAACCTATTTCATTTTTCATATCAACATACTTAATCCATAATTGGCATAGTAAAAAGAACTATATTTCCTATATGAATGACAACTACATGAAAAGAAAACTAATTATTGATAATCATATAAAAGATACCTATATGAAGTATTTTATAAACTTCTATGCGTATCACCTATGTGTGTCACATTTAAATGTCATTCATTCAAAGACTTAATAAAAATCTATTTATAACTGGAATCAGTAATAAGAAGAGCTTGCAATACCAAAACCAAAGCAAAAAACCTTAAACGCTAACAGAAATAAAGGCTACTTTCCAAATTTAAGTGAGTGAGTGAGTGAGTGAGTGAGTGAGTGAAGTTTTATACCGCACTCAGCAAAATTCCAGCTATATGTCAGCAGTCTGTAAATAATTGAGTCTGGACCAGACAATCCAGTGATCAACAGCATGAACATCAACCTGCACAATGGGTAACCGATGGTATGTGTCAACCATGTGTCTGTACAAGGTAGGTGTCTCTAATACCTCATTATAATAAACACCTTTAACGATAATGGAAATGTTGCAGGAAACTTAAACAAACCAAAAGTGGTGTTCATTTTTTATCAATATGTCTTTTGTTAACGTCAATGAATATCTTAAATAAAATCTGTGTATAGAGACTTCGACCTGATGAGTAATGATTTCATGATTCTATAGATTTGCCACAAATTCCTGCCAGGCCTATTGAAAGATTTACGGTAATTCTAAAATTGTCACAGGTGACACCATGTGGCCCGCCAGCCTGCAGCAACTGAGATCATCTTGACATATATGCACTGCTACACTAGATCTAATCTGACATGGTGCATAAAGATACAACATTCAATATTGCCAGTCAAGCATGTGTTGAGTGATGTGATTAAAACTCCTTTAAAGATACTACACACACATACCACAAAGGCTACCAATGACAGTTAACATCAGCCTCAGATAAAGTAGTACACTCACCTTGATAACAGAAAACTACTGTATCCCACAGTGTATTCACCTAAGAATTCCCTAAATACTTTCTATTCTACTTGAATAGGATCTCCTTACTTCAATGTGTTGACAAGATAAAAATCCACGTTTGGTAGTATATCCTCACAGAACCGCACTGTACATCCTGTTTCTTGTGGTCTTCGCTGACGATCACAGTCTAAACTTACATACTGTCAAATATTTGTATTAATACCTAAAACAACGTGCACAAACTCTGGGTATTTGTAGTAAGGAAAGTGCTTCTATATTCCAACTAAGCTCCACCCAGCCTGTCAGTCAGGAGGGATATTAGCCGTGGAATGTTTACACGGGGAAACTCTGCCCAACTGGGTAGCCGACAGCTACTTGCTACTAACTTCTTGTGTTTCTACTGAGATATCGGACAGGTGAAAAATAAATGACTTTGGGTCATGACGAGGAGCTGAGAAACATAAAATTGGTGTACAACAATGTTATTGCTCAATCATGCTTAACATGCAGTTAAAATTGCTGTACACTCCTTCTGAATAACAGTGATAAGTTATTTGCCAGAGTATAAATCTCAGATGTCTGTACACCACACCCCACTATGTCAAGTGTCATCACATACTTAGCAATGTTTACCTGATACCTACCTGTCCATAAAACATAGGATAAGTATTACAATAGCTGTCATCTTAAATAAACTAAAATATGAAAATTCAAAATGTTTCCACATAATCGACAACTGAACTATCCAAACAGAAATGTGAACAGATCAACTTATCAAGTCCTACTTTTTTTGTGAATGAGAATGGTCTAAATTGTTCTTAACAATATTTTAGCAATATCACTGCAGGGGACACAAGAAGTGGACTTGGCACACTGCACCCTTTAGGGAGTATGACAGAGGATCTTCAGCATGACCACCAAATGCTTTAGCCTACCCCATCACCCCTACTGCATTTGTAAATGTCAATGCAGAAGCAGACATGCTCACTCCACACGATGACAGACTCCTAGCAACAAAAGTCTATTTCATAACATCCAGTCAGTCAAAGCCTTTTCTCATAACCGATTCTCAAATGTGATATACTGGAAAAACAAGTTCAATGCTGCTGTCTACCTCTTTAATAAATCGTTCAAGCAGAAAGCCAATACTCCAAGTGTGCTTGTGTGCACGCAACAACATTATATAAGATTAACTCTTTGATTCCTGAGGTAAAAAAGTGCAAAGCAGGTGGTTACCGAGGGAAGTCAACACAATGACATATGTGAAGAAGAGGTGCACTGTGCATGTCTGCTTGACATCCAGATGTCCCTGCAGGATAATACTAGTAACAACATTCACTACCTGCAGTCATTGCATATCTGAGGTGGAGCAGTCAGGAACCATGACAACTCTCAATGAAAATTGTTAGTCTAGTAGACCTGCATACATTTCTCTATTTATACAAAGGACAAAAATTACTCAGAAAAGTCTAAATGTACTTACATTCTGTCACACCAAAACCCTATCTAAATCGTTATAGTGACAGAGGGGCCCTGAGTCACAGGTTCGGTTTACACACACAGAAAAAAACTCCAAACAATCTTTTTCACCGAAAACCACAGTCTGAATTGATTGAAATGCCTACACAGGCTTACCTTGACATCTTGTCCTCATTCAAACAATTCCATCAACACGTCTAACACACCATACTACCACAGAAAGGAGTACTGATGCAAGTAGTGAAAGGATAATAAATGAGTATAATAACCATTCATTTTGACCATTTCTATGCAAAACATATAGTCAACAGTGTTTTCTGTCTACAGCCCCAATCCTTCACAGCAAACCCCAAATCTCAATGTTTATACAGGGGACTCCACTCGCGAAAGTTTCATTGGTTTTGTAAGCTATGCTTGAAAAATTCAATGTTGGACAATTTTTTGGGTTGGAAATAATCTGCATCTGTAGTGTGAGGAGATACTTTTCTTGTTTCAGATGTCATTAAACGTCAAAAACACGGTCAGTTTTTGCCCATTTTGTCATCACCTCCGCTCCAAATATTGAATGCTAAAACGGGAAAACTTGACAAATGGCTATTTTAGGTGAAAACATTAACTTAAGGACTGTGAAGAATTTGTGAGAGAAGCAAATGATCAGAAAAACTCAGAAAAAGCATGTCCCTGAAGCACACATGGATAGAATAACCCTTCCCCAAAGCCTTCCAATGTCCCTGGGATCTGTAATTTGTAGCATAGCTGTTTGCAATGATGGCACATAACTGAAATTCATCGCAACTTACTGGAAATGCTAAGTCAGATTTAATGTGAAAATGAGGTCTTTGTTAAACACAAAAAGATATTATTCATATCTGACCACAAAGTATTAAGGATTACATCCCATATAAATTAAAAACTGTAAGGAATGTAACATCTTCTATTTACTCTTAACAAAAGACTTGAGCTATTGAGTTGTAAACTGACTGACTGACTTAGGGAGCATGAAAGGAATATGGACATAGTACATTTCGACAAGTAATTAATTATCAGCGCAGGTGAATCATGACTATGACAAGCTGTTGATACTTTTCTGAATCTGATCACAGAGATGATTTTGCCACTGTTAGTAGTTTTTCTTAAAGGTTACATGCAACCAAAAAAACCAAACATAATTAAAACACAGTTATCACTTGTGAAAAAACAAATAAAAAAAATTATAAGCCTATAATCGCAAATCAAAAGTGCAATATTTTGTATTTAGGCTTACCTCACTCGATATGAAGCAGTTGCGATACCGTACCAAGTCAGAGCAGTTGGGTGTGCACTCATGTGTAAAGATTCCTTGTCATTGACCACTGGTTCGTTTGCTGATACACTTAGCCGGCTCTTTCTTTATGGCTTATAATCCAGACAGATGTTAATTGCATGTGGTCAGTGATTGACGTTGTGCATTGCATATTGTTTTTAGCAGACAGGCAGGCAGACATATAGGTGTCAATAAACCAGACAATGAGTTTTCTCTGTGACAGAGTCTGCTTACCACAATCAACATGCTTTTTTATGTAATGAGTAGATTATTTGCTTGTTTGTGTACACAAACAAGATTAGACTACTGCTCACGAACTCATAATCCAGGCAGGCATATTTACTCACTGTGCATACTTTAAGTTGTCCAAGGTACCAGACACCAAAATACAACTTAGAATGGAATCATATGAAGGGAGATGAAGGTTTTACTTCGAGACAATAAGAAGACTGGCACATCAAATGGCAACAGTGCCTGGTTATATTTCTAAGAGGATAAACACTGCACTTAATGCAGAAAATATAAACAGCACATCCTTCTTTTCACACTTTCAGTGAGTGAGTGAGTGAGTTGGATTTTACGCCCTTTTAGCAATATTCCAGCAAAATCACAGCAGGGGACACTAGAAAAGGGCTCTACACATGTACCCATGTGGGAAATCGAACCCAGGTTTTTGGCATGACGAGAGAACGCCTCAACAACAAGACTACCCAACCACACCTTTCACACTTACAAGGTCATTAAAACAATGAACCAATCACTACAATCTATGACCCACGACCCAACGTCTGAGACTTATATTATTATTGATCATCAAGTCCAACACTATTGCTGCACTCTGAACAACTGGGACCTATTGCAGCTTACACGTCACTTAGGATACTACAGAAATTCTGTAATTCCTAAACAAAGCCCTGCAAGGCAAGAAGGAATCTGTCACTGCATTAATTTGGTGTCACATCAACAAGCCAGAAACAACGCTTCAGGAAAGAATTCAAAACCAAATAAAAGCCAACTACTCCCTCATGTATTGGAGACGAAAACTATTCCAAAATTATTCTGGTCAATGTGTATCGAATTACTGCCGACCACCGGAGCCAGTCTGAACATTGTTTTTGTCGCAGTGTATATGCACAGCTTGAAGTGATTCTGTCCCAGATGGGACAATGTCACATATTTACTGCAAGTAATGCATGCATGTCACATATACACTCACAGGCAAGTGTTATGTGCTAAATGAAAAGTAGGCTGCAAATTGAATCACAATTGCAACGACACTGTACATAAGTACATAATTATTCTTTAGCAATTAGCAAGTTAACATTAAATATACAAGGGCATCCTTGTCTTTTTCATTTGTCCATCCATCCATTCTCCCTCCATCCATCTCTCAATACACCTCTCTTCCCTCTGTCTCTTGAGTCTCTCCATATCATTGGCACTTTCTCATTTATATATAATATTCACTGATCAACTACTAACAACATTTCCTATTTTGAGTGAGTGAGTGAGTTTAGTTTTACGCCGCTTTTAGCAATATTCCAGCAATATCATGGTGGGGGACATCAGAAAATGGGCTTCACACATTGTACCCATGTGGGGAATAGAATCCATGTCTTTGGTGTGACGAGCAAACGCTTTTACCACTAGGCTACACCAACGCCACTCTACTATTTTGATGCACAAGGATACAAGACTACCCCATTTGTCCAATCATAACAATCAGCATATAAAATTTAATGATTTTAGAACCGTACTCCATAAAATGTAGTCCAAGATGAATGATCACCTAAAAAGGCACGTGAATTGATCCAACTCGGGCCAGTAAATGTTGTATTGACAGTTGCAACATATATATCCGGATGGCTGACGGGTGGGGGCAGCCACTTTGCCTGAATCAACACAGATACAATAGAGGGAATTCCTTCCCCAGGAGACTGACACAGGGTCCAAGAGTCCAAGCCTTGTGATCAGACTAGGAGTGGTTCGCAACTCACTGTTGGTATGACCAGTACAAAGAGAAACGCTTGAAACTTCACAAGTGTACCCATATCATCATGAATGGGTGGGTAAGAAAAATGTTCTGGACTTGCAACAAGTTGCAGATGAAGGTGAGGATGAAGTGATGCAGTTCAAATATGGCCTTCTTGATGGGAAATACATGTTGGTGAACTGCCATGACATATGCATAATGTCATGGCACAACCTCTTGAAGTGCATTAAACACACTGAGTCTGGAGATAATACCTACAGCCATTAATACTGGCAGCCCATCCTAGATGACAAGCCCGTCAAACTATTTTGATGTCAAGCTAAAAAGATTTCGAGTCAGAATCAAAATATCTTTTGACACATTCCAATTCTATTAAGAATGAAAAGCAATGTATAGGGCCATAACAAAGCACAAGCATGGCTGTGATACACCAACTGTTCACAATGTTTGCTAATACCATACATAGTTATAAGTTTCACCTTTGCATAAACTTATTCACAAGTAGCCAATCCTAAAATCAAATCAATATGCTGTAATCTTACAAGAATAAATACTCTGACTAAAGCATTATTGCTGTGATTCACTTGGTCCTCTTGACACCTGGGCATATCTGACCCTATATTTTCAACAACAGTTTCAGAGTTCAACATCATTTCCATCAGTAAAGAAATAAACATGTGCCCAGATTAGGCATGTGGGAGTGATTGTGATTGTTTGGCTCCCTTCATCACAAGATGCTTGACGTGGTCCAAAGTGATGATGAGAGTGTGCCTCTGTTGCAATGGGGAACTCAGGGCTCATGGAAGTGTTGTTGATGCCAGTTCTCAGACTTGCATGTTTCCAAGGTAATAATTAATAGTTTAACTGGTAACTTAAAAAATAAATAAATTAATAGTCTACTAACTGACTGATATCCTTGTACTGTCCCTTTATCTTGACTCACCTTTTCAGAGGAAAGAAATACTATACATCCATGGCCTTAGCACTCAGTCCAGCTTTGGTGCAAGGATACAGTTCTCACTGCTGTAACATTTGATAGATACTGTCCGCAATACAATATTTTCATTCATATATGACAAACTGCTACCAGTGTCATTTGTTCAATGCTTTTCCCTTCTCATTCAAACATGATAATTAACAATATTTAGAATTACTGTGAACTTATTCAGCAGTCGTTACTCTTCACATCACCATCTTGTTAGTTGTTCAATGCTGCACTCTGCAATATGTCAGTTATATGAAATCCACCTATAAGAAATTGAGTCTGGACCAGATAATCAAGTGATTGACGTCATGAGCTGATCCATGTGACTGGTGCACCAATCAGTGAGTCTGGCCATTGAGACCCTTGCACTGCCTCTTATGGCACGTCCTCATGGGTTCTAACCCATGAGCTTTTACTGCATGGAGCAAGTATGTCCATGTTACCCCATGCCATTGTGCTTGATCTGTAATAGCTTTCTGAAGGATTATGGGGTCTTCAGGTTACTAAATATGGTAAAGATGTTTTTCTAGTGAGTGAGTGAATTTGCTTTTATCCCACTTTTAGAAATATTTCAGCAAAATTACAGTAGGGGTCATCAGAAATGGACTTCACACATTGTGCCCATGTGGGTAATTGAACCATGTGGGTGATCGAACCTGGGTCTTTGGTATGACAAGTGAATGGTTTAACAACACAGCTACCCCAATGCCTCAGATGAATTTCTAATATTTCTAAACAAATTAACAGTGGAAGTGTAGATCATTCTAATGACATGAAACACAAATAAAGATTGACATTCAGATGTTCCTGATTTCCGGATTCTGAGGGCCCAACTCCATCTAACCATGCTCGCTGTCAGGGTATCATTAAAGCCAATTATTATTTGAATGTCCAGACTGCATATATCTATAGTCATTGGTCAACCAGTTCAACAGTACCTGACATTCTCCCATTCATGTTAAGCTATGCATGTCATTTAAATGATATTGATAAGATATATACTTATTGCATAGCATTCCAAGAAGGAACAGTGGCAATTTCTATTAACTACAAATATAAACACAGCAGGGACAAAGCCAAACACAAATTCATTACACATATAAATGATATACATTTTAAATGTAAGAGTGTATATCTTGAAAATTCTGCAAGCATATAAAATAAGGTATCTGATGCCAATGCACGAGAATCATAACATAAAAAGAAAAAATTGGATTTCATGTTATGTAAAAGTCTACAGTATCATCTACTGAACAGAACAAAAAAAACAATTCAAAACATTTATCTTTCAATTCTGCAAGTATAACATGTACAGTCATGAAACTATGTGTTGACGTCACAGAAGTGTTTCATCGTTTTCATGAATCATTTCTCATATTTTATTTTAGGTAAATGACTGATTTTCTGCACTGTGTAATGAAATATGATACAAGATACTGCAGTTATCAACACTGTTCAGACAGGACTCATTCAGTAGCATGCAATGCAGAGAATGAGCAAGTGAATATCGTTTCACTGCAGCTTTTAGCAATATTCCAGCAATATCATGGAAGGGGACACCTGGAATGGGCTCTACACAATGTACCCATGAGAGAATCGAACCTGGCTTTTTTAGCATGACTAGCAACCACTTTAACCACAAGGCTACCCCACCACTGAGCATGCAATGCATGTACTGACCAAAGAAAAATAACATTTAACAGGCAGTAACATTTAAATGACAACTTTGTTAGCATTCAAGTCCTGGAATATAATTAGAAATTTTTAAAGTTCAGAGATTTCATGAAAATGAATGTGCATGAAATGAATCTGCTTTTATCTAGACTCAAATTTCGAATTGGCTCATAAAGATCACAAATATTTGTTTGGGCAAGAATAATCAACACAAAAACAATCTGACAAAATATTAAAATATATCTTGAGGTTTCAATTACTGGTGTATAACATACACATTAACTCAAGGTTCTGGGTGGTGTTTCACCGAGTCCTTGTAATAGAACAAATCAATTTTCAGGAGGCAGTCGGAACAAGCAACTAGTCGGATGACTAATATTGACTTCAGGACTAACAAGTTGTCAATAGGAATTCGTTTCATCTTCAGTTTGGATTGTCCTGGCTTTCTGGGAGGGGTCAGCCACTGGACAAGTTCATTACCTGGCCACTCAGCCCTGTCAACAGCCACGTCTCCTCTGTAGTGGTGCAGAGATAAGACTCAGATCTAATCTCAGTCGCTGGACCACAACATGGTGCAGGAGAATATAAGTTGTTCACTGGTCACAAGGGGTCCATGGGCGCGCAGGGCTGGGGGAACATAAACAAACCTCACGGGGTACATAAGCCCATGGTCCCTGAGGAACCAATGAACAATGTATTTATCTTACAGAACACCTAAATTTTAATTTTGAACTGTTTGAAGCACTTCTGTTGAATGCGAAGTGAATCGCCATTTTGCAGATGAGACAAGATAAACAGATTTAGAGTTATCTCGCTTCCATCGATTTTCAATCGCAAAAGATCAGTAATTTCCGTGCTTCACGTGTGATTCAACGTTATTCGATACAAAGTAGTACTACCATGAAGCACCAGAAAAGTTCAGAATTGCCAGTGGTGTACATTGAAAATAATACATCGCCTGTAAGCGGGGTACATTGAAAATAATAGAATAGCGCTTAGCCAATCAGAAAGCGACATTCATGTGTGAGATAAGATAAAAGTTCATGTAGCCTTGCTACGACTCTGTACTCCATGATTAGTGCATAAATGTTCAGGGACTCTTTACACTATGTGTTGAGATAGAAGATCTCCAATCATTACATAAAGTATTTGCTTCTATACTGATTTGAACTTATAATCCAATCTAGGGGTGGTTGTGCACAAATAAATGTATGTATTAATAGGTTGACCAAGGTTTCCAGGAATAAGACAAGATGACAAGTTTTGATCCTACTTTGTCCTGCCAAACTTAATTCTGAAATTCTTGAATTTTATAGTTTAGTGGCCTTGTCTGTCACACATTTTTGACAGACATCGTTCACTCTATACTGAAAATCCTTCTTAGGGTTTCTATAGCACAGTTGCACCATGCTTTGGGGAAAGCTTGTTTGTGTTCAGTGCAGCACTAAGCAACATTCCAGCTATATTGTGGTAGTCTGTAAATTATCAAGCCTGGACCAGACAATCCAGTGATCAACAGCTTTAGCACTGAAAGACTGAATGACAGTCTCCAATGACAAGTCCAAACAGAATGTGAATGAAAATAGAATCACTTTAGTTACTGAACACGGAGAAATTTGGCAACATGATTTGGGCTGCTGGGAAACAGCAAGGTCATTAATGCAAACACTGCTATTCCACAAATAGACTGTCATTGTGACTAAGATTTCTGTTTCTCTTCATATGCATGTATCCAATCACCGTGGTATGTGTACTTCAATTTATCGCAAACCAAATGAGAATCAGGGAGTCATTTCGATGAGAATTATGTCAGAATATGTGGTCACATGCATTGATCACTGGTCACAGATGGTGAATCAATGACGGAACCCTGCCAGGATCTTACAGTCACTGGGGCAAAGAATAACAGGTGTATACTGAACAGTGAAAGAAATGCAATTTTCAAAAAAATGAAACCTAATAAAGATAGCACTCATGTTTATGTTTTCTATTTAAAAACTTGAGAAAATGCCAGTGTTGCATTTTTTTGGCCATTCAGTATAGTTTATTTCTTTGTCACATGCTTAAACACGTGCCAAAGAGCAATCATACAACAGGATGGTTAAGTCTTTCAAAACATGCTTGGTCTCTAAACTATATACTTAGATACAAGCCAAGATTTTACGACCAAAATCCAAGAGATAGACAAACTAAGACCTTACAGATTTAATAATCTCCCTTCATCAGCAAAATCAAACTACAGTGAAAAAATAGCAGAAATCTGTTATGAAAAGGGATGGTGGGGTAGCTCCACAGGTTTGATTCCTCACATGGGTACTATGTGTGAAGCCCATTTTCCGTGTCCCAAGACATATTGCCAGAATACTGGTAAAACGGGCACATAACTACACTCAATCACTGCCATGAAATGCTTTAGTCTTTTACAAAAATAATGAACATATAATGTTTATAGACAATTTGGACAAACCTTTACCCTGCAGTAAATGCCACATTCCAGTTTAAACATATGGAAAATGCACAGTCCTTTAACGATGCCTGGTTGTTTATCTTGTAAACATGTGACCTGTTTCATTAGAACTGGGATTCAGAATTTGTCAGTAAATAAACACGACAAAGGGAAATAAAGTTATTATGGCTGCCCGAACATATGTTGAACAGAGACTGCAACAAATGATTAACAATTTCTAGCAATTGAAAATGGACCAAAAAATGGGTAACACATGCTTAACAATTTTTAAGCTATTTGGTCTAGAAATATTGAAATGCCTGACAATTTTAAGCAATCTGGTAAAAAAATGCCCAACAATTTCAAGCAATTGGGTCTACAAATACCTGACAATTTCAAACAATTTTGGCTGCAAAAGCTTACACATGCATCCTTATAAACATAGTGAGTTTGTTCCCATATCAAGACTGTCTCTAATCCAAAGTCACTCCAGGAGATATTAGTAATCTCTATGCAACTGTCAGGGTTGGTGGAACAGGGTTCAATAGGAGTTCACAATAACTACATGTCTGGCTGTTTGGCTGACCGGTGATGTGAGAGGAAAGCTTGAAGGGTAGTTTGCATTACAGACCCTGAAGCAAATATATCCAAGAAAGTCCACGCAAGTCTTGAAAATGTGGCAAGTCTAGATTTCTTAGCTTCAGTTAAATGAAGGAAGTCTCAGGGCTCAATTTCATTATATAATTTTGTTTTTAAAAACTTTTTCAGTAAAATATGTTCATTTCAGAGACTAGTTGTTAGTCTACATGAAAGGATGCAGTCTCTGATATTTACCATTTCGGTGAACCCCACAAGCACTGGCTGGTGCAGACAAGCAAAGAAGCCTTATCAGGAACTGAACGCTAGTTTCTGGCATGGCAAAGAAACTCAACTTGAGAGATTGGTGCCCTGAACACCAATATCTTCCAGTATCACAATAAGGGGTTTGGGGACACATTTGACACCAACACATCCCTGTACTGCATTCATTTAAAACTTTCTCAGTAGAGGAGTGTTAGTTTTTGAACACCTACAGAAGATTCATTTGAAGCAATACTTCAAATGTTGTGATAATTTTCACACATAGTCAACTATCATGTCATAATTAAAGAGTTGTAAGCATGAGCCAGTTGGATTTAATGTGTCCAGTGATGCAGGCTAGTTGTTTCTTAAGTCTTTAATAGCTCTCAATATCTGTATGGGGGCAGTGTAGTAGCCTAATGGATGACGTGTTTGCTTGTCACGCCGAAGGTGCAGGTTCAATTCCCCACATTTGTACAATGTATGAAGCCCATTTCTGATGTCCTCCGTCCTGATAGTGCTGTAATATTGCTAAAAGCGGCGGAAAACTAAACTAACACATTCAATATCAATACATGAGTACCCAACTGTGTGACACAGAAGCTTCTCAATACCAGGAATGGAGAAATCACAATTAGGGGTAGCTCTTAAGCTGATGAAAATATACCATCGCCTGTTCTATACAGAAGCTCTCCACTACAAGAAGGAGGAGTTAACACTGTAACAGGTAGTCTTTCCCCCTAGCTGATAAGAAGAAAGCATTCTGATGTCAGATACAGTAGCCTTCCACAGGTAGGCATGGCTCTGCAGCTGACGAGAAAGAGCTACCCAGGTGTGTCTACAGTAGCCTGCTGCAACCTGAGGAGAGGGGTGGGCCATCAGGTAGGTGTAGCCTCAGAGGTCTGTTCTGGTCCAACAAGCAGGCCACATTCCACGATTATGTTTCCTCTCATGTATAATTCATGGCCATTGGGAAGGTAATTCCCAGTAGCAAGTGCCCACAATGTCCTTCAACAGCAGTCACGAACTGTGACCAGAAAATGGGTGTATCATCCATTGACTACACCTCTAGATCCAGCAAGCACATCCATTTTCACAATGTACAGGTACTTGCTTGTTAACTGCCCAGATTATGACTCTCTATTCACAGTGTCTTGGCCATATGGTGCGCCCTTAATCCATTCAACACCTAGTCTATCAGCTCTAGTACCTCACTTTGACATGACCAGTACTTACTATCAATAATAAAGTGAAGTAGCATATTAACACTGTCCTTGAAGATATTTTGGTTTATCTATCCTCAACCTGTCCATCAGTCTAAAAATGGTTAACCTGTTCAATGATGGGGAAGGGGGAAGTGGGAGAATGCTGGTACACTCAGCTATGTTGCAAATAAGTATAGAAGGAAAAACTAAACAGTTCCAGTCAGATAAAGAGGTGGCTGATAGCCTGAGCAACACTATGAAAGAGCAAAACCCATTGTGGACATTGAATCCATGGTTTGTTGTGCGTGAGTTCCGTTTGATGCCTTCTTATAATCACAGCATACGACACCACAATTGGGCTAAACACATTGTACCCAAGTTGGGAAATGAACCTGGGCAATCAGTGTGACAAGTGAACGCTTTAACCACTCGGCTCTCCCCAGCCGTAACAGTTGTGTTTCACAGACTTGACGTAACACGGTCAATAAGCCAATTACACGTGTGAAATGACAGGGAACAATTTGTATGACATGGAATAAAGTACACAGAGGTTTCTAAACAATCCATGACAAGGCTTAAAGAGAAACAATTTTATATGTTTTGAAGATAAGCACAACCACAACATTGTTATTTATTTCAATGTCTTCGTTTCACTACCGCCAAACCAAACAAAGATCGGCCAAGGAAAGCTTTCAGCAGATACACAAATATAGCACTTTGTAATTGTTTGATGTTAGTGACATTGCCCGAACACTGCTTACCACATGTTTATCAAACATTATTGATACCAGCATGTTGAATTTCATGCCATCATATCCTGGCTCTGTTCAGTGTGGTATGGCTGAAGTTTCAAACATAAATACTACCTTCATCCTATTCACTTTGTACGCCTCAAACAATGTTTGGCAGGCATGTTGAAAAACATTTCCAATTCTCTTTTCAGCAGCCAGAGTCATGTCAACATTTATACATGGGATTACACTCTAACCTGTTTCAAGGAGTCATTTCACGGATGTGTAGATATTGATAGAGATAATATGCACATTTCAAGGTCATTGATCGGTGTGGTCAACCCATAAAAACATTGAGCCAGTCTGTTGACAGATATGACATCCCTTTGATTCCAACACTAGAAATATGTCCAGCAGACAACTCAACCATCAACTACAAAACCGCAGTTCACACTCGGAGACTGAGGTCACGTGACCATCACCTGGTCTTTGAAGGATCCTTCTGAATTAAATATACAGGCTAGCTATTCTCGAAACATTCGTGGCCATACAAACTTCTTAAGTCCATACTAAACAGATTGACTACGAAGTTTACGAATTCTTAGGGCTACGATCGTTTTGAAAATAAGGGCGATGTGCATTTCTTAACATTCACTCCCTTAGTTAATAATTAAAACAAACAAATCGCATTATTATATATTTATAATTATGACTGATAATATATGACTGCTGACAGTCCTCTTGTAGGGTGGTGGGGTAGCCTAGCAGTTAAAGCGTTCGTTCATCACACAAAAGACACGGTTTGCTTCCCCACATGGGTACAATGTGTGAAGCCCATTTCTGGTGTCCCCCTCCATCATGTTGCTGGAATATTTCTAAAAGTAGCATAAAACTAAACTCACTCATACTTGGAATCAACAACAATAAATGCCTTCTTATGTATACCATTCAACAGATGTTAAGGAACCCTTTTCTTTCACATTAATATCTGTCATGTTTCTTAACTTCTTTGGAGCAGTATACATATTACATTAGTAGGCATTAATTAACTGCATTCAGTAGTAAGTACATCATATAACTGTCATTAGAATTGTTACTAGAAAATAATTTGAACACCACTTTAAAGTGGTAGATTATCAGATTGTATTATTTGAAGCATGTGATTAATTCTGGACAATTTAACAAGTGCCCTATGAAACCGTCATATCCACTTACACAATCATGTTCTATCAACGATAAGAAACTGATTAATGTCTTTAGGTAAGAGTTTACAAACATATTCTGAAAAAAAGAACCATTTGAAAAGAAACTAATCACATTCCAGCTTCTTAACTTAACCCATAGCCCGCTCCTTCACAGGTCTCTAATCCTCTTATCATAGGTTATCAGCGAATTCGGCAAGAGAATTCCTAATACATGTAAACTAAAAGCCGCAATAACGTCAGTTAAAAAGATACCACATCAACATCAGCATATGTTAAAAAGACACATTCTACAGCTCAGGAAAGCCACGCTGTGAATGTGTGTACACATGTAACACTATCCGTCGACATCAGCTGATAGTGCTGTGTGATCCATGGAGGACCAGGCCAACACGGGTATATTCTGTAATGCCCATGGCTAATTACACTAGTTAAACATAATTACCTACTTGCTACAGGTAAGATCTAGCAAAGAAGTAAACAGGCTGGTGCATGGGGATCACTCCAGATGATCCTCGTCTAAACACTAGCATGACAGGCACTGAGAATCAACATGCTCTCAACTCTGACATTTCCGCAGAGTTGGGGATAAACTCTATCACCTCGATCTTGCAGCCGATGCAACAATTACATGTTAATTTGTGGTCGTGTACGAGTTTAGATTAGATTACCTGTCTATTAGCACAACATCTGACAACTTTTTACCCATTTTTTGTATGTAAATAATTGCGACCAAAAAAGCATATTTTTTACAACAGCTTGATATAAAACAACCAGTGATTTCATTAAGAACATTAAGAAGAAATATACAAACTGCTAGTGATCATAAAGCAATACTCTGCCAACAAGATGAAGTTTTCTTTATGTACTTTTGCACAAGCCCAGTTTTGGACAACAAAAATGACAAGCCTCGTTTAGCATCATTGTGATCGATGCTGTCACTTATCCTTGTGGTGACCACATGTTTTTGTATGTTTATGAAGTATGTCTGAGAAGTAATGTTTGTTGACATAAATATTTAATGCGTAAACCTTTGGGTAATGTAACGCATAACTGCATTTTCACACTGCACTGATTTTCAGATAATACATAAACTCACAAACATTCGGTCAGCTAATAATAAACTATGCAGGCATTGATAATCAGTGATACCAAGAACAAGGTCACAAGACAAAAAATACTTAGTATTCATACGTGTACTAAATCATCTATTCAAAAACCCTCTTAATGATGCAACTTAATAAACGACATTTAATCATGGCCACAGCTACAGACCATTCTACTACTACACAGCTGTAGACGTGCCACACCATCAATCAATATACAATGTATTTGCTTTAGTTTGTAATGAATCATGACAACCATTCCTGCCCACAATATGTGACAAACTGCTGACTCAGCAAACAATTTCATGTGTGAAATCTATAATGATCAAGTTCTTTTCCCACGAACTTATCAACGAAACCACAGAAACGAAAAACACAAGCCTGTAAAGATTACCATGATTATAGAGTGCAAACACTGCAGAAAGGGAATATCAAGATTGTCAATGGTAAATTGGAAAAATGACTTTGTGATTTTGTAGGTTGAATCAATTCTGCCAGAACCATGTAATAATAACTGAATACTGCCCCATATATACACTGACCATGCGCATCAATATCCACTGACCAATATTTGCTTCGACCAATTCTAATAATGCCCATATCAAACTAACTCCAAGACAAACAAATTTCTATAAGCCTAAATCTATATCAAGGCACTCAAGATAAGAACATCTTTTATCCATACTTCAAAAGAGTAGCATTCCAGCATGAAGCAAAAATGACAGTCAATATTGCCAGCGGTTCTAGTGATCCTGGAGCAGCAGTCACGCAGGAGCAGACGCAGAAGCAGACGCAGAAGCAGTAGCAATGGATGGCCTCCTTGCCAGACACAGTGTTGACAGTCAATGGCAATGGATTTTCTATGTGGAGACAATAGAACTCTTGTGTGCCTGCAGCTCTGTCCACACAGCATGGCAGAGATATTGTGTTCTTCATACATGACAGTCCACAAAGCACATAGCCATGCACCTGAAACCCCTGGCAGTCAATGTCCATGTTGGATGAGGTGACCCAAAGGTAAACCACCGCAACCTAATGCTGGATATTGCTCCGTCTGGTAATTCAAGGCACACTTCAGGATTGGTGAACAAATTTATCCGTACACTTTGCCGCACCTTTGAGCAATCAGAAAGTTTTCGCAAAAATTTGGATGCAAAATAAATTGAACTGCATCTCCACAAATGCAAATTTGTTTCCCTGACAAGGAACCCTTACAAGGTGAAGTTCCAATAGAGACAGCCAGTGATATCACATGACCTGTGTCACGTGACTGCACTGGTATATCGACTTGCCACTCACACTCAGGCAAGGCTTCTAGCTCAGGAGAACTCTTAAAAACCATTGAAATTAACAGTTTTTGAATGTCTGTCTTATATTGAGCATTTCCACTAAAAGCAAACAATTCCATGGTGAAATTCATTTGAACACTTCATATAACAAACACTGAAAATGTCTGGTGAGTCTTCACCACAAAAAGGAGTGAGTGAGTTTAGTTTTATGTCACTTTCAGTCACAACGCGAGACACCAGAAATGGGCTTCATGCACTGTACCAATGTTGGGAATCAAACTCGGTTTTTAGTGTGACAAGCAAACATTTTAACCAAAAGGCTACCATAACGCCCCACTGAAAAAGAGAAATACTTCTCAAAATATTCATGGTCCCTTATGTATTTTATTCAGGATATTAAAAAAGAGAGAATAAAAACAATAATGTATTCCAAAAATTTCGTATAAAATTATGATCAGAGTTGGTTTGGAAGGTGACGCTGCAACAAAGCAATTAGTATTGGAATTTTTCATAGTAACATCTGGCAAATTGGACAAGAAAATCAAATTGTTGTTCAGTGCATTTGGACATGAGATAAGCAACATCATTTGAATCTCGTTCAGTTTGTTTTGAGATTGAACTGAGTACAAACAAACACACTTAGTTCACACTGCTTATGCATTCTCACATCATTCCAAGATAGAATGAGAACATTTTCTTAACACAAGGTATCTGCATACAACGTGACCACAACCAAGTCTTAACTCTTGAAATAATGTACTACCTGTACAGATCATCGACTTCTACACCTTTCCAACACTACATACTTGCAACCAACCTCGACCCACTTCAACAACAGAGCTACAAAAGCTCATGAGAAGACCACTGTTCACTGAAAGCATTCCATCTTCAAAAATATTTCAAACCACAACACAAAACTAAACAGACAAGTTCTAAGCAGCATTGAACTCTCTATTGAAGAAAATGGGTCAAACGGTGGAGCTTTGACAAGCAGTTTACCAATACATGTCCACTAATCACTACCCACACAACACCGTCACCCCAGCCTGAAAAGAACCCACTCCCTGCCTGTGGGCCACTCCGGACTCAGTTGCTATATAAGGTGTGGAAACACTTCACATAAGTACCTTACACAACACTTTATCATGAGTGACTGCACTCTGTTTTATTGTTTCTTGTATCCATGAACACTTGACTGCTTGTGACAACACAGCTTATCACAACTAACTAATTTTAATGTGTGAAGCGTGACAGAATGTTACAGCACAGTGTTCCAATGTTCTCACTTTGGGACTCATCATTAATATTTTTAGGTACAGTTTAATCAATTACATAGTAAACATTGTTACATGGCTGTACTACAATATAGAATTTAACTGAAATTAAGGGAAAATATGTATCAGTTAGGCAAGACTTGAATTCTGACTGGTAGCTCCTGATGTCCACTGTTAAACATGTGTGGTGACAGTGACATTCAACAACGTGTCTTGCGAAGGAGGGCTATTGATCTTGGACAGTTACCCGTCTGTAATTGATTAGTTTGAGCTATCGAGGAGGATCCATCAATATTTCACACATTCAATGCAGTGATACGACAAAAGAAGCATACTCTAAGATGATTTAATGTGTATCCAAGGCTATAAAAAATGCAATGTAATTAAGTAGCATATTTTATTGATATTGAAAGCTAAATGTTTATATTCTGTGAATCAAACTTTGATGTGTTTCGAGTCTTGTCTTTTCCTCTACTAGCCACTTTCTTGCATCACTACACAGGGTTAGGTGGGTCAATGGGGCTGATCACCTGGGGATGTCATTATACTTTCATACATTGGGTTGCTGAGGGGCTGGCTTCACTTGATGTTTGTTTCTTATGAAGGATGCAGTTTGGGCATTTCGGCAGACCATTAGGCACTGGAGTGTCTTTCTACCATACTATTTACTGATGACATGTAGGACTGGACATCTCGGTGTGACGCAAGATGAGGTGGGTCTGTGTTGACGTTAGGTTTATGCTCTCCAGACATGACACTGCACCAATGACCCAAAACAGGCCTTAGTGAAACAGGACAAAACCCCAGACGCTCTCACTGGGCAGAAAATTGATGTCCGACTCCCTGTACAGTCACTGTCACACAACACACCACCATACCGGCATATGTGATTCAAGTGTTAGGTTTCAATTACAAAACACTCAGAGAAATTCAATATCTGAACATGTGTTACTTCGATTGGCGTTATTGAATCTAATGCGTTTACGTTCTGCTTCTGTGTCAACACTTCACTGACCAATTACCTCTTTTACCCGTGTAAGACCACTTAATATGAAGGGGTACCCCTGTGTTATAGAGGTATGTGCAGTGATGCGCTAACTTGCCATCACTGGTGGAATGTTGGCTAACTAGATCTACTGTGGCCTGAACTCGCTACGCACTTCGTCCCCTCTAAATCTAAGCTGTTTGCTAACTTGGCACTGCTCTTAGTTTAACCGACGAACATCAAGAAAACATGACTGAGATGATTACATGTGATCAATGGGACAATTCAGCGACAAATCCGAAATGTGTCATTTTGACCTCAGATGTGACATCATTCATGTCATTCAAATTATAGAAGGCGCGTAAATAAGACAACCATATGAACTTTCTGTCCGAGAGGGACTTGTCATCATTCCAACTCAAAGTGTCCCACGACTGCTAAAATATAAACCACAAGGAGACAACTTACCTCAGCAGTATATCCGTTCGCGTACTTCAATTTGCAGTGATATCCCACGTGTTAGGTGCAACATGCACTATCCTTTCAGCCACACCTTCCAATTCAAGTCGTGTAGCGAGATCCGTATCGCTGAGTAATGGCTGGTCGTCTCACCTGTCGCGGACGGCTACCTGTCAGTCGACAGCGCACCTAGCGGCAAAAACGTACACTATTTGCTGGGCGGTGCTGTATGGGACATTCATGCCTTGACCTGAGATAATGGGACAACGAAGAATGGCTTGCTTTGTGACTGGGAAACCCCACTGTTTGTTAACCGCAAAAATTGTATTTGTTTATTTTAAGCATAGGAGAAAGTGCGACATTATTATATTTGAACATGTCGTTGAAACATTGCAGTTTTTCAGTTGTTTGTACCTTTATTGACATGTTTTCCAAGCTGGACAGCGCACTCTAGATTATAACGGGACTTGATTTCACGTCTCTACATTTATTTGCTTCATCTGATATAGAAATGCCATTTGGTGCATATTTAATTTCGAATTCAAATTTAACTGCCCCGTATCGGTTGTGACCATTTGTTTAACTTACGGGTTATTTTTGTGAAGTTTTAACTAAAGAAGTACTGTTTTCTGTGGGGTCCTTATTGTGTCGCACCCCACCCCCCATCCCCACATCACAGAAAAATATATAAACAAAATAAAAGCTAAAAAATATTAGAAGTTGTCTTCCTCTGTGTCAATTTACCCGGTTTTAATGTAAATCGGTTTTAAGTACATTAATATATTGTAATTCGTTCATACCTCGTGTGTGACCCGTGAAGGTCCCGGGGTAGTATAGCCCTTCAGCAACCCATGTTTGCCATAAAAGGCGACTAACGGGATCGGGTGGTCAGACTCGCTGACTTGGTTTACACATGTCATAGGTTCCCAATTGGGTAGATCGATGCTCATGTTGTTGATCACTGAATTGTCTGGTCCAGGCTCGACTATTTACAGATCGCCGCCATATAGCTGGAATATTGCTGAGTGCGGAGTAAAACTAAACTCACTCACTCATACCTCGTGTGCATGGTATGTTATGTTTTTTGTTTTGCTTTCTGTGGTTTAACAGCAGTCGTCCAGAGAAGTGTGGTTTAACAGCAGTCGTCCAGCTAAGTGACGTCGACATGTATAAAATCTAGTCTGGACCAGACAATCCAGTGATTACCAACATAAGCACCGTTGGTCGCCTCTTATTACGACAAGCATGGCTTGGTGAAGATCAATCCCTACCCGGATCTTTTACGGGATCTATATTGGCTTGACAGAGAGTGCCCATGAATACTATAAATATTGATATATGTTTTGTTTGTCGGATATTTGGTAAGTGTAGGGTAGAACGTTATGTGAAGTAGAGTTTCGTGTCTGCATATGTGTGCGCGCGTGTGCGTGTGCATGCGCGTGTTCGTGTGCGTGTTCGTTGGCGTGTGTATGTTAAGTACTGCTTGTACTAGTCCGGTTTGTAAGCGTTAGTTACAAATCGAGTAATATGTATACCCTGCTCAGACACATCATACTCCGAGACGACCAGTCCTAGTTTCATCCGTTATTCATGACCCGCAGGCAAGGCAACAAAAAGTCCCATCGTTTACGACTCTTGGCCCAGCCGGGGATCGAACCACCGGTACCTACATTTCGCTCTCCAGCAAGCGCTCAACGCGCTGGATCAAGGACGCAGTTAGAGAGTGAAGGAGGGTGGTATTATCGGGTGGATCACGGCAGTCCACAAGGATTATTATGTAAACGTTAGTGAACCCGGGTAGGTAAGTGGTTGCATGTTTGCTCAGTATAGATGACCCCAACTGAATGTCATGCGCATAAGCACTATCGCCACACCCATGTGTGCAACACAGCATGAACGCACAGGCTATCATACACTCAAGTAGTGGTTTATCTTCAGCTTGACCCCACAGGTCACATCAGCATGCAATCTCCGGAGTTTTCTGTATGTAGGATATACTAGGTTTACATGAAACCACACGAGGTTGTAAACGTGATTTCATTTTGTCTTTAGTTTAGTTCAATCCCGTGAAGATTAATAGGGTACGTTAAAAGCAGCCTTACTCCGTTAAAAGCAGCCTTACTCCGTTAAAAGCAGCCTTACTTCGTTAAAAAGCAGCCTTACTCCGTTAAAAGCAGCCTTACTCCGTTAAAAGCAGCCTTACTTCGTTAAAAGCAGCCTTACTTCGTTAAAAAGTAGCCTCACTCCGTTAAAAGCCTCGGTTAGAATTTGCCTTCAGCAACCTATGCTTGTCGGGAGAGTTAATGATGTTTATCACTGGATTGTATGGTCCAGTTACGATAGTAACAGACCACAGCCATAAAGCTTGAATATTGCTGACTGCGGCGCAGAACTAAACTCACTACGACACGACACTCAGCTACAGCTCGGGCAGCACACTGGTGAGTCTATTGGACAATGTGCAGAAGATAAATACCTTCCAAATTTAAAACCACACGAATAAGATTAGATTAGAGTATTTATTAAATATGCAACAAGCAAGGACATGTAGTACACCTGCAGACGGCTGAGATGCTGTACACGATAGAGTGAGTGAGTTTAGTTTACGTCGCAATTAGCAGTCTTCCAGCAATATCACGGACGGCAGACACCGGAAATGGACTCACGCATTGCACTCATTACAGGGTAGAACAAGACATGATATTAATACATTATAATACTGATCATAAGAAAATATCAGTATCTGATGACCCTGTGGTGGAACCAAAAGAGTGTAAGATTATACGCACGTTTCAACAGAATCATCCATTCTATTTCCACGATATGGAATGTGTATTACACAATGAGAGAATTTCATGGAAAAGATGAACTCTCTTTTTTGTTAACTTTTTTTGCGAGATATAGATCTAGACAGCAAATTAATATTTCTTGTTGTAACTATGCCAATTTCATGGGGGAAAAGAAATTTCATTTTGTGTGCGTGTGTGTTTTTTTTTTGCGAGGTATAGAAAGTATATTAATATTTCTTGTATACTTTGGTTATCTGGCTACCCTAGTGCTGAGAAAGGTCATACCTGTGTTCGATTCTCCACTTCGGTAAGCCATGCGTTGCCCACTCCTGGCGTTCCTCACTTTATGTTGAAGGAGTAATGCTAAAAGCGTGCTAAAACCTGATCACTACAGCTGGGCTTGGACAGTTCGTGTGTAATCATAAAAATGTGTTATGTCATGAAAAAAATATCTCTACAATACGTCATGTTACATGAAGTACAGCCGCTGAGATTTAATCACATAGTTGTCACATGTCCCTGCTTGTACCATTTGATAACTTAAAGCTGACCGGTCGTATTTGCTTCATAATGTTTGTGCTATCCTGACATAAACTACATGACAGTAAAATGTACATTGACATCTCCCCCTCCCCTCCACCTCCACCAAAATATAAAAAACATAAATAAAATACCAACCCAAAAGAAAACAAAAGAAAACCCCCCAAACACCACCACCCCCTCAAAAAAAGAAGAAAAATCAAATGAATAAAAATAATAAAAAGAACTTAATAATAATAATTACAATAATTTCAAATTGAAAACAAACCAACCAACCAACAAACAAACAAACAAAAGAAACAAAAACAATAAAACCCACACACTCACAAACAACAGGCACGCACACAAATTCAAAAAAAAAAAAAAAAAACGACAGGAAAAAAACAAAAAGATCACCATCGTTATTATTGTTATTATTCAGTTATACAAGCAAGATGAGTCTCTGTGTTTCTGATGTCGCACAAATATCCATGGGACAGATGACACATTCCTTTAGTACTTAACATGCTTCATGTAAAGGTAATTACCTGTCAAATTAACACCACAGTGATGAGTGTGACTATTACAAAAAGTTAAATAACTGTGTGTTAAATATTTTAACCAACCGCGAGGAGTTCGGCCACGAGCCAGCACAGCCTGGGGGTACAGCGCTGTACATGAGATGAGGAAGATACTGCGCCGTAATGTCTTTGGTCTACCATGTTCGTGCCTACACACTACATAGCTGGCATTAAGCATGCAGGTAAACTGACAGTATGTCAACACTTGCCGTAAGCAAAGAAGAATTTATGGCGAGACATTTTCACTGATTCGTTATGCTTAATAACTCGCTAAGATGCCTTTCAACTTTATGAGCGTGACGTAAGCTTGGATTATGAGATATCACGCATGTACCGTATTTCCTGATAAAAAAGAAAACATTGAGAAAAAAGTTGATTAAAACACAGCATTTACTTAAAAGATGGATCTGTACAAAGTAGGTATAAACCGAGAAATAAGGAAAAAAAGAATAAAAGGTCACTGAAATCGGGTCCGAGTAACCCATGCAGTTTACTGTCCACTGCTGTGTTTTGTCTGTCGTTTAACACCGCACTCAGCAATATTCCAGCTATATGGTGGTGTTCTCTAAACAATCGAGTCTGGACCATACAATCCAGTGATCAGTATCAAGAGCATAGATCCGAACAATTGGGATACGATGGCATGTGTTATCCAAGTCACTGAGCCTGACCACAATCCTGTTAGTCGCCTCTTACAACAAGTATGGGTTTCTGAAGACCGATTCTAACCCGATCTTCACGGACATAGTATACACTGAACCTCAGAGACCGAATCCCGAAAGCCTTTTCCTTCTATAAAGTTTGATAACAACATGTACTGAAAGCAATGTTGGTTCTTGCATATTAACCCTTGAAAGATCGTCACCTGGACCATTCCAAAGGGAGTGACCCCGCCCAATCAAAGTTATGCGTTTTGTAAGATTGCTTTAATGGTACCTCTTTTCAATATACAATGATTATGTGTATCAATTCTTTTCTAATATAAACTGAATCGCTCATGGGTATTGGATCCAGACAGCGAACACCAAACGTGTATTCCGTTCGTTTCATCTAAACACATTTAAGGTGGAAACACTCTAAAAAGGTGGTGTTTGCTTTGTGTCTAATTTTGAACATTACAACGCGCTAGCAGTCTCTACTCAGCTGATGATACTGTGCCGGAGCCTCTAAGGCTGCATAAAAATAACTAAATGTTTCTCGAGTCCATTTTGTTTTCAAAAGTGACGAGGGCGGTAGAAAGTCTTATTTCTAATTTTTTGATAAAAAAAAGTGACGCCGTAGGGGCACATAGTTATTTTTTCTTTCAGAAATACAGCTTAGGATGCCTAGCACGTGTTAGTGAGTCGTAGATTCAGTCACACTCGTTCTTACAGACACTCATTCTTATAATGAACAAATGGATGATCGGGACGCCGCCTAGTCAAGTTTTTAAATGGTAAAAAAAAAAAATCATAGGTCTACAAATAAAAGTGGCGAGCCGTTGCTAGAGAAACATTTTACAGTTTTCATTTAGCCTAATTAAGACCTGTCCATTAAGACGCCCTCCACTTGGAAATTTATCAATAACGTAACATGCACACTACTACCCAATAATTGTCATATAGACATTCCTTAGTATGTATGCTGACGTGTATTACCAGGCACTGGTAATAATCTTGTTTGGTCTGTTTTATATGTGCAATTATTTTATCGCGTTGTGTGTCTCATAGGCCAGCTGGCCGGGCATTTTGTAATGTACCCATGTTTACTATGTTTTTAACTGTTTCTTTAAACATAGTAAACATAGGTCGGATGTTATAAACGATCGAGTTACGACACGTCGTAATGTTACGAACGCTTTTTGGATCGGGACACTGGACGCGGTGTCTTGTATCAGGACCAGGCAATCCAGTGATTGACAAGATAAGTATTGGACTACGCAACAGTGATGCCAGGCATCATCCAAATTATACATACGATCCAGGGCCCGTATTCTCGAAACGTTCGTAACCCAAAGAATTCTTAACTTTGATCGTAGACAATGTGTTAAGTATGGGCTTAAGAAGTTCGTAGGGCTACGAACGTTTCGAGAATAGCTAGCCTGAATTGATTTTATATTCTATACTGACTACATATATATATATATATGTGTGTGTGTGTATATGTATATGTATATATATATGTGTATATGTATATGTATATATATATGTGTATATGTATATGTATATATAACTCTGATACCGACAAATAACGCCATTCAAATTGAAAATGAACCCATCTAAGTCGCTAAGCCTCTTTCGACAAACCAACTTGTGTCTTCAAGGGATGGCTTGGACAAAATGATATCCCTTCTTGATTGCATGTCTCGAATATATACATGATACCCACAATGGGTCTCCCGAACAGAATCCAGACGTCTCAAAGCCCCGCAAACGCCATATGTGCTCGATGGAGCGAGGAAACACTTTTGTTTCTTGAGCGGTAGTAGTGGAAACTTAATCTACATAAGCTTTCTGCAGCTATGTTACTGTTTCGTTCGATTACGTACATACTTACATACATTCAATGTCACCGCAACTGATTGCACTAGTGAAGGGTCGGTTTAGAATTGGTATTCAGAAATGCGTGCATGTCAGAGCGGCAACTAACGGGATCGGGTGATCGGCTGACTTGGTTGACGCACGCCATAGTATTACAGCTGCGTAGATCGATAATCATGCTAATCACGAAAATCACACTATACTATACTACTATACTGTACTACTAGATATTTGTATAGCGCCGATATCCAGTTGGTTCATCTGCTCAAGGGCGCATTGTTTCTCCCCGATCATTGGATGTCCATCACAGCGGCACATAGTAATTTCAATCTCAACTCCCTGGGGATCATACAACTCTTGCAGCCTACCAGACGCACCGAGGTAATGTGGCTTTCCCATCCTTACGAGGTACCCATTCACAGCTGGGTGGCCTTGGACAGATAGTCACAGTACATTGTCCATGTTTACTGCATGTTGCTGTACCCGCTACTAGGTTTGCACGTATACGTGTGGCCACCATCTGGTCATCTACCAACGTATTAGTGGGTTCTTTTAAGTGCACATTTTTGTGTACTGTACACTAAGGGTTGTGACAACACTGAAAGTTGACTCCAAGGTTTTTAAACCCGGTCACAGATGGGCTCGATTCCGGCACCTCGCTGGATTAGTAGCCTGGCGCCTTAGACAGCTCGTCCACCGCGCCATATAGCTAGAATACTGCTGAGCGCAGCATTAAACAACAAACAAACAATTTCGTTGATTGAGTGTGTTCCACTTTGCAAGACGTGATAATGAAGGCAATAGATATTTGTAGAAGCGGCCCTAAAATATTAAACCACCGATCCAATGCCACTCCCGTTGACGGTCATCATGTAATGTTGTTATTTACAAGAAGACTCTGTAAACATAGGTATCAGCTATAAGACCGTAAGATAGCAACACGTGTTGTCTGAATATAGATGGAAGATGAAAGATCCCACCTTTACTACATGTCATAAAACGAAATAAAGATTATTGTATTTCACGAACTATATAATACATATGGATGCCAAAATTTGTATTGTCCTTCATTTACCTAGTCAAACTAGATATGAATAACATTTTACGAAGCTTGTCGCAGTATTGTCGCAGACTGTGCGGTCGTCCCAGAACCAAGTTTTGGTTTTAAATATTAAATATCACTACAAAGAAACGTGTTTACATTTGATGCCCATCGTATTTATTTCTTTATATCATCCGCCGAGCCTCTTCTCAAACCCAGAAGTCTAATGAGAAAACACTTTGCTCAGGGTAAATAATCTCTGATGTCACTGTGGCTACTTTTCATTTTACATTGTCCCTTTTTATCAGTGTTACATATTTTTAGCAACAAGAGCTATTCTAAGACACCTGGGCCTAGATTTTCGAAGCTCTCTTAAAGTTAAGATACTCGTAAATCAATGCTAATGTATGGCACCTACGGCTGTCCCAGCTTTAAGATAGCTTCGAAAATCTAGACCCAGACAACTTGGATTACGAAATGACGAAGCAGAGCTGAAACACATGATCATTTCTGAAACATCTACAGTATCTCAAAATATACTAGGCCTTATGTACTGTACCTCGAAGTTTCCAAGCCTTATGTTTTGTACCTCTAAATATCTTTAACCTTATGAATTGTACCTTGGAATAGCTTAGGCCACATGTATTCTATCTAGGATTATATTCGGTTGCCTGTACTATATTTCGCAAAACTTCGTAGTATTTTCCCCACAAGTGCAGTTTGAATCTCAGTCCTGTGCACTGTTACAACATGCTCCAAGACTTCCTTATAAACAATTTGTTTCACAACAACAACAACAACAACAACAACAACAACAACAACAACAAACCGACCCCAAAAAGCAACCCAAAACCCAAACCAAACAAAGTTTAAGAGAAAACAAAAACAAACAAACAAAAAAACATGATGTAAATGAACCATTTCTTGTTAGTTTCAATTTAGACATTCATAAATAACTTAATATTGTTATGAATATTCTTTTGCTCAAACTCTTATTAAAAATGTTTTGTTTTATCATAAACCTGAGCACGTTTTATTCAGAATGAAGTCTAAGTAACAAATCATATCTAATATAGCATATAACATCTATATAATTACATACATAGTTTAAAGTATTTCATCTGGAGTTGTTTTATATTGTATTGTTTTCCACACACAATACATATCATATGACCAAGGCACTTTAAACCGAAAGCTACATTATGGGGTCTAAATACAACATTTAAATACATCTAAATACATTTTCCCAGGATGTACATACATTCACTTGTTGATGCTTAAATTTAGTGACTGATTTTGATAGATGGAGGAAATACAAATATCTGCCCGGACCTTCAAATGTCAAGGTATATTTCCATTGTTAGAGATATGTACACCTAGCAGTCCACGACAGTCTTCATTAGTGGTTATATATCTTGTATAGGTCTTCAGGGGAATCATAACACGGGATTGACATCCACAATCTTGCGTGCGACACAATTTCCCATCGGTGGGTGGGTCATTGGTATATTTGCTTGCTAACAACGGACAGCTAGTTCAAATCCGGGATAATGTCCGCAGAAGTGTCTACAGGATGTGAATTGGTCAGAGAGAATATTTATTGTCCGGGGTGAGTGAGTTCCAGCAATATCACGGCGGGGAACACCAGAAATGGGCTTCACACACTGTACCCAGTGTTTTCGGCGAGACGAGCGAACGCTTTAAGCACTAGACTACACCACTATCCCCTGAGTCTCGAGACACATGGTTATGTGTGGTGACCTCATTTGGCCTGACCCTCAGTGTCTGCTATATCACACTTTCTGAGGTAGTTGCAGGTTCTGAGAAATTCCCACCACTGAGACACCTCACCATCCTCCTCCCCTACCTCTTCCAGCGCCATTTGGCGGGCACGCAGCTGCTGACACATCGGCACCGTCTTCATCCACTTCTCGGCCTTGTAGCGACATTTATCCAGTTCCGTCTTCCCTTCGTCTGTTTCCGGTTTACTTTCCTTGTCGCCATCTTGTCCAGGCTTGGCCAGTGAAGAGTCTTTCTTTCCGAAGGTAAATGCTTGGTTCCTTTCTTTGTTAATACTCTGCCACTGCCCGGGGTCGGTGTATCTCAGCGTCAGATCATGTGACGCTCGCACTACCAGGGATGAACGTGACTGGCCGTGCTGCCCTCTCTGGTAGATCATGGCTGTCTTTATCAGTCTCTCGACTGGCTTCGTTTCGATGGAAGCAGCTTCAAGCCGCCTGATCTGATCAATGTATTCAGCTGGATTTTCTTTCACGTGTCTCAGATACTCCGTAACAGCCTTGTGTGCGTTCTTATTGAAATCGTCCTCCATCTTCTTCCTAGCCACTTTGGTTTTTGATGAAAGGTGCCTTCCTTTACTGTCATTCATAGCAGGAGAATTAGGCCTTGATCCGTCACGAATCTGTTTATCCTGACCGTCTTCTGTTTGGGTGACGACGATTTCAGGCAATAACATTTCACTCTCGTCGCCCTTCGAAATGACGGACACTTTCCTTTCATTAACAACACTTTCCCGCCTCGCGTCCTGGTCACTCTTTGTATGTCTCTTGGATTCTTGTTTCTTGGTAGTGCTTGTGTCATATCCTGCATCCTTCAAGGCTTTGTCATGGCAACTAAAGAAACTCCGTCGTGGGAGGAAGGCGCTGAGTTCTTCTTTGGTGAACTTAAAGGACGCATCCCAATTGTTGCTAGAGGACCTCCTTGGACATGTGTACATTTCCGATTCCTTCAAAGATTGTCGTCTGCCTCTTCCACGTCCTCTGCACGCCATGCTTCCTGCAGTATCTCGTAGAGTCATTTCACCCTCAAGACGCCCATGCACTGACGGATCAGGCAGACGATCCTGGACACAATACTCACACGGTGATCCGTTACCGGTGGGGCCACCAGTCAAGTCTGAGAAACTCTGGTCGAGATTTACACATTTACTAGTAACTAATCTATGCCTCATTATGTTTCTAAGTTTCGTCTCAGTATCTACTTCTAACAACTGGGGTACGTCCAAGTATGCTCCAAGTCGACCATTGGTAGATGCAGCAGTTCTATCAGCTATGGTATCCATCGTAAAGGAGACTTCAATATCAAACACAACGCCACAGCATAACCAGCTATGTATCGACACAGTATGAATGAACGCCTTGTCTTTGAAGTGTCCTTTGTTGGTTGGTGTTTTTCTGATAGGGAAGAGTCCAGTTACTCCATGTTTACATATCCCGTCACACTATGGCGTGACCGACAAACAGGACATGTTGGTGTTCGCTGGCCCACATCAAGGACTATTATATTGCAGAATGGTTTACTTTTCATCTAGTGTAATTACAACAGTAGACCCAAGGAGGCCCTCAGGGAACACTGATAGCCATTAGCATATACTCCGACAGGTACATATGTAGACTATAGAGTCCGCGATTATGTTCGAGTGGTATACTATAGTATACTCATATCAGCACACTAGCTTGACTTGAACAGAGTGTACACAGGCAGAGCATTAGTTCCCTCTGTAGAGTTTGCCTGTCCAAAATTGCTTGTTGGAATGCATATGTCCTTGGATGAATACCGCAGTAGTCCAAACTGTAACGTGATATGCTGAAAAGATTCGGTGAGGCAAAGTTTCTTACGTAAACATCGTGTCAGCCATGCCTTTAAAAACACATGTTTCATACAATAAATCCCGCAAAGCGTGGTCGTCATTCTATTTAACAATGTCGTCTGCTTTGTCGTGTGCTGCCTTCAAATTTGCATGATTGTTGTTTCGGCAAGAAAGCAAATACTTCTGTCTCAATCGGCTTCTCATGAGATGTCCCTATAGGAGCAGGCCAATGATCCGAATGAATATCAGTCGACCTTTGAGAGAACCTGCACCACAAACAGACCATTTATCGTCGTGTGCTTGTATCACTGAGATGAGTTTTGGTGGTATAACTGCCATCTTCACCGAACTATCCCCATTTCAGGCACAGTCTACCCTGACTTGACAGCTTCACTTCTACTCAACCACAGAGAACATGCAGGCACCAACACTCGCCCAGTGTGCACTGACAAAGATAGGAGCCGTGACTCCAGATAAGGCCGGTAGTTAAGTGGCCAGGGCATCAGCGGTGTTTACCTTGCATGTATTATCAATCCCTGGAGACGTATGAGCATATCTCACATGGATCTTTCAGTGATTCAGAACGCTGTGATTTACAGTAACAGCAGTTAAAGCTGTGAATGCACTTGAGCTGTGTTCAGTATTTGGCAAGGGTCATTGAGAGTGATGAGGGTTTCATGATTACTTGCACGCCATGCCCTGATCAAATGTGTCATAATGTGCCACCTTTTATTCTTCAATGGCACTAAACAATGTCGTGAGCTGCTACCACAAGACCTGAACAAATTATGGATACAAAACCTGTGGGTCGAGTTACCCCATTTTACGATCCTCCTTCGTTCTAGATGTCTTCTGGGAAACCCAGTTTACAATCTCCAGATATCGAATGGTTTTACAGAAGTGTAACTAAGATTTTATGAAAAAAAAACGTGGTGACAAATCGTAGAACACTTTTTAAGATAGCGACACCTGATATTGTACTTAAATGTAAACAGACTCTATGAGTAAGAGAGTGAGTGAGTTTAGTTTTACACGACACTCTCGTCATTAGTTCATAATATCAGACAAGTAAATTTCAGTAATACGTTTCCATATAATCCGGGGCGGTAGAGCAGCAGAGTGGATAAAGTGTTCGCTAGTCACGCCGAAGACCTGGTTCGAATCCCCTCATGGGTAGAATGTGTGAAGCAGAGTCTCCCTGTCGTAGGCTATTGTTGACTGATTGGTCATTGTTTATCTGTTGGAGTCAGTTTGGGTTTTGAATGCATCAACTACAATACAATCAACCTTTACGAATAAGAAGATTATGCACAAAATCCACATTTCATTCATGAGAGTCTCAACAACTTGCCCCATGATGTGAAGGAAATGATCATGTACAATGTGATCACCTATATGGAATCACATTGAAGAGCACAAAAGAGCTCTTGATGAGATGCAATCATGATGGTATTGCTGGAATTGTGCTAAATGCGGCACCCTGTTACTACATACTTGGGGTATTCGATAAAAGGAACTGACCATAATTTTGCATGTATATTTCCTGGACAACTGACGTGGTTATAATAATGCTGTTCATTACATGAAAAAAGCGCGACTCACATACTGTCGGAGTTGATCTCGCTTTTATCTCATCCCCAGAATACAGGAATATACCCTCAACACCCGACATGAAACTTTTATTAGTACCAGTCCTTACATTTTCTTTTCAGTTTCATTTTTGCATCACGTTTTGACTTGTTCAATTAAATTTCCATTTGATTACATAAGTAATACCGATAGGTGCATAGATTTATGCCATTCAACATCCACTTATGCCATTCAACAAACATTTATCCCATTTATCACGCCTCCATCCTATTCAACATGCATTTATCCATTCAATATACATCTATCCCATTCATCATCCATTTATGTCATTCAAAATGTATTTATCCAATTCAGCATACTTTTATCCCATTGAACATGCATTGATGCCCTTCAACATCCATTTATGTCATTCATAATGCATTTATTCCATTCAACATGCATTTGTACCATTCAACATTAATCCGTACCATTTAGCATGCATTTATACCCTTCAAATTGTGATGATCCAGTTCAGCATACCTTTATCCCATTCAACATGCATTGATGCCCTTCAACATCCATTTATGCCATTCATTGTGCATTTATCACATTCAGCATGCATTTATGCCATTTAACGTGCTCATGCAACATCCATTTATGCCAATCAACATGCATTTATCTCATTCGGCCTGCATTTATCCCATTCAAAGAGAATCTGTCCCATTCAGAAACATTTTTCCCATTCAACATGCTCATTCAACATGTATTTATCCCCACTCAACATTCATTTATCCCATTCAAAGTGCAAACTGTTTATCCTTGCCACTGTCATCATATGACTGAAAATCTGGAAAGTGGTCACTAACTGGTACGATTTATTGAAAATACACCCTGAAAATACAAATTCGTTGAAAAAATACACCACTAGCGTTTGCTTATAGAGGGGTGACAGACAGCACCACCGTTGCCGCGTGCTATACATAGTGGTTGTTCTACGGATCAGAGCAATGCTTACCTCCATTAAACCCACAGCGATTTAGGCAAAAATAAATCGATGGAATCGATACAAGTTTGTTTACAGGTCACATTAGTCCTCATTGACCCGAGGACATTGCAATACCTATATACCCGTGAGACGTGGGGCTACCCTTGGGGGAGGTCTTGTCGTAGCTACGTGTCTAGGTAATTTGTAGAGTCATTGAGATCTTCAACGAATATAGGTCAGGTGAACATAGAATATATGTGCAATCTTCAGAAAAACATAGTCATCAATTAAAAGAAAGCCACACGTTTTGAACATTTGTGTTGCAATACGTTTTACATGTAGTCTATTTCGTTAGTTTTGTAAGATAGAAAAGTAGGTATTTTGTCTTTGACATACATTAGTCCAGAGGTTGCGCCGAAAACCCGGGTACGATACCATACGTGAGTACATTGTATGAAGCCCATTTCTGGTGTCTCCCGCCGTGATATGCTGGGATATTGTGAAAAAAAACCATACTCACTCTCTCTTATACATGCCAATTTCAAAATATACATGTGATGAGGTTGCTTTGACACAATATTAATGTCTTCAGATGACTTGCCCTTTTCGTTCATTAATTTACCCGCAATTATCAGCACCATATGAATACACCATTCTATATATCACACTAGGTACATATATACTGAGGGATACAAATAAGGGAACACCACTTTTAAGTGTATTACTACATATTTTGACGTTTATGTACAGAAAAGACGTTTATTCCCCTTGTAACCTAGCATCACTTTCTGTAAATATACTTTTTGCTCTCAAATATAAACTCTTCTATAGCTTTTGCTGGTCAAGATATCCCTGCCTTTGCTATAGGAAGCAACATAGTTGATTGGATGGTCAGGTTTGGTACCTTGGTGTATTGCCTGTCGTACTGTGACTGTGTGAGAATGGCATCTACAGTCTCCTTGCTACATACAGACATCACTAGCAGTGGTGTAGCCAAGTGGTTATAGCGTTGGCGCGTAATGCTGAAGATCTGGGTTCGATTTTCCACATGGGTTCAATGCGTGAAGCCCGCATATGGTGTTCCTCGGTGTGGTATTGATGCAATATTGCTAAAAGCGGTGTAAAACCAGACTAACTCAGACCTTTTTGTTAAACGCTACATTATTCTACATGAGGCTGCATACAAGTGCACGAGTCTGGACCAGAAAAACCAGCGTCTGACATCAGGAGGACGTCGGCCTATGTAACTGGGATACGATGTAATGTGTCAGCCACAACCGCCTTTCACTAGGCACTAAGGTGATCTTATCTCACTAAGGTAACCTTAGTACAATGTTAAGATCTCGATAGTCGCCTCTTACGACATGGATTGCTGAAGATCAGTTCACGGTTTTATTGAAATAAGATGAGCTTCAATAATTATTGTCTTAGAGCAACGTCTGAGAGTGATGCTGTCGTTTTTCATATTAGTCAAGTTTCAAAAGAAAAGAAAAATAAACAAAACGGAAAAACACCTTTTGGAACAAAGGTTTCTGACAAGAGAGAGAAAATCAACCTCTCGCTATCGTCCTTATTTCTCAGTACACTCAAGATCAGTGTCTCTGGATATTTCCAGTGATCTGGGTACAGATCCTTGTACATATCTGACAGCTTATACTATCAGCACTAATCACTGGGCTATTGCAGATCAGACCAGCGGCCCATGTGATGGCGTTAGCCAGCTGAAAGCTGGTGTCTACAGGGAGATTTCATTCTTGTTTGGAATGCTAATTCATCAAACAGGACTGTGAAATGGGGCATTAGTGAACAGTAAATAGGACTTAGGATTTAGGACAGAGGATTCGGGATGGTCAAGAAACATAATCACAGGACAACTATTATTCATATTGCCCATTCTATGCTCTATGGTGACGCCAATGAGATTCTACATATGCACCATAGTTACGTCATTGATATGCCTGATATACCACACACATTAATCACAGTATATTGTAGAGAATGGAAGTGAACATTTATTACTTTATGCGTGAAATCGTAAACGAAGAAAGACACTAAACCCTGTGCAGCACAACGGGCAATGATACTAACTGCCTGTCCAAACTGAATATATGGCCCCTGACAAGTCCACGCATTTGAGCACCATGCATCTGCCGATTTGTCTCCAACCGTATATGTTGATGTCACGTGGTCAAGAGCGATCATTATGCCTGTTAAAGATTCTCAGAGAACTCCTAACAGTGCAATCCAACAGCAGAATGAAACCATCCCTTTAACACTAGCACACAGCACTCTATATAAGACGTCATTCAACCGAGGGTGACACATGCTCCCGTTCCTGCCAGGACTCTCGCGAGGCCGTTCCTTTTAACGGCAGCAAACGTCATTCTTTGTCTCCACAAGAACAGCTGCCGTTCACGCTCCTTGTCTTCTTCTTTGGAGCGTCTCACCAGCTGCACGGCGTCACGAGCTGTTATGAGGCGTGGGGTTCCGCTCTCTGATTGGTCAGACATCCAGGTATCATCGTCTTTGGCACTGGTGTCAATGTACATGTTCCTCGGGGCACTGTCATAACTCTCGCGGGTTCTGTTCATGATAACATCACGAGGTGTGGCTAATGCATTTAGAAAGGACTCCTTAAACCTCCTGTTGTCTTTACCATCCTGGGACAAAGTACACGCGGATGAATTCCGCCTTTTACGTGCCTCTACCTTGACGAGCTTGACGCCATCATGCACGGGTACAACATCCTTGTCGTCTGCTAGATCAGCATCCACTGCAGACTTTCCCGCCTCACCATATATGCCGCCGTTCCGGTCCTGCGCACTTGTTACTTCTATCTTGCAGAGTCTCGCTCGCCTATCTTCTGCTTTACGCATTATTTCACTTACAGTTATTCGTTTGGAAGGAAGACCCATCAACGACTTCTGAATTGCAACCAAATTATTAATCTTCAGATCAGACGAGAGTGTAGGGGACTTGAAGGACGTCTTCTGCCTAACAAGCGCTATTTTCTCTTTGTATTCCGGAGATCGCCTGTTATCTTCCTTCGACGCAGAAGAAGCACGTGAGTTGGCCATCGTAGCGTGCTTCAGAACAAACTTGCCATCTTTATTTTGCAGCTTGATGTTAACCTCTCCAGCAAGAAGTTTGGAGAATGCTATCGTATGCATTCTGAGCTTACGCTCTCGTGTGTGCTGGGTTTTCTGATCCATGACACCATCAAATTGGTCTGACGTCACAGACTGGTGGACGGAAGAACGTCGGCGTGGGTAGGATAACCGCCTCTTCATGTTGGTCTCTTTGGAATAGTCTGCCACAGTAGACGGCCTGTTGGGAGGATGAGGAACCATGACTGGTTGTCTGTTGGCGCACATTCCAACAGTCTGGGGTCTGTAACTTGTCACGAACCCCCCTTTCCTTGGCCCCAAGCCAGAAAAGATGGCACTCATTGTGTCATCCATCAAGCTCTCTTGATCAACATCTCGTCCAATATGACTTCCAGTATTTTTCTGACTCTGTAACTGTCTCAGCTGCTGTTTAATGGAATCTTCCTCTTGGAAATAGTCTCCCATAGTTACAATGAATTCTTTGTAAATCCTTCCACATTCAGTCTTATACTGCCTCTGACTGGCGGCAGACGACACAAGGCCGCCGTCGGGAACAGTTATGTCGAGTCCGAAGTCTCGAGCGACGTACGACGCCTCACAAGTTGGCAATTTGACCTCTGCCATCATGGTGACACAGACAGATTTAACTACCCTGTAATGTCGAAATATTGTTCCTTTCTTAATTTTCAGGTATGAAACATGAGCATTTTAGAAATCCGTTACATCTTCCTTCAAACAGGATCAAGAGAAGTGTCATGAATCCAAAGAGAAACAATGTTTTACCACTCTGTGTCCTCCAGATGCTACAGTTCACCTGTTCGATTCATGAACAGCTCGCGCCATCTTTGTAACGTAATGCCAAGGAGACATAAACAACGCTGAAACGGGCCGCCCCGGCACTCAACTCCCACAGCAGTCAGTAATTCTAGATGGACCGATGTTTCCAACTGCACTTTTTCGCAAAGCTCGCTCACTCCTGTTGTGCACCTGCTCCTAGTCAGTAAACGTCTGACCATGGTCCACGAGTCCATATCATAACCTACTATTGTTCCCATGAGCGGATTATCAGCTGAGAGGCGATTACAGCCAAAAAGGAGTCGCTAATCCAATGGCGAGATTTCCCTGTTACTTCAGATCGGTACAATAGTCAATTGAAATTCACTTGACCGTTCGCACTGTAGACGTCACCCAAAAGTATCTAAGTCGTGTTTGTGAAGTTTGTTACATAACTATTAAAAAGTAAGGGTCAGTTTGACCGCAGTTCGAAAACAAAGATTAAGTGCCAGTTCGGAAAACATGTTTGTGTAGATAGGCTATGCCCAACATGAAGACTTCCAAATGCCGTTCAAAGATGCACAGCATGCAATGAAAAATACATGTGCAGTACCATTGACCTCTTCAGCCTAACTGTAAAATATCAAATATCAAATTTAGATAATGGGCATGTGACCGAGAGGGTTGGTGTTGGTGGAAAATCCGAAGCAATACAGGATGTTTTCCATTCAGAGTGTTGTTAGAGAGTTATTTCATTGTTAGAGTGTTTGTCGGTGTCAGAGGGCTGTTGCTTTGTCAGAGGGCTGTTGTGTTGTTAGAGGACTGTTGCGTTGTCAGAGGGCTGTTGCATCGTCAGAGGACTGTTGCGTTGTTAGAGGACTGTTGCGTTGTTAGGGGACTGTTGCGTTGTCAGAGGGCTGTTGCGTTGTTAGAGTGTTGTTTCGTTGTTAGAGTGTTGTTGCTTTGTTTGAGAGTTGTTCCATTTAATGCGGCTTTGAACAGTATTTCCATTCTATCAAACCTTTCTATTTATATGGAAGGAAAATCCGCATCGAGGCAGGGCTCCTGTCTACAAAGCTTTCGTATCTCTATAGGCCATAGCAGACTTACTTATGTCGCAGCGCTACGAACGTTTTCAGGATGCAGGGTCCCGGTCCACAAAGCGTCCGTAACGTAACGACCAGACGTATCTCTATGGGCTGTCCTGGAATTACAAATGTCCTACCGCTACGAATGTTTTCTGGATGTAGGGTCCCGGTCCACAAAGCGTCCGTAACGTAACGACCAGACGTATCTCTATGGGCTGTCCTGGAATTACAAATGTCCTACTACTACGAATGTTTTCTGGATGCAGGATCCCGGTCCACAAAGCGTCCGTAACGTAACGACCAGACGTATCTCTATGGGCTGTCCTGGAATTACAAATGTCCTACCGCTACGAATGTTTTCTGGATGCAGGGTCCCGGTCCACAAAGCGTCCGTAACGTAACGACCAGACGTATCTCTATGGGCTGTCCTGGAATTACAAATGTCCTACCGCTACGAATGTTTTCTGGATCGGGACCTTGATCCTAAGTATTCACCACTGGTCAAGCATGGGTTTAGTCCGGTGCATGCGGTGTCAAACCATGCTGTCCTTGTTGTTCTGTGTTTGTTGACTTACTCTAAAAAAATCTGGAGTTATTAAAGTATTTCAGAGATGCATTCTTACAATTTTCATCACTATTTAGCCATTTACAGCAAATGATTCGGCAGAGTAGTAATGGCATTAACGCCTTAAGTATATACTTGAAGCATGTGTGAAAAACAATGTGGTACAATTATCAAAGGATTATATCTTAAAGACTTAAACAGCAAACAGCAAACAAAAATACGATGTTCGTAGGTGTGTAAAAATCAGGGTGTCGTTGTACAAAATAACTTTAGCGCTAAGACTACTTTAGGTCGATGAAAGGCATAAGAGTTACGGTCACGTTAAAGCTAAGACCGCTTTGTGCAAGTGGGCCCAGATGAATAGTTTTAGATGGAACTTCGCAGTGTTCTTATAGTCAAGAATAACGATCACTTGACCGATCTTAGATCCGTTCTTAGTTCTATTATTTAAAACACTGGGCCGCGTTCCACAAAACGATCTTAGCACTAATACGATCGCAACTACCATATTTTAACATAGACTTAGGACTGTCCTAGTATTAAATACCTTTGTGGAACTGGGAAGGCCCCTGCGTCAGATTACAAGTGAACCAGTGACTCCATTTACGAAGCAGCATTTACTGATGTCACCCAGTGTATAGCATTGCACAAAGATTACCTTAGTGACTTACGATCACCATAGTACTTCGTGAAAGGGGGTTCTGGTTTATGGTAAATGCACAGTTCTCAAGATAATCATTCCGAAATTGAGCATTTGGTAATAAAATCAACAGGAGGGAATGGAGGCGCTTTTGTGGGGATGGGGGTGGGGGTAGATTACTGATTGTAATTCGGCATAGAAGATTCACTTTTCCGTTCCTCAGCAGCTCACACCAAACGTATACGATGTCGTCTGCCGGTATGTCTCCCCTGGACGTAGAACGGTGTTGGGAAAACTTGGCTGAAACATTTAGATGTGGTGGAGTTATAGATATTATTAGACGAACAAGTGTGGCGTACTTGTACTAAGTGAAAGTGAAATGCTGTATTGCTCCAACGACACGTGACACACTTGCTCGAATATAATAACTTCTTTACCATCCAAATCATTCAAGTACATTAGTGCAGTAAAACACGGCAAACAAGTGACGCCCTCTTCAGGGACGTAACGTTCAATTGCTCAATGACGTCACAGACGACGAAATACAGCAACAAAAAAAACCCCAACAGATTAATGCAATATAACAGGGTAGGTGATAAATATAGAACACCATACTAGTGCATTTGGATGTCTTCAGTTGAACTCAAAGATGTCAGAAACAGTTTCTCTGCTACCATGACATCTTCGAGTTCAATACGAAACATCCAAATACACTTGTATGGCGTTCTAGATTCAAGATTTACGTTACAGTCAGACTGTGTAATCAGTCATTTCCTGAAATGGCTGAGACTTTCAGCCTAGTGGTTTACATAGGTGCAATATGTGCCACCGTGACATTGCTGGAATATCGCTAAAAGGCGTTAAACCTAACTCGCTCACTCACGCATTATCTTATGAAGGCCTATACCTGCCACCTCAGCGTGTCATTGGTGGATTATTGGTAAAAGCTACACCCAGCTACTCAACTCTAACACAGAAATATATGACACTGGTTATGTTTCACCATATGGATTATAAACAGTATTTTGTCGTAATAATATAATGTGTATAACCCACGACACTTTTCTGTGATCGTTGTTATTAGACTTTCAGTTAACGCTAAGCAGTGAGTCAGTGAGGTTTCCAGCTATATGATGGTGGTCTGTAAATAATTGAGTCTGGACCTTACAATCCAGGGATCAACAACATGAACGTAGATCTACTCAACTAGCGAGCCTGACCACCCGATCCCGTTAGTCGTCTCTTAAAACAAGCGTGGGTTACTGAAGATCAATTCTAACCCGGACCTTCACGGGTTTAACGCTGATTATACCTAACTTATTTACTTCGCTGTGATCATTTGTTCTACAGACTGACTAAAGCCGTTACTCACTCATTCGCCTTCCAACCTTCCCCTCAAACAGTTCCCTTCATGTTGTCTCACCTGATTGATGCTGTCAGGGTTCTGCTGACCCACCTGATTGATGCTGTCAGGGTAGTGCTGAGCCTCCAGACAGAATCCTCCAAACTGGGAGTAGTTGGCACCTCCCTTTCCTGCCATGTCCTGCAGATAGAAGCTGGTGTAGAACTGTACTCCTGGTTCCGTAGTGTGGCACTCCATCCACCTCCCACTCGGCGGGTGCTCGATCCTGATGGCACAACGCATTAAGAAACTCAAGAAAACTCCGAAATGCACTTCGGTGGTTGGGTTATTCGTGACGTGTTATACCTCAAACGCTGGACAGTTTTACTTCCGAGGCAATGCGTGTTTTTTTGTAAGATGACTGTTTTTCTGAAGTTGGCCCATTAATAAAATGATGGAAAGTTTATCATATCCTAGTCATACTGACACTGATTTACATCCCGTGAACATATTTACCCATTTGACGTACTGTTATCATTTCCATAGTTCCCACCTTGCTGCGAGACGCTTTTCTCCAGAGAGGGACAGGTTGAAGTTATGGTCGAATCCCTTCCCACCGGGAACCTGTTCAAGCCGGTCGGCGAGACGTACAGGGGACCTCAGGTCCCATTCCGTTCCTTCCACTTTGCGGATGTCACCTGGAACAGTCAAAAGACAAGCGTAGGATGTAGAAACACGTGTTCCAGAGCTGAAGTTGATGCGATGGGATTAAGGTTTCCAGTTGTCCTTTTTACGTATGTCATCGTGAGAGGTGACTAATTTCAATGAATGGGTAGGATTATTGCTGAAAATACCAGTCTCTGAATTGGCCAAATCGATTATTTGTAGGCTCGGTGTGTGACGTGAAGCAACAAACTGATAGCCGTCATCGCGTATATGTACCGCAGGCGAAGATGCACCTTACCTGTTGGAATCGCGTTGTCATCCACAGGTAAGAATGAATCTGCATTGATGCGAACAACGTGGTCATAAACCTTCCCAGAGCCCTGAACAAATAAACAGGCATTATGACTGAGACGTATCCCATGGGAGCAATATGTTCAGGAAAACTGTATTTTTGTTATTTGCACTGTATTGTATCGTCTTGTCTTCATTTTCATGGGGTTTTCTAAACCTGGACCAAGGTTTCCGAAGCTCTCTTAGCGCTAAGATAGGCGTAATCTAATGTTAATGTATGGTATTTACAACAATGTTAGCGTTAAGAGAACTTCGAAAATCTAGGCCCTAGTATGCTGAATCATTCATTTGTGGTCTGACATAGTCTGACACTCTGATCACGTTGGCAACACGGTGCTTCTTATCGCTGGCTGCGATCCCGTGATACAAGAAACCAATCTACAGACACCTAAGATATTTCCCCATCTCAAGTTTCCCCAGTTCGAGGTTTCCATGGCAACTCACATGGCCTCCAAGGTTAAAGTAACCGTGGCTGCTAAAGTTGACAGGTCTTGCCTTGGTCGATGTTGCCGTGTAGTCAATGATCAGCTCATTCTCATCAGTCAGTTCATAGGCGACTGTAAGAGTTACCTCCCCTGGATAGTTCTCTTCACCATCGGGACTGATGTATTTAAGGCTCAGTTTGTTCCCGTCCACACTGGCCTCCCAGAATCTCTGGAACAGATTAAGATGAATACTGCCTGACGTACGAATTACCTGAGTGAGGCAGCTCAGCTATCGGACAGCTTTAGGAAGCTTATGTGACTCAGATAACTGAACTCCGCAAAATAGTTCATGTTATTTGACAACGGTCTGCAAATAGTCGCGAGTGAATGAGTTTAGTTTACGCCCCACTCAGAAATATTCCGGCGGTCTGTAAGTAATCGCGTCTGGATCAGACAATCCAGTGGACAGTAGCATGAGCTTGGATCTACGCAACTGGGATACGAAGACATGTGCAAACAATGTCAGGAAGCCTGACCATCCGATCCCGTTAGTCACCTCTTACAACAAGCAGGGTTGCTGTAGATCAGTTCTAACACGTATCTTCACGGGTCTGTAAATAGTTGTTTCTGGGGCAAGGAATCAAATGATCTATATCATGAGCATCAATTGTGCGACATAGTTATCATCATAATCTACACAGCACCGACCTTGCCAAATCCTCTTGTTCCTCCATGCAGACTGTTGGGGCCATCGTTGACTACCAGAGAGTAGTTGGTGCCATCGAGGCTGAACTGTCCACCAGCGATCCTGTTAGCCACCCGACCAATCAGAGCACCAACGTACCCGCTCTTAGCATAGCCTCATACCAGGAAAAAATATACTGACCAGCAACAGAAACGCAACTCTGCCTTTTTGTCAAGTTTTTAAACCTGAGACATAGGCATGCTTACTTGCAAGAGATTTAATTTTTTTCGAAAATTGCGTTTCTTTTGCTGTTCAGTATGTTAGAAAAAAATATATGTATTTTGTATAAAGCTTCTCACCCTGTGTAAATGGGCATTTTGTTTAATATGTAACTGATTCACAACAATTAGCTAAAGCACGTGTTGATATAAATATGTCTTGTCTACCTTCCATGTCATCAAAGCCGAGGCTGATGTCCTCCATCTTGCCTTCCCTGTCGGGAACGATGATGTCAGTGATGATGCCGCCATAATCCAGGATTCTCACGATGACATTGTTCTTGTTCTTAAAGGTGTATCTGCAATATGGAAACATCTCATGATTGGCTTCGTCATGTTCTGGAAGGTGAATCTGAAATGAGGAAACCACGTTACGGTGAGGTTGTTCTTGGTCTGAGACGTGTGTTTGGAACATTGGCATCTCAATGGTACCATATGCATATGCATAATTGGAAGACTGACAAACATGTCATTAATTTATGTCGAGGTGCCTGCATATATCGATACTGAATACGTAATGTGTCTTGTTACAGAAAAACTGTCGACTATTTATGAAATATCAAGGCAGAATGTTTGTTTTAGACATGCAGCAAAGTGTCGCTCAGTAGATATACTAGTATCATTCAAGCGATGGGGTCTCATCGGATCATGTGTTATTGACATTCTGTATATAACAGTAATTCTAATGAATAAAACGCTTTTTCCATGATCATAAGGCATGCATACTGGACAAAACTTGTTAGTGATATATGTAAATTTTCAAATCCTGAATAATGATCTACTTGTTCATTGACATAGTAACTAAAGATCAATCCTAAAAAGACCAATATCCCAAATCTATTTTGTTCAGTATATTTTTACAGCTGGTCAGCCTATATAAATCTGACTGTATTTATGAATCGCTATCCCAGAGTGATGAAAATAGGTGTTAGCAAACAGGTGTTCCCCTATGCCACCTGTCAAAAACACACTAATGAGGACAGTTTCGTAACAGTGTGCCGACATTTTGCCGACTGCAACCACCCACCTAACACAGACATGCTCGATAATTTCGACGTCTTCTCTGTAAAGATGATTTCTATTAACTATTTCTGAATGTGGCACAAAATAAACGTCACTTATTTTACACTGCAGTACATGGTAGACCTGTTCTACGAATAGATGTCATAAAATGACTGTTGTATAACTATGTTTATGCAAGCTGTTACAGTCGTCTTAAAAATGGTTTCACTGAGATAAAGTAACTTCTTAGCTCTGTTCTGGATTCTCTGTCCGATAACAAAGTCCTTGACCCTGTTCAACAGCCTAGCGCTCCAGGCATTGACTCCAAAGCAAGATTGCTACATACATACACCTCTGAGTTAAACGCTCCATTCTCATGTCACCTTGTAACTGCCTCCCCTTCTGCAGTTTTACCAAATATGTCCTTGGAGATCGGCATGGTTGAGTCGAGAGACAACAGTTGATACACGCCTTAGTCAGTCGTGAATAGCGTGAGATAGTTATCTGCCCTTATGACAATAGGGCTCATCTCAAAACATTTTTATCATAATTTATAATAGACTGTTTGTTACTGTCGAAAAAATATAATAGTTACTCTACAGTTTGGGACAGGGATACAGAAGGTACTATTAGACGCATGTTAACTCGTAGCATCCAGTGAATATCAGAACCTACTGAAGATGATGGATGGTCACAGAATCGACCCTTGCCCGATCTAGTGATAGATTCTATAATCGTGCCTCGCATATTCGGAGTCATAACCCAGCAGTCAGAGTAAACACTCAAAACGTTTAGAGAATCTCTGAGCCTATTTAATGATTGAACTCCTTGTTGTCGTTGGTCATGTGACTGGAGAAAGGGTTCTCTTTTCCCGTCAGCTGTCAGCAGCTGAGAAAGGTTCTCCCACTGTCCTGACAGAATATATCTGACACCATTAAAGAGTAACGATCTCCGTGTCCACAGGATGAAACGTTCAGGTGTCTTTATAGCTTCTTCCCAGACGGTCAGTTGACTGAGTCAGTGTCTGGAAGACTGAGTCTGAACCTACCAATGGTAGGAAACAGTAAAAACAGAAGCACAGGTCTAGACAGTTCATACACATGTGATCGTGTTAAGGAAACACACCGATAGGGAAACACTTCATTTAAAAAGAAAACAAACACCAGGACAATCCAATATAACTGTTATTGTAACGCTTCGATCGGATTTACAAAGTCCTAACTATAAAAAAGCCTGTTGACGATGTCATTAAAGACAAAGACATAATTCACTGTAAATATAACTCTTGTTCTTCTTGCTCTTCTTGTTCTGAAGTGTTTTTCACTGTCTACGGTTATCAAGGATGTGCGATTACATGTAGTTAACATGTTTACGAACATTGTACGTCTATATATGTGAAGCGTTCCTAAAAGCTACACCTTTGTCCATTGCCATAGCTGATAAAAGTACATGCTGCTTGAATGAAGGAGCTCACACAATAGCTGAATTAGATTCCAGAAGCCAAGAGCAAGGAACAACATATTATAATTTTGTTAGACCCATGTATACAGTATCAGTGTGATAAGACAACAGGGACATCACTGATTGTAATACGGCAAGGAACAATGAAGCTCTCTTTCCTCAGTTGCTGACTCCAAACGTATACGATGTCGTCTGCCTGTATATTTCCCCTGGACGTAGTACGGTGTTGGGGAAACTTGGCTGAAACAGGCGGAAAACGAATCTTAAAATGCGGGCAGCTGTGGTATATATATCTACAAACGGAAACTGAGAAAGTATGAGAACTGGCAGCCGGGTGAGGTGTCTGTTAGGTGTCTACATATTCTATCTATTTTGGTATATTATTTTCTAATAGATTATGCAAAAATCCAATAAGGCTACCATACCAGTCACCATAATGTTTCTCCTAAAGTCATGTTCAGAATGTTTGATTTTTAGGTGAACCCTGTTTGATCAGGGTAGTACTGACCCACCTGACTGATGGTGTCAGTTTTGTGCTGACACATTTCATTTGTGCTGTCAGGGTAGTGCTGACTACTTGATTGATGTTGTCATGGTGGTGTTCACCAACCTGATTGATGTTGTCAGGGTAGTGTTGACACACCTGATTGATGCTGTCAGGGTAGTGTTAACCCACCTGATTGATGCTGTCGGGGTAGTGCTGAGCCTCCAGACAGAATCCTCCAAACTGGGAGTAGTTGGCACCTCCTTTCCCCGTCAGGTCTTTAATGAAGAACCCGGTGTAGAACTGCACTCCTGGTTCGGTGGTGTGACACTCCATCCACCTTCCACTCGGCGGGTGCTCTACTCTGCAATTAGTCGTTGTATCAAAATACGAGTTTCCTATAAAACGACTACAACAGACCTGTTAAAAGAAATCTCAAACTTGCAATAATCCAGATTGTTTCAGACAAACAGAGTATTAAGTCTATACCGAATGATCATAGTATTTTTCTCCGGCAACATCAATATTTTCTGAATATCATGTTACAAACTGGTGTTATAAAGAACTAAAATCATTGGTCCATTTAAGCACTTTCTATCGTATTTTACAGTATTAATCCATTCTACTTCTCTGTATAATTTCCAAAGTCCCAACCTTGCTGCTAGGCGCCTTTCTCCAGATACAGACAGATTGAAGTTGTGGTCGAATCCTTTTCCACCAGGCACCTGTCCAAGCCGGTCCCCAAGACGTACAGGAGACCTTAGGTCCCATTCCGTTCCCTCCACTTTCCGGATCTCACCTGGAACAGTCCAAACACTACAACGTGAAGAGGTACTAACAGGTAGAATAATTGTCTGCAAATCTTCACCACACGTCGTTACCAGTAGCTGCTGATTTACCTGTTGGAATCGCGTTGTCATCCACAGGTAGGAAAGACTCTGCATTGAGTTGAACAACATGGTCATCAACTTTGCCTGAGCCCTGGCGAAAAGCAAACAGACAACATGATTTAATCGTATCATGAACAACATGGGTCTATGTTAGCGTGTGAATTGGTTTAAAGCCTAAATGTTTGATTAGTATTCTTGAGGTTTTGTGGATAACTTGATCGTTGCATACAGTGAAGTCACAGGGGTTCGAATCTCTGTTTGAACAATAACTTTTAAAGGTATAAATCTAGACTTGCAATCGTATGTTGTTTTTACATGTTATGATATACATTTGAACGAAATCGGCGAAGAAATGATTTTTTTTAGAAAATTCTACTGCTACATTCTACGATAGCTTGTGACAAGGGGTCCAGGCTTTTGCTACAACCGTAAATTCGACACATCAGAGTTCAACGGTGTTTGTACCAATCAATACACATATGCTCACATTTCATGTTATGTCAACTGGCTTGTCTTGAAAGTTAATCAACTCACATGACCTCCCAGATTGAAGTAGGCATGGTTGGTGAAGTTGACAGGTGTTGCCTTGGTCGATGTTGCCGTGTAGTCAATGATCAGCTCATTCTCATCAGTCAGTTCGTAGGTGACTGTCAGAGTTACCTCCCCTGGGTAATTCTCCTCACCATCAGGGCTAATGTATTTAAGACTCAGTTTGTTTCCGTCAACCTTGGCCTCCCACGATCTCTAGAAATTTTGCAATATCGACGAATTATGTACATAGGACAAAGACTTTGTATATAACTACCCTGAGAACGGATTTCAAAGATTATGACTGAGAAGTTTTTTCTTGCTTTGTGAGGACAATCTGTCGTGATATTTATCGCGTACCTGGTACTTTTTTCTACCTGTAATTGAAAAAAATAATATGACCAACGTTTCCCGAAAGCTTCGACACAATCAATAGTTCTTGACGTATTTCCTTCACCACAATACCTATTGAAAGATGGGTAGGCGTGGCACGCTATCTTGTAAAGCCAAACGGTTGTAGACTTAGACTAACCTTGTCAAATCCTCTCTTTCCCCCATGCAGACTATTGGGTCCGTTGTTGACAAACAGGGAGTAGGTAGTTCCATCGAGACTGAACTGTCCGCCAGCGATCCTGTTAGCCACCCGACCAATCAGAGCACCCATAAATCTGCCCCCGGCATAGCCTTGAGACGTAAGGGAAATTATGAACAGAAGATGATCTTTGAATATTACAGGTCGTTGATGGTTGTATTTATTACCTTCATCTATACCGTACAAGTGAAAATATACTCACATTGTAGTTGTTTCAGTATCAAGTTATCGAGAATCACAAATGTTACTATTCGTCTCTACCTTCCATGTCATCAAAGCCGAGGTTGACGTCCTCCATCTTGCCGTCTCTGTCGGGAACAATGATGTCTGTGATGATGCCGCCATAATCCAGGATTCTCACGATGACGTTGTTCTTGTTCTGGAAGGTGTATCTGCAATACGGAAATATTTCATGATTTTGTTGTTTTTTGGTCTTGAAGGTGAATCTGAAATAAGAATACAACTCAAGGTGACGTTTTGCTTGTTCCTGAAGGTGTATCTGAAATAAGGATACATCTCAAGGTGACGTTTTGCTTGTTTCTGAAGGTGTATCTGAAATAAAGAACATCTCAAGGTGACGTTTTGCTTGTTCCTGAAGGTGTATCTGAAATAAGGAAACACATAGCGGTGGCGTTCCTCTTATTCTAGGAGATGTATTTGAAAGTAGGGTACAACTCGAGGTCACGTTTTTCTTGTTCTGGAAGGTGCATCTAAAACTAGGAAACCACTCACGGTAACAATTTTCTCGTTCTTGAAGGTGTATCTGAAATTAGGAAACAACTCAAGGTGGCGCTTTTCTCGTTCTTCAAGGTGTACCCGAAATACGAAAACAGATCATGGTGGCGTTTTCTTAAACATGTATCTGGAACATTGGAACTTACTCTCTAAATAAGTAAGAACAAGTACTCAAGACCATCTGCATTATCTGACAGAACAAACGCAATGTTGTCAACCGCATGTAATAAATGTAACGTATGTAACATGAATACGACAGATCTAGACGCGAAAGCGCAAGTTACATACTGCCTTGACATATGCCCCAGGTCTCTGCTGTGTTGCACCGGCACATTCAAGGTAGTCGTGTAGTCTGGGTGCAGTGTTAAGTGTCATTTAATACAGACAACGGCCACAACGTTGAGATTGGTATACTTTAGGAACCTGACAGCTGTAGCGCTTTCTGATTAGGAATAGTCTTAGTTTCATCTAAATAATAATTCGAGCCTGGTCGAAACGCTAGTAATTCATATCATTAGAAGCAGCTTTCATTCTAGTCCGTCCGAACGGCTTCTAGGATCCGTCAGTTTTGGGGATGCCCCAAGGGGTGACCAGAAGGAATCCATTTCTGTCTAATGTTAAAGCGGCATCAAGCATCATGGTAGCAGGAAATATACATATGTATTGCAACAGCTGGTAAATTGTATATCTGTCTCAATACATGGATACCTGGATGATCATGAATGATGCTGGCCAGAAGTAGGCAGATATGCATGCAGTGTTACCGGACCTTTTTCTAGCCGATAAATAACATACTGGCTGAATAAAAGCACTTAGTCAGGTGCCTATATGGGGTGATACCGATAAAGATGTGCGGGGTAATCAGCTAGAATGGCATTGGGTTTGGGGGGTGGGTGGGTTGAACGGACACAAATTTGAAGTAACTCACTTCCGTAAGATGAGACCACATGAATCAGATGCGCTTCGTTGTGGGACAGGACTGAAGTTCTGGAAACGCTCATCTATACGATAGTGCTGGTTCAAGTTCATTCTTATGCAGGGCAAGTGGTCAGTTCACTATCAGTCGTACTAGGGTCGTATGCAGACGGGTTTGTACAAATTATAACGTGACCATAATGTCCCAGATTCTCGGTAAGCATCAGAGATAACACCCTCTGACCCCATTAAATAACTAAAGTATAAAAGGCCACGGTATGACCGATGGCCACGTTGTTGTCTGTGCAGCATTAACATAATCTCACCTTGTAACTTCCTTGCCATCTGCAGTTTTACCAAATGAATCCTTCGAGATCGGCATGGCTGGTTGTGAGACCGACTGGTGATGCACGGTGATACAATTCTGACGATACCGTCAGTTATCTTCTCTTGTGACACTGGGGGCTCATCTCAAAACATTTGTGGCATTTTATTACTTTAGATGTACAGTCAGTACATGCGTATCACGTTGATCTTAATAGCGTGCACATAGTGAAATGGCGTTTTGTTGAATCATTGCATTACGTGTAAAACAACACTGCACGTCTAGTCTATCCAGCACTGCGGGTGTGTTACGTGTAAAACAACACTGCACGTCTAGTCTATCCAGCACTGCGGGTGTGTTACGTGTAAAACAACACTGCACGTCTAGTCTATCCAGCACTGCAGGTGTGTTACGTGTAAAACAACACTGCACGTCTAGTCTATCCAGCACTGTGGGTGTGTTACGTGTAAAACAACACTGCACGTCTAGTCTATCCAGCACTGTGGGTGTGTTACGTGTAAAACAACACTGCACGTCACTGCAGGTGTGTTACGTGTAAAACAACACTGCACGTCTAGTCTGTCCCGCACTGCAGGTGTGTTACGTGTAAAACAACACTGCACGTCTAGCCTATCCCGCACTGCGGGTGTGTTACGTGTAAAACAACACTGCACGTCTAGCCTATCCCGCACTGTGGGTGTGTTACGTGTAAAACAACACTGCACGTCTAGCCTATCCCGCACTGCGGGTGTGTTACGTGTAAAACAACACTGCACGTCTAGTCTATCCAGCACTGCGGGTGTGTTACGTGTAAAACAACACTGCACGTCTAGTCTATCCAGCACTGCGGGTGTGTTACGTGTAAAACAACACTGCACGTCTAGTCTATCCAGCACTGCGGGTGTGTTACGTGTAAAACAACACTGCACGTCTAGTCTATCCAGCACTGCAGGTGTGTTACGTGTAAAACAACACTGCACGTCTAGTCTATCCAGCACTGCGGGTGTGTTACGTGTAAAACAACACTGCACGTCTAGTCTATCCCGCACTGTGGGTGTGTTACGTGTAAAACAACACTGCACGTCACTGCAGGTGTGTTACGTGTAAAACAACACTGCACGTCTAGTCTGTCCCGCACTGCAGGTGTGTTACGTGTAAAACAACACTGCACGTCTAGCCTATCCCGCACTGCGGGTGTGTTACGTGTAAAACAACACTGCACGTCTAGCCTATCCCGCACTGTGGGTGTGTTACGTGTAAAACAACACTGCACGTCTAGCCTATCCCGCACTGCGGGTGTGTTACGTGTAAAACAACACTGCACGTCCAGTCTATCCCGCACTGTGGGTGTGTTACGTGTAAAACAACACTGCACGTCTAGCCTATCCCGCACTGTGGGTGTGTTACGTGTAAAACAACACTGCACGTCTAGTTTATCCAGCACTGTGGGTGTGTTACGTGTAAAACAACACTGCACGTCACTGCAGGTGTGTTAAGTGTAAAACAACACTGCACGTCTAGTTTATCCCGCACTGCAGGTGTGTTACGTGTAAAACAACACTGCACGTGTAGCCTATCCCGCACTGTGGGTGTGTTACGTGTAAAACAACACTGCACGTCTAGTCTATCCCGCACTGTGGGTGTGTTACGTGTAAAACAACACTGCACGTCTAGTCTATCCAGCACTGCAGGTGTGCGTACGCGTCTTGCATGTTTATATATTCAGTGAACGTTTCCCTGTACAACAACACTCTCTGGAACAAACACATGAAAATATTATTGTTAAGTGTACATGTTAGCTTGTCATTAAAAGCTGTACTGAGTCGGACAATTACGTGGGTGATATTATGAGCAATTTGTAGAGTGATCCGTGGATATGATGACATGTATTTAGCTGCGAGTCCAACCACAAGTCCACAAAAGGAGTACTGATAAACGCGGCGCTAAAACGTGATAAGAATTGCCACAGAGAAACTCATATGTGTTTTTCTGTGATGTCGGCAAGGCTTTGTGATTAGTCGTGAGTTTGGAAGGAAACAAAATTAAAATTTCATCCAAATTGACTCCATGCCAGCTACTACCCATGGAGCATCCAAGAAGCCTGTTCGTAGGTCACTTGCGTCAGCTGGTAATGATTCTGTGGTCCTAGTTGACAATGATGTATTTATACCTCTTTTCACAGATGTTAAATTTGAAATCAGGGGACTTTGACGGCCAAGTCAGTAGATTCTGTGTATTAGGGTATTCGACCGCCGGGGGCAGGAGTTTAAGGACACACCGGAAATCCATTACCGTGTGTTCGAATCCCGTTTCTAGGATTATCAGTACCAAAATCGAAGTGATAAAGATCTCATCTGTTACCATTCCTCGGACTGAGGGGACATTTAGCGACTATCCGCATTGTTATACTTATAGGGTCATAACATGTTCCAGAACCGACTCTTCACTGCCGGAATCGATTCCAGGCAGATGTTGAAGCCCGGACTATCTGCTAAGGAAACTTCTGATGAAAAAAATCAGCTGAGGCGAGGTATCACTGAATAGTTTCGTGTATGTGGAGCTAGAAGATCCAAAACTGGACTGATATGAACAGGAAATTGGTTGTTGACGTGTGCATTAGCACGTTCAGTTCAAGCCATCTGACTGAATGGATCCATTCCGTTGAAAGAATCTTGTCCGGATGAGATAGAGCGTCCGTAAAGATATTGATCTTTCCTTGGATTATCTGTTAGGGTGGTTGCCATCCAGACTGTCACTCTGACGGTCAATATCTCTTGTGAGATCTACGAGTCTTCATAGTGTGTTCTGGAACTGTTCATGTCAGCTACTACCATAATGTGTCCGTGGCGATAGGGATAGAAGGGTATAGGTATTGCTGGAAGACCAACCTTCAAGTTCAAAATGTTCACAGGAACTGCAGAATCCAACACCTAGATTCCTGATGTCGTCTTGTTGTCGAGACGAACATCCAGTGTCTATGAGTGATGCATCCATGAACAGTTGACAGTCTGGTTGAGACATCTTGGTGGGAGGCCCGTGGACAGTGTTGTCGGGAATGTTCCACCATGCCAGGTAGCCGTGGGAGATTGAGTCTAGATGTGTCCCTTGATGAGGGGTGATCCAATTGTGTGAGTACTATTTTACGCCGCTTTCAGCAATATGTAACCAATATCACACCGGGGAAACACCAGGAATGGGCTTCACACAGTGTACACGTTCTCGAGCTGAAGAGGTTCTCATGTAAGATCGCGCATGCAGGTATTTGTAACCAGTGACTTGTGCGATCTGAGAGTCGAGAAGAGCTCCTGGTGCCAAGGCGCTCGGTGAAGAGAGTGTAATGGCTCAATACTGTCTGGGAAGACTTCTGCTGAAGTGACCGTATTTGACGATGTGGGTCGTGACCTTGACTCCAGGCCTGCTTCATTGGAGGAGAAACATCTTGCTCACTGGGCCTCTAATGTGATAGCGCTGAGATCTTATCAGCAAGTCCCTGTGATATTAGTGCCATAGATGGTGACCTTGCCCAGTATTGTTAGAACTACAGATGGAATTCAGGCATTGTCTCAATGCCCATAGCGTCATTAAATCATTCAACCATCTGTGACAAAATCAAACACAAACTATCTTTCTTCATGCAGTTTAATACATCTCTAAAACATATTGCTGTCATGGATCTTTAAACCTTCATAATCTCTCAATAAAATATAGATATCTCTTTCAAAACAGTTCCATGGCACTAAATGCAATGTATACTTAATAATCTCAACAACTTGTTCACACCTATAAATACCACATACCATTCTATGGAATGACTCATCTAATAAAACCACAACAGCTGCACACGGCATTTGATTCATGCAGTTATTTTTCCCTCACTAACATTCACTCTAATTCACTTGTTTCAGTTTATTCATATAGTACTTGGTCGGATGTAGAACAAGTTGGGCCACTGTTGTGTCCCCAAAGATGCTGTAATGTATATCTAATGAATGACAAGAGTGGGTGAGTTGGATTAAATGCTACTTTTGACAATATTCCATTAAAAGCTCAAAATGGAACCAACAGGAATGGGTGCAACACTAACAAAACTAGAAAAAAATTATGGCCAAAATCCGGGGACTTTGGTCTGCCTGTGGGACAGATTTTTGCATCTGGGCCACATTCCCCCCACACACCAAAAGTCATTGTGTTTCCCCTTAATGGTATGTGTCAGCCTGGGTAACAAAAAGTACCATCTTTAAATATTGCTTTGGATCATACTTATGAGATTCCATGTTCCTCAAAGAATCCTTATCCACCAAGGAGAAGGAAGATATAAGACTGACAGAGTAATGACTGACACTACCGTCAGCAATGCTACAGTCACATCAAAGCTCCCGTAACAAACTGGAGAGAAAACATGTGGAATGACCCTTGTAGATCAACAACCAAACATGAGACATACTGTTCAACATGTTGTAACCCAACTCACTCACTCACTCATTGTTCAATATTACAACAAATACTCAGTTAACCTCATAAACATAAATATAGCCTCCACCATAAAATGCGAAATGCAAGAGCTTGGCATAAACAAAATATTTCCTCAATACTCAACTAAATGCAACATAAAACCTAGTTTAAATGTTCTGTAATATGATACAACTCAAAAGAAGTTGGCAACTAACTGATATTATTATAGTTAGTTATCAATAGATAATGTTACATCTATAGTAATACCTCCTTCACCATCACTCAGTTGTGAAGTATTAAAGTTCTGCTTGAATCTTTCAAAATATTCGGGAGTGTGTTTACTTATTCCACAAAATACCCCCTTAAGGGACCGTTCATAAGTTTTGACTAGGATGGGTGACGATGCTTTTCATGGAGAAGCAATGCAATTGACATGTCATGTACAAATTCAATGATCCCACATTCTACCGTCCCATAATTTGTAAACATAGTTTTTCAATATTTCTATGTTTAAACTGCTTACCTCCAACCCAACCTTCCCCATCCCCAACCCCTTCCTAAAATATGTAAACAAAATTGACAGTCCCCTGCCTCCACTGAACAAAATGGGTTACCCACCCCTCTCTAAATCATCAATTACCCCCCTCTAGCAATAAACTATGGATGGTAACATCATCAGTATTGACAATCAACTAAAATGAAAAACAAATCATTGTCTCTAACATCACTGATTGGGTTGGCATCTAGGATGCTTACTATGTAAATGTTTTTCTTAATTATTCAACAATTTTCAACATCATGTGAATCACCTAACCATAATTTTCTAAACACATAAAATCTCACATATAATTCGAGTTTGTATCTATCAATAACTGCTGTAAAATACAAACCTCCCTTTGATTTATGGCTGCCATTAAGACTGATTCAATCACTGTTTCACTTGCTAACCAGTCTGATATCATCAAGTCTGTACTTCTCCACATCATATCCCAAGACCTCCCTCTACATGAAGACTTTTTTTAAGACTGGCAGTAGTCTATCAATGTGCCCAGTAGTGTTAGTTTGCATTTTGGAAAGGGAATTGCCTCAGCTGTAGGGTTTAGCTGCTGATACCAAACTTGTAAGATGTCGTCTGTTCGTAAGTTTCGCCTTCACGCAGAACACAGTTTGGGAAACTTGGCTGAAACAGAAACTAATGTGAGCAGATTTTGATGAACTGTCATCACTGATCCATATGTATTGCACCATTGATATAATTTTTTGGTCTTCAGATTGAACATTACACAAATACATTTCCGTATCATTGGTAGTGCTGACCAATCTGATGAATGCTGTCAGGGTAATGTTGACCCACTGGACTGAAGTTGTCAGGGTAGTGTTGACCCACCTGATTGATGTTGTGAGGGTAGTGTTGACCCACCTGATTGATGATGCTTGTTGTCAGAGTAGTGTTGACCCACCTGATTGATGTTGTCAGGGTAGTGTTGACCCACCTGATTGATGATGCTTGTTGTCAGAGTAGTGTTGACCCACCTGACTGATGTTGTGAGGGTAGTGTTGACCTACCTGACTGATGTTGTCAGGGTAGTGCTGACCCACCTGATTGATGCTTGTTGTCAGGGTAGTCTTGACCCACCTGACTGATGTTGTCAGGGTAGTGTTGACCCACCTGATTGATGTTGTTAGGATAGCATTCACCCACCTGACTGATGTTGTTAGGATAGCATTCACCCACCTGACTGATGTTGTCAGGGTAGTGTTGACCCACCTGATTGATGTTGTTAGGATAGCATTCACCCACCGGACTGATGTTGTCAGGGTAGTGTTGACCCACCTGATTGATGTTGTCAGGGTAGTGTTGACCCACCTGATTGATGATGCTTGTTGTCAGAGTAGTGTTGACCCACCTGATTGATGTTGTCAGGGTAGTGTTGACCCACCTGATTGATGATGCTTGTTGTCAGAGTAGTGTTGACCCACCTGACTGATGTTGTGAGGGTAGTGTTGACCTACCTGACTGATGTTGTCAGGGTAGTGCTGACCCACCTGATTGATGCTTGTTGTCAGGGTAGTCTTGACCCACCTGACTGATGTTGTCAGGGTAGTGTTGACCCACCTGATTGATGTTGTTAGGATAGCATTCACCCACCTGACTGATGTTGTCAGGGTAGTGTTGACCCACCTGATTGATGTTGTCAGGGTAGTGTTGACCCACCTGATTGATGCTTGTTGTCAGGGTAGTGTTGACCCACCTGACTGATGTTGTCAGGGTAGTGTTGACCTACCTGATTGATGTTGTCAGGGTAGTGAAGACCCACCTGATTGATGCTGTCAGGATAATGCTGAGCCTCCAGACAGAATCCCCCGTACTGGGAGTAGATGGCTCCAGCTTTCCCTGCCACATCCTGCAGATAGAAGCTGGTGTAGAACTGCACTCCTGGTTCGGTGGTGTGGCACTCCATCCACCTTCCACTTGGTGGGTGTTCCACTCTGTCAGCATAAAATGCACTGTCACTGGCTTCATCACAGGCAGTCCACAGATTCAAAACAATGTCCGAGCAATTCAAATTAGATTTATGGAAACAGTTCTTTGTATGTGTCACACTTTGACTGAAATGTGTAATCAAGCTCATTATATATTTGTCACTCTACCTTGCTGCTAGACGCATTTCTCCAGACAGGGACAGGTTGAAGTTGTGGTCGAATCCCTTGCCACCGGGCACCTGTCCAAGCCGGTCCCCAAGACGTACAAGGGACCTCAGGTCCCATTCTGTTCCCTCCACTTTCTTGATCTCACCTGGAACATGTGAGTAATTGGTACACACTGAAAACTATTATTTAATGAGGATAAGTTCAGAAGTGAAATGAAGGATAAAAACAGTAAATTCCTGAAGTTCTTAGACCACTGAAACTCATGAAAATGAAGTGTGCAGTCCCTCTTTCTAACCAGCGTGAACACCTCTTTTCTCAAAAAGCTGCTGTAACAAGTTCTAACCCTGCCTACAATACACGGACTCCTTTCATGATACAACTTTCACTAAGGTTAACCTTACCTCCCCTTCTTTAACAATGCACTGAGGTAACCACAGTGACTTGTGATCACCTTAGTGGAAGCCCTTCTACCCAGTGAGAGACTTGTACCTGTTGGTATAGAGTTATCATCCAGAGGCAGGAAATGCTCTGCATTGATCTTCACAAGATGATCATCAACCTTCCCAGATGCCTGGCAACAGATTTTGTAAATTTATGCAAATGATGCTACAGGATAATTTCTATTTGAGCAATTATTGGTCAAAACATGACAATTCATTATTCCTTTATTTTTGTTGTCAAATGCCACATTAACTCATTAAGGCCGAGAGCCGCATATATGCGGCAAATTAATTAGCTTCTCACAGCGAGAGCCGCGTATTGGTGGTAATAAAAAGCACCTCTTATTCAGCGAGAGCCGTATATTGGGGGTTATGAAAAGCACCTCTCATTCAGCGAGAGCCGTGTAATGGGGGTTTTACATTTTAAATTCGTACTGTACCTATAACTTCAATGAATTTAGCAGTAATGATCAAAGATTAGCCTTTCCTATGAGAGAGGTTACTTTCTGTGTTAATCAGAAGAACTATTAATGTGTTTTGCTTGCAATGTCGGGGGCTTATACAGGCAAATGAACACATGTCTGCGAGAAAAGGGATTATGAGATGTTGTTACAGGAGGTAAGTGTTTATTACTCGTCACTGGGAGTGAATACTAAGATACTATGTTTGCACATTGATTGAATTAACGGTGACAAGGTTACAAAACCTTCTTCTAAACTAAATCATTCATTCATTCGTTGTAATAGTTCATATAATGAATCGTAGACATAAATAGCAATACTGTATTACACTCATGTTCGTGTAGATTTGAAATAAACCAAGTTACTAATTTAGACCTAATTCATTTGCAATTACTGATTTTTAAAGTTGACAATAATACAATAATCGAATATGAAGTGATAAATCTTGCATCTACTCATAATATACATATACAGTACACATAAACCATACAAAGGTAACTGGGGTATTTTGATCAAGATGTTTCATGCTTATTTGAAACGTGATTTTTCAATGCAATTTACATAAACATTGTGTAAGAAACGTTTGTATTTGATCTCTGTAATTATCTTATCCAGTGTAATGATCACATGTATCAGGTCCATCGTCAATAAAAGGAGGATAATATATCAGTTACGTAATTGATGCGTATAATCATTCAATCAGACAACACTAAATGAGATATGTGAACACCTCTTTTAACCTCAAAATAACAGCCTCTGGCCGAATGCATGTCCAGGTAAAGTTTTTTCTCGTGACAAGTGTAAAACAAACTAATGCGCTGTTACATCACTGGACAACCTGTTTTGTGGAGTCACGCTCATTGTCAATCTTCTGAACCTCGTTTGCTTTCAAAACAAATATAAGTATGCCCATTTTCATAAATATTTGGGGAGATTCAACTTCAAGTGTATACATCACAATAAATCAGTATTGTGTTACTTTTTTAATTCTATAATATATTTACTTGAATTATGATATTTATTCGTAACAATGTGCCGATTATATTGAAATGTTCAGCAAGCCATTATGTTTGATGTACAAGTAGTGTGCGCAAAAACTATATAAAATAGTACAAATAAATACTATCTCTACTCAATGGTTGGATTGGGTTATCCCGGGTAAAAATAATCGGATTGTAGCGCTTTGAGCGCTTCAAAGAAAAATAAACTCAACAAATTGCTTGTTAGTTCTACATGTACATTTCAGGCATCCTTACGATTATGTATGTTCAGGATACACAAACTTTTCATGATAGCTAGAGTTGATAAAACCGAAACTAGCATATCGATTGGTCAACGATCAAACCAATAGTCAATCTGTATCCAAGCTGTCTTGTGACCGAACGTACTCTTCAGAAATTTAGCCCACGCCCAATCACCTGTCATTTCCAATGTGACAGGTATCTCATGATACGATTGGTCATAGAAAACAAATCAGGGACTATATTGAACAGTTAAGATACAAAACGACCTATTCGGGAACTTTGATGATGCCCATCCCGTGACCCTTTGTCTTATGTATGTGCAAGGAATAGCATTATACAATATGTATGCATGTATGTTCGTGCGATAACGTATATTTTCTGCATTACATCTAGATTAACCAAAGCGACAAACTGTGAATCTGTTATATGTAAAACTAGCTTATTAGTACTTTCCTTAAAATATTCAGTATACACTAGCAATGTATCAGCGAAAACACTTCTCTCATATATTATTAGGCATGTGCGTAAATTCGTCTTTACTGCCATTGACATAGATGTTTTGAACAATTTAATCTCACAAAATGATATGAGAGGGACATCATTTGGTTTAAGTATGTCTTACATACAAAGAATCCAAACATGTGTGAAGAAAGAAACACTTACATAATCCCTTACTTTATGTGCTATTGAATGTTTCTTGACACCTCTCTGTAATTATCACGTGTAGCAACTAATTCCGTTGATCCATCATCAGTAAAAGCAGGATAGCATATTAGTCATGGTATTGCGTATCATCATTCAGACTAGAGTAATAAGATTATTTAGCGCTACTTTTGGTCTTGAAACAACAGTCTCCAGTAGAATTTATACGTAGCCACGCCCCTACTCCCTTATTGAACGGACTGTCCCGGGACAAGCGTAAAATAAACATGTGTTGTTATTTTGTCGGACAACCCATTTGATGGTGCTACGTACGCTTCATTCTCTGTACTGTATATGCACAAATGGGTGCAATCTGGTGAACCTTGATAACGATACGATATCAGACAATACACAAATTGTTACATGATAGTTAGAATATACAACCAAAACACAAATATCCACTGGTCAACAATACAATAAAAAATCAATGTATCCAATCTGGGTGACCAAACGTGCCCTTCAGAAATTTAGGCCACGCCCCATCACCTTGCCCTTCCTTTTTGACAGGTTCTCACGATACGATTGGTCAAAGTATCAGCCAATATAATGAGTAACTGAGATATAATGCGTTACATTCGGGATATTTTATCCCATCACATGACGGGAAGCTTTGTTTAGCATCGAGTAATGATAAATGTATCATGCAGTATGTATGTGTATGAATGGTGATGTATGTTTGCAGCGTTAAGTTAAGATGAACAAAGTGACAAACTATAAATTCTCTATATGCTCCATGTTACTTACACACCTATTGATACTTTCCTTGAAATAGTCAGTAAGCACAAGCAATGTATTGGCAAAAAATGTAGACGATTATAATGCAAGTCCCCCCCTCGCCCTCTATTATAACTCTATTATAAATAACATATTATAATTCAGTCAATACGATGAGAGAGACAGGAGGAATTTGTATATTTGTTCATCTCGTACGTACAAAGACCGCGTAGGTGTTGATAAAAGAACAGCACACATTGGCAAAGGGGTATAAGAGACACATGTAATAAATTACATGAAATGCTGTAATATAAGTATTCACATCGGCCTCTTTTCCATTTACATCTTTACGACACAATTAAATAATCAGTACTTGTTTGTGAGACTAGACAGTTTCCTGTCATATCCGAGACCTGCCAGGGAAATCAGGCATGATTAGCACTAATTAGCCTCGTCGCAGCAATCAGGCAGTCAGCGAGGGGTGCCAGGTGTTGGGCAGTGGAGCAGCTCCAGGGCTTAATGAGTTAAGCAATATTCCCACATGAATCTTTCATATATATGATAAGTTTGTATCTTGGATATCTAATTGAGCCGTGATACTTGTTCTAATCAACATCAGCAATGATAAGTTTGTATCTTGGATATCTAATTGAGCAGTGCTACTTGTTCTATTCAACATCAGCAATGATAAGTTTGTATCTTGGATATCTAATTGAGCAGTGCTACTTGTTCTATTCAACATCAGCAATGCTAAGTTTGTATCTTGGATATCTAATTGAGCAGTGCTACTTGTTCTATTCAACATCAGCAATGATAAGTTTGTATCTTGGATATCTAATTGAGCAGTGCTACTTGTTCTATTCAACATCAGCAATGATAAGTTTGTATCTTGGATATCTAATTGAGCAGTGCTACTTGTTCTATTCAACATCAGCAATGACAAGTTTGTATCTTGGATATCTAATTGAGCAGTGCTACTTGTTCTATTCAACATCAGCAATGATAAGTTTGTATCTTGGATATCTAATTGAGCAGTGCTACTTGTTCTATTCAACATCAGCAATGACAAGTTTGTATCTTGGATATCTAATTGAGCAGTGCTACTTGTTCTGTTCAACATCAGCAATGATAAGTTTGTATCTTGGATATCTAATTGAGCAGTGCTACTTGTTCTATTCAACATCAGCAATGATAAGTTTGTATCTTGGATATCTAATTGAGCTGTGATACTTGCTCTAATCAACATCAGCAATGATAAGTTTGAATGTTATCATCTGAAACACAAATACCAGAACTCACATGACCTCCCAGATTGAAGTAGGCATGGTTGGTGAAGTTGACAGGTGTTGCCTTGGTCGATGTTGCCTTGTAGTCAATGATCAGCTCATTCTCATCAGTCAGTTCGTAGGTGACTGTAAGAGTTACCTCCCCTGGGTAGCTCTCCTCACCGTCAGGGCTGACATAAGTCAGGTTCAGCCTGTTTCCATCAACCTTGGCGTCCCATCGTCGCTAAAGAGGTGAATTATATTTCAACTGTTCGTACCACTCAAGCACAGTTTACATGACATACACAAAAGTGTTGGTTGGTATCCAGGGCTTAGATTTTGACAGCGTTCTAGTTATATCCCAATGCCAAGGTAAAGAGTGAGTGAGTGTGTGAGTGAGTGAGTGAATGAGTGAGTGAGTGAGTTGGGTTTTATACTGCTCTCAGAACCATTCCAGCCCAGAAATGGTTATGATTGTCTCCATATAGGGAATCGAACCCAGGTCCTCGGCATGATGAGTGGACGCTTTAACTACTTGGCTACCCCAGTACCCCCAAATAATGTGGGCGGACAGCCTAGTCACAGCCTGCTTGTGGTGCTGCCATCCCTTGAACCATAACTGATAACAAGGACTAGGACGGTAATAATTCACCCAGACCTCGATTCAAGTCGATTTTGACACTGGACCCTCAGTTCGATCAATTTTGTATTCAATTCATCATACGAGTAATCAAATTTCATTTTTCTGTCAGAGTCTGCTTTTTAAGCATGAAATCCATCCATCAACTTGGCATTATCTACTGACAATGATTCTTACTGGATAATTAGCCTGTCGTCAACCAATCATGTTTCACCTTCTTTCTGTGCTCGAAACTGCTCGAGTTAGGGTAAAAATTACGTTTTGGCTGTGTGGAAATAATTAAAATAGTTTTTCAAATATCAAATCAAAACAGTTATAATGGTTAACGAAATACAAAATTCAGGTCTCAGATTTGCTTTTTGATAAACACACCAAATCGTTGCAGACCATTCATATTTGGATTATATTTTCTAAGTAAAGTACAGATTCAGGCACCTAATTGAATCCCGGATGGTACTACAATTACACTAAAACGTGTACTTTCAAATTTTACATGTTACCATGGTTACAGCTGATGTTCAGCTATTCTAAAAGGCAAATATAATGTACATACATAATCTTAATTTATTAGTTTGAAAATGGACTGGCATTCATTATACAAATAAAATTTAATTTCTAAATTATCATGTCTGTGATGTTTAAATGCAAAGTTTATGTTGTCTTTGCCAATTTTAGTGAAGAGCCTAACAAGCTCAACAAGCTACTGTTGCCATTAACATAAGCTGGTTCCTTATTCTTTTTGCATACACTGATATATATATAAGAGACAGAGCCCAGTTTACCATTACCTAGACTAAGAACTAGTCTCTGAAATGAACATATTTTACTGAAAGTGAAAAACAAGTTAAAATAAAATAATATTTTTGTGAAAGTTTTCCCTACACTGTCCGTGCTTATTATCAGTAAACTCACCTTATCAAACCCTCTCTTTCCTCCATGCAGACTGTTGGGTCCATTGTTGACAAACAGGGAGTAAGTCTTGCCATCAAGACTGAACCGTCCACCAGCGATCCTGTTGGCATATCGTCCAATCAGAGCACCCATGTATGGACCCCCAGCATAGCCTATGCAAAATTATGAAGGTCAAATTCTAAAAACAAACTTGAACGATTACTTCCACCCAACATGGCTTATTTTAAGCCCTAATAACAAAGACTGAAAATGATTATAGCCTGTTTTTTAAACAAAACATGCAATTATCCTTTTATCATTGGTTAATATTTCAAGGATTCAATCGTCATGATCATGTTGTTGGTTTCAGAGGGACTGAATTATTTTAAGGGAATGAACATGTTCAGTTTGTCATATTGTTGTAGTTTCTACTATATATATGTATACCTTCCATGTTATCAAAGCCAAGACTGACATCCTCCATCTTGCCTTCCCTGTCGGGGACAATGATGTCAGTGATGATGCCGCCATAATCTAGGATTCTCACGATGACATTGTTCTTGTTCTTAAAGGTGTATCTGCAATATGGAAACATTCCCATGATGTTCTTCTTGTGTATCTGGAGTTAGGAAGTGTTTATAGTTTACAAATCCAAGCATCAAAAGCTTAATTTTGTAATACCATTCCCTGTTATTCTCTACCATTCAGTGTATTTGAATACATCACTGATATCTGATGCCAGGTGCAACAAAAAATCAAGTACGAAAATGAAAATATTAAGAATGACTCCTGAAATCTACTTCAAATGGAGATAGTTTTATCATTCAGTTTTTTGCAGATTTGATAGATGTTTTCATAAAGGTATTTCAATTTAAGGCTTCAAAAACCTGATATTACAAACAATTAACTCATTAAGGCGGAGAGCCGCATATGTGCGGCAACTTCATTAGCTTCTCATAATGAGAGCCGCGTATTGGGAGAAATAAAAAGCACCTCTTATTCAGCGAGAGCCTTGTATTGGGGGTTATGAAAAGCACCTCTCATTCAGCGAGATCCGCGTATTAGCGGTTTTACATTTTAAATTCGTACTGTACCTCTAATTTCAATGAATTTAGCAGTAATGATCAAAGATTAGCCTTTCTTACGAGAGAGGTTACTTTCTGTGTTAATCAGAAGAACTATTAATGTTTTTGATAACAATTGCTTACAATGTCGGGGGCTTATACAGGCAAATGTCTGCGAGAAAGGGGATTATGAGATGTTGTTACAGGAGGTAAGTGTTTATTACTCGTCATTGGGAGTGAATACTAAGATACTATGTTTGCACATTGATTGAATTAACGGTGACAAGGTTACAAAACCTTCTTCTAAATTAAATCATTCATTCATTCGTTGTAATAGTTCATATAATGAATCATAGACATAAATAGCAATACTGTATTACACTCATGTTCGTGTAGATTTGAAATAAACCAAGTTACTAATTTAGACCTAATTCATTTGCAACTATTGATTTTTAAAGTTGACAATAATACATAATCAAATATGACGTGATAACTCTTGCATCTACTCATAATATACATATATAGTACACATAAACCATCCAAAGGTAACTGAGGTATTTTGTTCAAGATGTTTCATGCTGATTTGAAATGTGATTTTTCAATGCAATTTACATAATCACTGTGTAAGAAACGTTTGTATTTGATCTCTGTAATATCTTATCCAGTGTAATGATCACATGTATCAGATCCATCGTCAATAAAAGGAGGATAATATATCAGTTACGGAATTGATGTGTATAACCATTCAATCAGACGACACTAAATGAGATATGTGAACACCTCTTTCAACCTCAAATAACAGCCTCTGGCTGAATGCATGTCCAGGTAAAGTTTTGTCCCGTGACAAGTGTAATACAAACTTATGCGCTGTTACATCATTGGACAACCTGTTTTGTGGAATCACGCCCATTGTCAATCTTCTGAAGCTCATTTGCTTTCAAAATAAATATAAGTATGCCCATTTTCATAAATATTTGGGGAGATTCAACTACAAGTGTATACATTACAATAATCAGTATCGTGTAACTTTTTTGAATTTTATAATACATGTACTTGAATTATGATATTTATTCGTAACAATGTGCCGATTATATTGAAATGTTCAGCAAGCCATTATGTTTGATGTACAAGTAGTGTGCGCAAAATGTATATGCAAATAAATACCATCTCCACTCAATGGTTGGATTGGGTTATCCGGGGTAAAAAAAAGTGTAGCTTTGTGCGCTTCAAAGAAAAATAAACCTGTCAAAGTGCTTGTTAGCCCTACGTGTACATTTCAGGCATCCTTACGATTATGTATGTTCACGATACACAAACTTTTTCATGATAGCTAGAGTTGATAAAACCGAAACTAGCATATTGATTTGTCAACGATCAAACCAATAGTCGATCTGTATCCAAGCTGTCTAGTGACCAAACGTGTTCTTCAGAAATTTAACCCACGCCCCATCACCTGTCATTTCCAATGTGACAGGTATCTCATGATACGATCGGTCATAGATAACAAATCAGGGACTATATTGAACAGTTGAGACACAAAACGTCCTATTCGGGAACTTTGATGATGCCCATCCCATGACCCTTTGTCTTATGTATGTGCAAGGAATAGCATTATACAATATGTATACATGTATGTTCGTGTGATAACATATACTACCGACAAAAAATAAGGGAACTAATGAAATAATAGCGAATTTGAAACTGCTTTAAATATCCACTAAATCAATTTTAGGCGTCAAGTTCAATATCTGGTGTGTCCACCATGTTGGGCAACACATTCACGGCACCTTGATGGCATGCTGTTAATCAATTTCCGGATGGTTGCCTGTGGTATTGCCTGCCATTCCTCTTGGAGAGCTGCACCAAGCTGGGCCAGGTTGGCGGGTCCTGGGTCCTGGGTCCCTGGCGTACACCCTTCGGCCAAGAACGTCCCAGAGATGTTCAATTGGGGACAGGTCTGGGGACTTAGAGGGCCAGTCCAATGTCTGGATACCTTCATGTCGGAGATAAGCGGAGACAATTCGGGCCCGATGTGGTCTGGCATTATCATCTATGCCGATAACTCTAGCCAATAGAGCCACAACAGGACGCAATATTTGGTCAACATATCGCTGACCAGTCATGGCTCCGTTAATGATGACCAAATCTGATTGTCTGTCATGTGTAATCCCACTCCACACCATGACACTATCACCTACATATTGATCATGGTCAAGAATTGCTGCTCTGGCATATCGCTCCCCGCTCCGACGCCAACAACATTTTCTGCCATCTGTGAATCGTAGGCAAAACCTTGACTCATGTGAGAACATGGTGTAACGGCAGTGGCACATAGACTGTCCCTGATGCTGCCTAGCCCATGCCAGTCTTTGGTGAACTGAAAGGGTGACACCCTTAAAAGGCCGTCTTGCTTTCAGACGAGCATGATAGAGTCGGTTTTTAACGGTTGAGGTTGAAATGCGTTTTCCAGTGGGTGTGTGGAATTCTCTATTGATGGCAGGGGCCGATTTAAACCTATCGCATAGAGCAATTAACGTAATGAGACGATCCTGTCATGGTGTCGTTGATTTTGGTCTACCACGTCCAGGTCTCGTTGCAACCTCACCCGTTTGACGGTACTTATCTCACAGGCGTGAAATTACACTTTTTGATTTACCCATCTGTCGGGCAACTTCACATAATGATGTCCTCCCCTCTATCATCCCCACAATTCTCCATTTTGTTGCTTCACAGAGATACTGCCTCAGGGGCATTTCTGTCAGTAAGTGTCAATCTCTATTGCATTACTGATTGCGACTTCTCCAGTAAATTTACAGGAGTTAACTTCTGTATGCACGTGTAGCACGTGCTGGGCATGCATTATGCGAAATTCCATTGTCATTGGATGTTGCGTTTGGGAGATACGCCACGATAACGGAACCTGTCACAGTCAAAGTCATCTACATTCAATTTCTTGGTTCCCTTATTTTCTGTCGGTAGTATATATTTTCTGCGTTAAATCTAGATGAACCAAATGTACAGACTGTGAATCTGTTCCATGTACGTCACACACTAGCTTATTAGTACTTGCCTTAAAATATTCAGTATACACTAGCAACATATCAGCGAAAACGCTTCTTTCAAAGAAGATTATTAGGTGTGTCCGTAAATTCTTCTTCACTGCCATTGACACAGATGTTTTGAACAATTTAACCTCACACAATGATTTGAGAGGAACAATTTGTTTAAGTATGTCTTACATCCAAAAATACAAACGTATTAAGAAAATACACATGCACACACCACCAAACGTCTACAAGAGAAAGCGCAATAAAATTACGTAAAACGTTACATATATGACATGTATTCACTCCTGCTTTCTTTCAACCTATACCTTTACAACGCAATTAAACAATGAGGACTTGCTCGTATGACGAGATAGTTTCCTGTAATCTCCGAAACCTGTCAGGGATATCAGGCGTGAAAAGTCCTAATTAGCCTCGCCACAGCCCGCCAGGCAATCAGCATGGGGCTCCAGGTGTTGAGCAGTGAGGTGGCTCTCGGGCTTAATGAGTTAAGAACAGGACACAGGTCTACATGTCATGGGACTTTCAGCCCACTACCCCCCTACAGATCACCATTAGGGGTCTTCAAGTGGTTTACTTATAAGATCATAATCTTTATGGTGGATTTATAAGATTTAGATTGAATTGAATCTTAAAACCTGTTAACCCTGAACAAAAATTACAAACATTTGTTTGGCTTCCGCTCGTATCTGACCTTCTAGGCAAACCATTACTTGAATGTAAACAGTTCGCTGAAGCGGAGCCACACTGGCAAGTCAGCAGACTGGGCGCAGCAGTAGTTCAGCTCGTTCAACAGCATATATGTAACGTACATCACTACATGCTGTCTGCGCACTCTAATGACATTTATAACAGTGACACGTCTCTGATGCTTTGCTTCTTCATTGGGTTGTCTGTTTTAACGTTAACGTGCCTGTCAAATGCTGTAAAATAAAAGTATGTAACTGTCACCTTGTAACAGACTCTCCATCGACAGATTTACCAAAAGAGTCTTGACTGATCGGCATCATTGACTTTCACAAGCACTCACAGCACTTGTCTTGCGTCCGCTCCGACACGTAAACTTAGAGTTATCTCCCATGAATCGTACGCGGTGCCCTCGATAAGACTGTTTTCCCTGCCTTAGAGCGCTTGCGCTCCGCTTTGCATTCTTTTGTTCTTGGAACGAAAAGCAGCTGCAGGTTACCAGTTTTCTTACCTGGCAGCCAACATAACAAATATCAATATTTCAGGTATCAAACATACCCGTGAGAAAATATTTCTCTAGAAACAAAACTTTAACAATACTGCTACAATTTGCACTCAGGATAGGAATAGTACTTTGCAAGGTGGAATGGATAGATCAAGTGAGTATGGCGGGGTATATCAGAAATGGGCTTCATACGATTTAGACCTATGTGGGGAATCGAACGCGAGTCTGCGGCGTGACGACCGAACGCCTTAAGCACCAGACTACCCCCTGTTTTATCATCAACTTGTTTCCGTCTATATACATCTATTAAGGATTGTACACGTTATAATTATCATGCGTTTCATTAAAAATATCTATGCTAAGAATTGCATCCGGTATTAATTTTCTGGCATTTAACATCTGTTTTTTCTTACGTTGTGAAATATTCAAAACACAACAGAAACAAGATGTTATAACGTGAAATTTTGTAACTATTATCTGACTGTACACTTTCAGTACCTATCTCTAATGATTATGTTTGAAGCTGATGTTTGATATTTCATTGTACATTATATATTTCCGAGTATACCTTTTTCAAATGTGACCCTTTGTAATTTATATGCGAGTCTGAAGTATTATTTCAGTCAGAACCTTACTCTAATGTCAGTTTTGTATTCCAGTGTGTTTCAAGACAATATTAGATAATCATCAAAATGATATCAAGGTCATATGCTGATATTTCTAAGATTATAAAAATTTCGGATCTATAAATTGAGGGACGGCTGTGAACTTTTCTCAGGTGCATATATCAACCATAGTTGCACTAATGTATCTCTCGTTATTTCAGGATCAGAGACTGACGTTAACAATCATACCAGATATGCGTTGAATGTTGAGATTGTGGCATTTCTTGTCTTTTATCTGAGATTTTCATCACGAATTGCGGAACGCGAACCAGTGAATTGATTTCTTCTGGAAAGGCTCTGGATCCCCTGAGTGATAAGAGGCGGGTCCGGTAGGGGGATCCGGGGGATCCGCCCCTGGTGAACGAACATTGATTAACGCCGATTCAGCAACTATTCAGTTTGACCTTGCACTTTTTAATGCATAAGATCATATAGATGTGTCGGAAAGCAAAGACTTCGCTACATGGAGAACGAAGACAAATGGAAATGGAAGATATACGTGCGGGCTTGTGCATCAAAGTCGCAAAATGCTTCGAAACAATAAAACATATAGGTCTGAGTAAATTATTATTTTTTTCGCCACACTTAGCAGTATCCTTGCAGTATTGCTACGGAGGACACAGCAATGGACCTCACACGTGATCATGAACACCTCACAGACACACCTGATGGACTGTATACTCACGTGGAATATAGTATAAGAGGAAGGCGTGATGCCTTCAATGACATCTGTGCCTGTGAAACCCAACTAGACGGTGCATTGCAAAATACTTTAATACCAAACTTTATTTCATCCTGCATAATGTATTATGAACAGCAAAAGAAACGCAATTCCGGTTTTTGATAATTTTTTAGACAAAAGACAAACATGAACGTTTACTTTTATGAGATTTCATTTTTTCGGAACTTGCGTTTCTTTTGCTGTCCAGTATATTTCCTCGAATTTTCCGTCCGCTGAAGATTTGGGCTACATCACCGTTTGCAACTGACTGCCATACAAACTGACAATACAATACGTGCGAAGACATACAAAGTTTAATATTTGTAGTAAAAATGTATTTATTCGTTGGATTAAAAAATGTGTGGCTAAGTTGCTTATGTTATACCGTAGAAATGCATACCTAAACCATAAGAAAATTATAACAAGTTCATTATTTATATTCTCATGATTGCTTTAAGGTTGCGAGTGTTTGTGGAAACAAATAGTGGCAGAAAGAGTAGTTTACTGATTGTTTAGTGATGTCCACCTTATAACACTAAGTATGACCAAGCCATGTGTAAATACAGTCTTGTGCTTGATGAACGTGTACGTTCTAATACCACAGCCAAACGCAACATATGTCATATTTGGGATTTCACTTTCTTAGTAAAGTACAAATTTTAGTACTTTTTTCGGTTGAGTCCCATCCGGGATTCGAACCCGCACCCTCAGAGTCAGGCACCTAATCGCCAGCACACAAAGTCAGCCGCCTAGCCCGCTCAGCCACCGCGACTTCCAATGAAAGTCGGACAACTGGTAGTATATACTGCGTACTTCGTGTACCCCTCTGATGAGTGTAAATTGGCACGGCTCCCACGGCCGAAAGCTATGATTACACGATGCCATTTAGAAAGTGGTCAAATGCAACATATGTCATATTTGGGAAAGTGAAATCCCAAATATGACATATATTGCACTTTCCCAAATATGACATATGTTGCATTTGACCACTTTCTAAATGGCATCGTGTAATGACAGCCAAACGGTATAGCATAAAGAGCTGCGCAACAAAGAGAAAATGGCTAGTCGTTTTATGCGTCAAGAAAAGCAAAGCTTCGTATATAGAAAAACTGGTCATTTCCTCTTTGTTGCACTGCCCTTTTTGCGCTACAGTTTGTGCGTAAAACAGAATGAAACTGAGGTGATGGAATTCCAATTCCTGATTGATAAAACTGATGCCAGCCATTCACAGATGGGACATACGTTTCATATTATTCTGGTCATTTGTCACATGAATATTTGTAATGCGTAAATATATGTCTTCTCTGAAGATCTTCATAATTATGTGCCAGTCACCCCCTAAAGTGCTCATATTAGTGCTGACTCATTGTGACTGCTAATAAGATCACGCCCCAGCGTCTTCCAATAACGGCTTGGTCTGAGACTCTCCACATAATGCCGGGTTGGCTATTCACCTTATCACACCCAAAATCTCTCACATTTTGTAATAACAAAGATCTGTGGTTGTCGTAATAAACCCGTGCATTGCAATTCTTTTAGAGACTCGAGGTCTGGTTTTGCAGATCCGAAGGTTTGTCATTGTCCATAGACCATAAATATCTCCGATCAAGGATCTGTAGGTACCTGGCTGGGGTAAGGCCACTGAGGGTCACTGGTCAGATATACCTTCTTCGTCAGAGTAAACATCGGCGCGGGCACCTGCTTATACCTCTCCCATTTCTGACCCATCCGTGTCCTTGCTAAGTCCCTGTTGACCATCAACAGACAACTCAGGAGGTCCTGCTGGTCCCCGTGGTTGTCTAATGCTTTAACCAAAGAACCGATGAAATAACTACCATATTTTGTATTTCTGGCACTGGTGTAACCCTGAACGGTGCTATGGCCAATAAATATATCAGCTTCGTCAGCAGTTGTAAAATCCGATTGATCATCCTGAATTAATTCACTCATAAAATTGCCTCCTCTTGAAGCTTGGATGAAGAACAGTTTGGGCTTGCCAGCCAACGTGGGACACTTTGATGCGTGGAACAACGAAGAAAGATCTTCCACCTTCACTATTTTACCGTCGCTGCCAGCGACACCGTAGTCAGTTCCGTTTGTGAGGATGCAGCACACAAAGGCGTCGTATTCTGTGTGATCTTGTTCAGCGTACTCTTTCAGTTTTTTCACCATTTCGACGGAAGTTAAATCTGTTTGCACATTTATAGTGAACTGGAGTTTAGTGAACAACCAAGTTAGGTTGTCGACGTCGATGTCCACCCCACCCCTACGCGTTGGGAACCCTCTCTTGAAGCTTTTGTTGTTAATGATGAGGCAGATGCCCCTAGGAACAGCTGTCATCTTGTACTCTGAAACATGATGACAGAAATAACAAGACTTTTTAAGTTAAACCTACAGTAACACAGTGTGAAAATATAATTTCTTCGTTAAACTCCACTAAAAGAAACTCCACAAAATAAATAACACACCAAACCAAAACCAAAACAGAACAACAAAAGGAAACATTAAATAATAAATAAAAAAACAACACACACACACACACACACACACACACACACACACACACACACACACACACACACACACACACACACACACACACACACACACACACACACACACACACACACACACACACAACCAAAAAAAAGAATCCCAAAAACAAAAAAACAAGAAGATTTTCCTAAGAAAAAAAGAACTAAAAAGCCTTTACAAACAAATAAACGTTAAAAATAGAAGGGCCTCTTAAATGTCCTAGCCAGTGTACGAAACAAGTTTCAAATTTGCTAGCCAGTCGGGCTAGCCATGCCTGAAAGTCACTAGCTCACAAAATAATTCACTGGAACGAAATTTGAATGTAGACACGGTTTCATCATTAACCTAACATGGTGAACATTTTTATCAGGCCATAATCTTGCACGAGTTAAAAGTTTATTACTGGTAACTTAAGTCGGTGAGAGTGAAATATTCGCAAAATGCCACAATCAATCGGGCCTGTAACTGTGGATATTTATTGGCCCGAGTGTATTTTTACTAGCCACGGGTTTGCGGGCCAGTGGTTATTTTGGCATACTGGTCCTCACATGGTGCCGCTATAAATAGCTCTTAGGTGATCTCAACTCCCATGCCTCAACGTAGACTTTCGACTATATCGTAGCGGTAAGATCAAATGTTCCCAGAAGGTTAGCACCAACACATTTGGACATAGTGATAATTAACTATTACACCACCGGTCAAGAGATGTAGACGGGTATACTAAGCTGCCTGGATAAAGAACGGGTTTACTGGAAAATTACATTTGCCCAATTTATTACAAAGGCTAATTCTCGCTGTGAGTGCAATATCCAACGAGCAAATATATGTCTGCCAGCCAAATCTAACATCATCATCGAACTACCAAGTAAGGAAATCTTTGTTTTTGCATGACATCTCATAAATGTTAAACACTCAAAGGTTTACATTTTAAAAAAAAATCAAAATGTAAATTAAAAATATTTATACGTAACAATACTTAATAGATAATGATTTCACAATATAACGACAGTTTACCTTCCTCTAACTTTCTGTTCTGGAACGATAAATCATCCATAATATTTTCAATCTGTTCCATCTCGAAAGAATCTGTCAAACAGCTCTCGTATTCACTGACACTCTCCTGAGAAGTGAAGACACTCTCTGGCACTCCTGGAACGCCGGAGTCCTGGACGTCATGAGACGGACACGAGCAGTCCAGAGAGTCACACCCTAGCTGCATAAAGTCCCTGTATAGGTCTGGATACTTATTGGCCATGGCAGCGACGATGTCCTTGTCGGACACCTCTTTTCTAAGCTCTGTCCATTTGGTGGCGTTAGACATCCCGGAACTCTTAAGGTCGCCAAACAGAGGAATTTCTATGATCTTCTTTTGCAGCAAAGGAGTTGCCACCCGTTTTAGCTGCCAATGTTAAAATGATTTTGTTAGTGCCTGTGGTTTGGTTAACGCAATGCGTTAAGAGTGACTAAAACAGATGTCACTGCATGTCAAAAGGTTTTATCAAACATTTGTTTATAAAAAAGCGGTTAAGGCAAAGCGTTAAATATGATATTTTAAAACACCAGACGTTTTGGAACGCTGATGCGAAATGTAGATGTACAGGAACTGTGCCGACATCTAGCTTTTGGATGACGCAGTTCCTTTAACAAACCCAGAATGTTTGAGTCATGTACGTGTATTGTATGTATTATGTATAAAGTCCGGGTAAATTGATCTTCAGTAAGCCATTCTTGTCGTAAAAGGCGACTAACGGGATCGGTTGACATATGCCTTGGTTGACATATATCGTCGGTTCCCAAATGCGCAGATCGATGCACATGCTGTTGATCCCTGGATTGTCTGGTCCAGATTCCATTATTTACAGACCGCCGCTACACAGCTGGAATATTGCTGAGTGCGGCGTAAAACTAAACTCGCTCACTTAGTCAAGTTCTTCCTTACCTGTACATATTTCCTGGCTCTGCAGGCCACGCACTGTTCATCCTCATGCTCTTCCTCCAGCCTGTCCAACTCTGAGATCAGGGCATCTGCCACATGAGGATGATCCTTTCTCAGGGCTGGAAGCAAGATGCGGTGGAAGTCCTCGAAAGACAGACGCCCAGTGATGTAGCTGAAGAACTCTTCGTTCTGACCTCTCCTCGTGTCTTTGCCTCTGATACTGTCCTTGTCCGACACAGACATCACATCAGATGAAAGAAGGTCATCAATGATGCTGGATTTGAAGAGTTCAAGGTCACTTGTCAGCAAAGTGTAGCAGTTCCTGAGAGCCTCTCTATGGATATGACTAACCTTTGACCTCTTTTCTGTTAAATAAATACACAATAAATCACTATTTGTTGAAATTCACTATTTGACGAAATAAGTTCACTTCATATCTTGCTGGAAATCTGATGCGTTGGTAATTCTTATCATTCATGATGTGCTGGTATTCATTAACGTGACTACCACGGAATACAGGAAATTCTGAAATATTATTATAATCTATTTGTGTCCTAATCTTTCACTGTGTTTTTGAATACAATTTAACGTTGACCATTGACTCATGTATGTACGTTAGTGCAGGTTATGATATAAGATGATGATTTCTCATTCTGTAATTATTTGTCAGTGTGATACAACAAACAAACCGAAGGAGTCTTTTGTGTGGAATCTTGAGTTGATCTGTTTTTCCATTCGGGTTATTGCACTGCGCATCGTCTGGAAATTCTGCTCGCCAGTCACGTGATGTAACTTCTGCATATACGTCCTGAACCGGTTCTCCACCTCCGACAGTGCCAGCATCATTGTCTCCAGCAGGAATTCCTTGACCTCCTGCTCCTCATCATCGGTAGTGTCCACCAGACTCCGGACAAACTCACTGGCATAGGACAGTCGTCTCTCTTCGGTAGGCATCGCGGTTCCTATCTCTTAATAGATGAAAGCATGGGATTTTGATAGCATATGATTTGCCTGTTGGTGGTTTACGCCACATCCAACGATATTGTAGCTGTAAGATGGTGTTCTGGAAGTAATCAAGTCATGACGCTTTACTACCCAGTGATTAATAGTATGAACATCGGACTATCGATACTAACACGGACCTTCACAAGTACGTCAGTGTGTCAATAGTCATATCCGGACACTGAACACATTTGCAGCAAGGAAATATTTAAACTTTTGAAACCTGATGTCACAAAATTCATATTTTCGCCACTAGCATTTTTACACCCAGTGGAATGGCGACTGGTTAATATCTTGTGTCATATATTTCTGTGTTTCACTCGTTTTCAGCCAGTGCATTATCTTAATATCAGGTTAAGTCAAGTAAGAATGTTGAAACATAAAAAAATACTATCATTGAAATAGCATATATGGCCTAGAGTAATCGAGGGCAGTTTGTCAACCAACCATCTTTTCAATGCAGGTTAAATAAAGTGAGTGAGTTTAGTTTTACGCCGCACTCAGTAATATTATGGCGGTGGTCTGTAAATAATCGAGTCTGGACCAGACAATCCAATGATCAACAGCATGAGCACAGATCTGCGCAATTGTGGACCGATGACATGTGCCAACCAAGTCAACCAAGAACCTGACCGCCCGCCTTTTATGGTAAGCATGGGTTGCTGAAGGCCTATTCTACCCCGGACCTTCACGGGTCAGTTAATTAAATCTCTAGGATGCTACACCAAAAGAGTCGAAAACAAATCTTCAGTTGCAACCTTGTAAATGCACATATTTGCTAAAACGATATTGAGGCTTAAAACATACGGTTGGTTAAGACTGACACATCCAGGGCCCACTTGCACAAAGCAATCTTAGCGCTACGACTGTCTTAAGCCTATGTTGAAGAATGGGAGTTACAATCATTGTAGCGCTAAGATCGCTTTGTGCAAGTCAGCCCAGGGGTGTAGCTACCATTATATGCCCGGGCTTACACATGAGTTTTGCTAAAACGATTGGACAAACTCTAAATACTATCTAAATATAAAGTATTGAAACATTTTGGGCTTAGACGAAGAAAAATGGATGGCTATGCGCCTGACGTCCCATGGAATTGAAGGCTCGTTATACTCAATGTAAGATCTACAAGTTCGCCCAGATCATAGCTACATAATTTACACCTCTGTCTGTTAACTACGTTTATACGGTAAGTACATAAAAACGACATCTACCAGGATTCTGAAAATGAACAGGAAAATAACTTTGACCCCAGTACAAACGTGAAGGGTGTATTGTATTTTACGACATTGGCCTCAGTACAAAAGCAAAGAGCATGTTGTGCTTTACGACATTGACCTAAGTGCAACAGTGAAGGGTAAATAATGTTTTACGACATTCGAACATAAAGATATATTTCTCATACTAGGTTAAGCTGACACTTATGGCTAAATAGAAGTAATCTAACCCGCCTAGGCCATTTACAGCAAGCGAAGACTGCATAATGCGTATTAATTACATTCAACGTTTTTACACACTGTTTTGAAACTGAGGTCGACACATGCGTTATGCTCTGGGTTATTATATGTAGTGTTTCTTAACAGCAGTACTGTTTGTGTACCCGGGTGTTTCCGATTAACATGGCGGAAATAAGTAGAGATTATTACTTACTCTGTCGGATTTAAGGATCTGTGGTGAGTAGACGAGGACAGGAGGACACGAGGACCCGGGCATCTAGTCAACTGAAACAATACATGTAAATTTCATCAAAAGTCGGCTGTAACGATGTGTGTGTTGTTTACCTTGTAGCGCTAAACATACCACAGAATGTGACTCTTCAAAGGTATATAGGTCAAAGGGCAAGAGTGCATGTCTATTTAAAGCGTTGTTCATGTAGGCGGACCAGTCTCGCTTCGGGAGCTGGCATTCACGAATGTTACATCTATCCCTGATAGAAGCAAAGGGCTCTATTTAATTTGCTTGGGGCTCCTTAACTGCTCCAGTGAATGGGAGATTCAGAAGCCTACAAAAGCTAGACTTGCTTCATTTAGAGCGTTCGCAATACAGTGTTAGTTGAAGGGAAAACGATATGGTTTAGGGACTGTGAGACAGGCTAGTTAGTGTCTTGATAAAACTGATCAGAGTTTAGTTTGACGTCTGTTCACTGAGGTTCACATACACAGCGTGTTTATACAGTTTCGTCGTGATGTGAACCGAATGTAACCTCTGGTGTAAGTATCCTAGCAACACAGTCTTGTGGCATGAGTATATATATCCGTTACAGTGAGATTTGAGATAGTTAAATTCATGAATATTCCAGGAATTTGTAATGAGGAAGTGTTATTCATTGTGGAATAGTGCTGGTTTAGCATTACATTGTTAATATTGAGATTCCATGTTGACCAGTGTTATCGTAGTATGATATTGTGGAATAGTGCTGGTTTAGCATTACATTGTTAATATTGAGATTCCATGTTGACCAGTGTTATCGTAGTATGATATTGTGGAATAGTGCTGGTTTAGCATTACATTGTTAATATTGAGATTCCATGTTGACCAGTGTTATCGTAGTATGATATTGTGGAATAGTGCTGGTTTAGCATTACATTGTTAATATTGAGATTCCATGTTGACCAGTGTTATCGTAGTATGATATTGTGGAATAGTGCTGGTTTAGCATTACATTGTTAATATTGAGATTCCATGTTGACCAGTGTTATCGTAGTATGATATTGTGGAATAGTGCTGGTTTAGCATTACATTGTTAATATTGAGATTCCATGTTGACCAGTGTTATCGTAGTATGATATTGTGGAATAGTGCTGGTTTAGCATTACATTGTTAATATTGAGATTCCATGTTGACCAGTGTTATCGTAGTATGATATTGTGGAATAGTGCTGGTTTAGCATTACATTGTTAATATTGAGATTCCATGTTGACCAGTGTTATCGTAGTATGATATTGTGGAATAGTGCTGGTTTAGCATTACATTGTTAATATTGAGATTCCATGTTGACCAGTGTTATCGTAGTATGATATTGTGGAATAGTGCTGGTTTAGCATTACATTGTTAATATTGAGATTCCATGTTGACCAGTGTTATCGTAGTATGATATTATACTTCATGTACTTCATATCACATGCCAAAGGCTTTTTTCAATACCTTGTCCATTTGAAGTTTTCAAGACAAACGTCGAACCTGACGATATAGGTATCGTGATCCTGGTACATGTTATATATCAATCAGACCACACTCATGAAGAATAAACCGAATAAATATTACAGATGTGGTTATGTTAAACACGTCTGACCTACACATAACTGTTAATAAACAGAACCAAACGTTTAAGCACGAATCATAGAGCTAACTCATAATCATAGTGAGTGAGTGAGGTTAATTTTACGCCACACTCAGCAATATTCTAGCTATATGGCTGCGGTCTGTAAATAAAAGAGTCTGGACCAGACAACCCAGTGATCAACAGCCCGATCATAATCATAATCATAGCCATCACTATTTTGAGTAAGTGAGAAGACCTTTTACGTTGTTTCATACATATACAGTGGAAGCAGCCATGACCGGCATCTTTCCAGTCCAGCAAGTTGTCAGCAGTAGAAGGGTGGCACTCTCGCTGCAATAGGCATAAAATCTCAGTCCCGCCCATTGCTTGTAAATTTACCATCAGCTGTCTAAACCGGCATGTTGTCTAAACTGGATTATTTTTTCAGTCCCGATAACTGCCGGTTTAGACAGCTTCCACTGTATTGACCATCCCTAGAAGCACACATATATGTGGACGACATGGTTATGAGCATGGGCTTATACTTTGTTTAGGACGAACATGCTTATAACGAACTGACAGATATTGACCTATATTTTAGTCGAACTACGGTTATATCGAATTTAAATGACGTATTGTTGTTATATGAATAACTTCAGCAAAAAGATAAGTATAAATATGACTGACATTTAGTTATATTCGAATTTCTGTTATGATTCTATTTCGTATGACTATTGTCATGATTCTATTGCTGCCATCAAGGGTATTTATTCATAATTTAATGTTGTCATTATGAGTATATGTAATATAGAAGAATCCACGTTTGCTTGGCCACTGCAGGTAGTTGTGGGGAGTTGCGTCCCTTGCGCTTGCCAGGCATCTGTTAACTGAAGTACTGTTATAAGTGGAGTAAAATTCACACATTCACATTGTACTGCTGAGAGAGATGTTAGACAATATGGACAAGTATTTTATTAACGCTTCTACCATGTATAGAGCAGTGGAGATCCGGGTTAGAATTGATATTCTATGTTCATCAATGAATTATAGAGACGGTGAAGTAGACAAGTGGTTGAAGCGTTCGTTCGTCACGACGAAGAGCCGCGTTCGACTGTCAGCAGATTGGTAGGTATAACATGGGGAGTCCTTTTCCGTTAGTGCCTGCCGTGGTATTGCTGGAATATAACTAAAAGCTGCGTACAATCCAAATCCATTCATCTTTCACTCCCTCACCCAAAAAATGAATAGAGAATTACTTTTACCTTGCGAGACTCCCGTTGAAATATATTGAAGAGTACTTGTAGAGATGGTGGAGTGAGTGAGTGAGTGACTTTTAGTTTTATACAGAACTCAGCTACCTGTGGTCTGTAAATAACAGTCTGGACTAGACAATCCAGTGATCAGCGGCACGAGCATCGATTTACACAATTTGGATAGGATGACGTGCCAGCCACGTCATCGAGCCTCACCTCCCCACCCGTTAGTCTCCTCTTACGACAAGCATGGGTTGCCGAAGGCCAGTTCTAACCAGTATCTTCTCAGCCAAAAGAAGTTACTGACCTTGCCAGTGAGAGTGCCACCCTCTACTCTCCTGGATCGACTTTCACAAAGCTATCGTAACAGCGAGTGAGTGAGTGGGTGAGTTGAGTTTTACGTCGCACTTAGCAGTATTCCAGCTATATGGCGACGGTCTGTAAATAACCGAGTCTGGACAAGACAATCCAGTGATCAACAACATGAGCATCGATCTGCACGATTGGGAACCGATGACATGTGTCAACCAAGTCAGCTAGTCTGACCACCCGATCCCGTTAGTCGCCTCCTACAACAAGCATAGTCACCTTTCATGGCAAGCATGGGTTGCTGAAGGTCTATTCTACCCCGGGACCTTCACGGGTCCTATCGTAACAGTATGGCCGTAATAGACATTAATACAGAATTTCGACACACAGCGCTACGATCATTTGGTGAGATCCTGAATTCACAATTCAACCTAACTTCTCACAGTACTTACCCTTGAAACTCGAATACTACTTTATGCTGATCTCAAAAGCACCGAGGAAAGGGTGTAATCCGAAGATAACCTTGAGAAATTTGAGTACGAAATTTAGCTCTGAAAAGAAGACACAAACCAGTCGAGTGAAATAGAGAGATTTCCAAATCTTTTCATGTTTATTCCTCTGTGTGTTTGAGTGTTGTCACGTCAGCGAACTTGAAACATTTCTTAAATTAACATGCTGACTGAAAATACTTCATTCTGAAACAGTACATAGATTTTGCATGCATAAAATCCTGACAAGCACAATGGTCATCTGACTCTCGTCAGGTTTGGGTGGCAATGTCCGTGAATATTGCCTGAAGCTACTCTAGACAGCAACCAGTGTCTGCAGCATGGTCCTTTGGAGGACCTGCTGGGCCTCTGCTATGGCCTTCTGGTCCTCAGCCATCTCCGCCAGATTCCGGACAAACTCCCGAACATAGGTGCTGTTGGTCTCCTCTGAGGAAGCAATATATTATTAATAAATTAGTATATCTCAGTCTAGGGAAGAGGGCCATCCGTGAGACGAACGTTTTTTTCGGTTTTCAGAACTTTTATCATAATGGTGGTACTCGCTGGGAACCGAGGTCAAGAGGTCAAGAGAATTCATCCTTATGGGCAGTGTTGTCGGGATTAAAAGTAAAGATTGTCTAGGCTATAGTGTATATCATTCATAAATTGTCACATCTTTATCTGGCGAAAAAGATCCTCAGTGAGACAATATGTATTACGTTTCCCCAAAACCGAACACACTACTCACTGTGGGACACGGGGACTGAATGTCAAGGGAATTCATACTTGTGGGCAAAGTAGTCGGGATTGAAATTAAAGGCTGTCTACGGTATATCATCAAATGTGTGCGATGATTAATTGTTTTTGTATAGTTATATGGTGAAGCAGCAACCATGCATTGCGTTGGCAGAGCCATGGGATGAGATTTAATTAGTTTTGCACATACACCCTCAAGCACACACGCGCACATTACAGACATTGCTGGGAAGAAGCGGGAGAATGTATTCATTGTAATCCAATGGTGATGATAACAAATCAAGGTTATGTGAGGTTTTCAATAGAAACACATGTATAAGCAAGTCCAATTGTCCCAAGGAGTACGGGAACATACGGATATCAAGATAATGATATCTACATCGTTTTCAAGAAGTTTTTCAATCACGAATATATATAAGCTCATAGACATATCATATGCAGTTGAACATCCTCCATACTACGTCAGAACTATTTGCAGACATTTGCGTAACATAAACTAGTGCTCAAAAGGAAGTACACACTGCAAATTATTGCCTAAAAATCACGACGTGCTCAAAACCATGATGAGCCTATCCTGGCAGGTAACAAACGGCGAAACAAGATCTCCTAAAAATCCAAAACGTTCTGTGATGTAAGACGGTCATGCATACGGTATAAATCAACGACCATTCTGAGCGACGTACAATGATTTGGATCGAGGCTTAGACTGAAAGCCAATGTGAATAAGTATTGAATCTAAACCTATACTTGACCACAAATTAAAGCCTCACTCTTTCCGGAGATCGACGTGCGTTTACTGAGAATCTTCATGTTGACATTCCGTGGTTAGCACCAGTGTTGTACTGGTTACCACACAGGAGTCAAGCGTGCAAGTTTCTAGCCTGCGCCAATAGACAACAGTTGGTTAAGACGTACGTTGATGTTTATTTGTAGTGTTACAATGGGCCCGCCCCGATGTCCTGATCTGTGTAGGCGGAATTCCATTTGCCCTATCAGAATAGACCCGAAATGTAAGCTCGTTGCCAAAGTGAGTAGAACACCGTTGCCCTTACGTTGAAATGATGTCACACTTTAATCAAGACACACGCACGCATGTACCCGTGAACGCACGCACGCACAGATGATATCACATTTCTAGTGCCTTTCTAAAGCCTTATGTCAGTATCTTTTCTTTTCAAAGTGTTAAAGAGCTACGTCCGTCCTGACAATACACACATACACGCACTCACGCGAGCACGCGCACACAGGCACACGAACATGACATCACACCCTGAGGGCCTTTCCAACGCCTTGTTTCAATACATTTTCATTTCAAGTTTTAAAGAACAAAGCCCCATCTGACGACATCTACATGCTGGTGCACATTAAGACTGTATCATTCAGACCACACTTAAGAAGAACGAAAGAAAACAATTTTACAGAAGTAGTTATATTTACCACGTCGCAACAACACATAATTGTAGCAAATAAACAGCACCGTACAGTTCAAAAACAAGTCATAGAGACAACTCAAACTTACAGCCGTCACCACAGAAGCTCAAACATATGTAAACTTGAATCTTAGCATGGGCTTATACTTAGAACTTCTAACGAACTGTGTTTTTGGTCCTTCCTGACCACTTGCTGTATATTGTACTGGAAATATGTATAAAGAACCAAAATGAGAGTACCTCTTGAGTTCGTTAGGACCGAAGTTTCCCCGGATATAGTGTTTCGACCATGTGAATAACCTCAACAATAAAATCAATGAGTTTTGCTATAACTGAGGAATGATTCCTAGTGAGAATGGTAGTCGTGATTATTATTGTCATTTTTTTTCAATCGACAAACGTTAGTGATGTAAGTGATATATCGTTAGATCATCATGACGGCAATGGGACCCAAGACCAGAGTTAGAGCACTGCCATTGGTTGTGTAGAGCTAAGTGCTCGGGCCACAGCCCTACGATCGTGTGTGGACGAAATCTTGGATATGTCATGCTTATTGACCAGGGCCTGTTAGCATCATATACATGCCGTCCGCATCAACAAGATAGCAAACGTGTACGTCCAGCGTGGACTTTGCCCCGACATGAAGCTGACACGCAATGATATAATTAAAATACTTGTCAAAGTGGAGTCAAACGCTCTCATTAAGTATTGAGTATAATATAGACACGGGCACTCGTGTCTCGATATTAAGGGATGACCAAGGAAAGATATCTGAGTTAGCTCACTGAGATACCATGTTGCAAATAAGCATGGATACCTCACTTAGACACATTTTTATACTGACTACCATCCGACAAGTCCGTGTTGTACCCTTTAATGCCGAGCGCCAGAGACCAACAGGAACCAACAGGTCTTTGGGCATGACTTGGCCAGGAATCGAAGCCGCGACCTTCCGCCCTTTAGGTGGAGGCTCTAATCAGTACATAACGGACGCTGTCAGATACATAGCGGCCTTGTCAAATATAGGGCAAATGTGTATAGTTCTCTGGCAAAGATCACATATATTAGCCAAACGTTCATATACAGTTGTAACTGCAAGCTATAATGTCCCTGTCGCCTTTATATTTGTACAGTTTGTTTATAAGAATATCAGAAGCACACGTTTGTATACATCTTTATTGAAATAAAAACGAAAGAGGCGAAGTACCGTGGAAGACATGGACACCGAGGTTGCTCCACGCGAATTTCAGGTACACTCGGTCAACTGTCCAGACAGCAGCTTACCCAAATATAAATATAAATATTTCTACTGACAGTACAGACAACAATCTAAATAACTGTACGGTGAGTACCTCCCAACCCACCACCATTTCTTTGAGAAACAGAGATTGTACTACCTGTTTCTCGTCTCCCAGGCAGTGTTTGATGTTCAGCAACGTCCATAGTTTGAGCGCAGTCGAATGACTCCTCGAGATATCATTCAAAATATACTAGCAGTTCTTGAATGAATGCAGTTGGTCGTTGATGACATTCAGTTAGAGTCCTCGCGATATTATGTATTGACAAGTTCCGTTTGACATTCTAGTTGAAATACATTGAAGGGCCACTACAATGAGTTCAAACCAGCAGTAAAACATATCATGAATTGTTCACTGCATGGTCATTCAGTGATACTGAATACTGATGTTAGAAAAATCTTACATGTTCAGTCTTATCAATGGTAATACACACTCTCAATAACGTTCCACACTGGACGTGATGTCTGACGTTTCAACCACACTTTCCTAGATCGAGAAATAGTGCATTTGTTGGAATGAACTGATACATATATGGGGCAAAATTCTCGTTCAATATTTCTGTGTTGGAAGTAAGATAGAAAATAAAATAATGAAACCAGTAGAATTCGTTTAAGAAGTTACATAACACATACATTTAAACAAAGAACATTTACATTGAACTTGTGTAGCGGCCACAAAATTCGAACGACGGACCCTCTGATCCGAAGTCGGACGCCTTGTCCACATGACCAAAGAGGTTAACCCCGTCAGCAAACTGACAAGGTAAGGATGTCATCTGTGGGATGACTCCACGCCCTGCTACACTATAGCGTTCAGCAATTGATGGTCATTATAAACATTGAAACACACACACACACACACACACACACACACACACACACACTCAGAGAGAGAGAGAGAAACAAATAGATAACACTACGGATATGTGTTTTTTTCTTCACTGTGTGTGAAGGTACCTCCTAAAGGTACACCTGTATGACAGTAAAAGAAATATACATATCTACCTTCCAGTTCTCAGAATGTCCATAAATCTGTTTTCAACCCAAGCCTGATAACTATCATGTTCACCTCTCAGTCTCCACATCTAGGACGGGGCCTGTTCATGGTCAGATGGGTAGGATCACTGGTCAGGTAAACCTTCTTGGTAAGGGCGAACATTGGGACGGGAACCTGTTTGATAACACGAAGCAAAGTGGGTTGCATTTTCATGTTGGATACTCATCTGTTTACAATTGCCAATTTGCCAGACAACTCAAAACGTCGTGATCGTGTCCATAAGTATCACGAATGTGAGTTAGAGTCTGGATGAATGTACTGCCAAATTTTGAGCTTCTGTAACTGGCATAACCTTGTACAGTGCAATGTCCAATATGGAAGTCAGCACGATTGGGAACAGACTGTTCTCTCTTTTCGAGACCATACATGGCTTCCATACCTCTGGAAGCTTCAATAAAACAGCTTTGGCTTCCCTGCTAAGGTAGGGCACTTTGATGATTCAAAGGGGGATACAACACTGTGCAGACTTACGTCGCCATCGTTACATCCTATAAGATAATCATCTGATTTGCCGTGTGTTCTAATAATGCAGACAAGTCAACATGAACAATGAACGAGTCAAGAAGAAATGTGCATGTCATCTCATAATGACAACTTATGATATAACCTCCCTCCGATCCAGTAATAGTACCAGTCTATTACTTGAGAATTCGTTTTGTTCCCACTTGTTATACGCTAATATTAATTTCACCTGTACATATTTCCTGGCTCTGCAGGCCACGCACTGTTCATCCTCATGCTCTTCCTCCAGCCTGTCCAACTCTGAGATCAGGGCATCTGCCACATGAGGATGATCCTTTCTCAGCGCTGGAAGCAAGATGCGGTGGAAATACTCAAAAGACAGACGCCCAATGATGTGCCTCTGATACTGTCCAGACAGACATCACATCAGATGAAAGAAGGTCATCAATGATTTGAAGAGTTCAAGGTCACTAGTCAGCAAAGGATAACAGTTTCTGAGGGCCTTTTTGTGTATGTGATTAACTTTTGTCCTTTGCTCTGAAAACGGAAAATATGCAAATAATCATAGTCTCATTATGTGTATAGCTCGTACCTTTGCTATGATGATTACAAAGATATTACGACGTGAATAATTGCCAGATATATTTTTAGCGAAGACATTTAGCTCTGTCATTGTGATTACTTTAGACAAATTTGTAATTATATGCAAACACAATTATTAATTGTATGAATTGTGATTGTATTGTGAGTTGGTTTAGTTTGAAATCTTCATTTATGCATGTAATTCTTCTGAAGTGACTATTCTGATTTGGAATTCGACTTTGTAATTGTTTAGCTGGCGCTAACACCAGTCAGGCATCTTATACTGACTGAAGAAGGCAGGATATCATGCATGCAACAATAATCAGATTAGCGATCGATGCCATCTGTTGTAAGGCGCCATTACAAGGACAAACGGAATTACAAGAACAACGAATGTACACACCACAGACTTTCGTGTTCACCGTTCCCATTTTGGCTATATTCCTGTGTATGTTGTTGAGACTCTACTCATCAGGTTTGGGTGGCAATGTCCGTGAATATTGCCTGAAGCTTCTCTCCACATCGACCAGAGTCTGCAGTATGGTCTCTTGGAGGACCTGCTGGGCCTCTGCTATGTCCTTCTGGTCCTCACTTGTCTCCGCCAGATTCTGGACAAACTCCCGAACATAGGTGTTACGGGTCTCCTCTATGAAAGCCACCCAATATATTATTAAAAAATTGTCACACCTCAGTCTGGCGAATAGGACCATCTGCAAGACAAAAAAGTGTTGTGTTTCCGGAATCCTTAAAACAGCCCAAACATGTTACTCCTGGTTGGAAACAAGGGTTGAGTGTAAGGGAATTCAAATACTAGTATCTGTGTGCCATGATTAAATATTTTGTGTAATGTCATGTTGAAGCAGTAAACCTGCCATCGGGAAGAAGGATCATGAGATGGGACTTTTTGCACACCCATACCCACAGACCCACACGAACGCATGCTCGCTTTACACATATAACTCGAAAAAGGCTGGACGATGTGTTTATCGATGATAATCAAAATGTTAATGGTGACGATAAGAAATATTCGCAAGATCTTACTTGGGGCTCTCGAAAGAAGCACATGCATAGGCTAGTCAATTTATCCCCCGCCATGAGAGAACAAGAGGCACAAGTCCAAATAAGGACATGTACACCATTTGGAGATGCATTTAAAGAGAAATCGTTTCAGGCGCATAGAAGGATTTGGTTTTGAATAATAATTATGCATCTGTAATCCCTCACAACACGCTATATCCATTGCAAACCTTTCACCGTGCACATCGCATACATACATTATATGTTATACATCAACTGACATATATATGAACTGAAACATAAACGACTTGACACCGTGTGATGGCTGACTGGCAAACGGTGTCCTGCGGCTTTTTAGTAAAGGGTCCATCAAACCATGGCAATGGCTTGAAGACCATATCTAAACTGCTTAAAAATTACTACGCTTCATGCAATGGATAGTGCTGCGTTTCCTTATTAGTATTAAACAAATTGATAATGTCGTTGTCACCCTTGCCATTGACATTATTAGCTGATAAATGGCAGCATTCACTAATACTGAAAAAAACAGATATAGAAATTTAAACTTACCTTAGTCACTAAGGTGAAATCTTGCACAATCTGGAGTTAAGATCTTCGCCAACAGCGTTGAAATGAGTAAGGTGGTATCTGCGTGGTTCGTGCTGACGTCTCTGGTGAGAGGCGCCTTTAAATGAACAGTTCTGAAGTCTGTGTAATGAAATTTAATACAAAAGCAGTTTGAAAGCTTTGCAAGGGTCCACTCGCCAATCTGAGCGACGTACCTCGATCCGGGCCGGGGCTTGGGTTGAAAAAAACAACAACTATTGATTCTAAACTCATAGCTGATCATGATTGAAAATCAAGGAACGCCTTCGGCTTACAGGAAATCTTTTTGTAGTCGACCTACCGAGTCCTAAACAAACGCTACCTTTTCCCTCCCTGTCTACCATTGAATGTGATATGTTCACAACCTTTACAGTGCGACTTATAACGTTAGAATCTCACCTCAACATCGTATATATCCAGTCATATTACACATGAATATATTTAACCCAGGCATACCTAGGCCGTGAGAAATGCTTTCTTTGTTGCCTTGGCACATCACCATTCTCTAGGATGATGTCGACACTACCTCTGTTCTATATACATCACTACTCGCCATCACTGCTCTCCAGGAACTATACTCTGTACTATACTCATAATACCATTCTCTAGGAAGACGTCGACACTACCTCTGTTCTATACTCACATCACTACTCGCCATCACTGCTCTCCAGGAACTATACTCTGTACTATACTCATAATACCATTCTCTAGGAAGACGTCGACACTACCTCTGTTCTATATACATCACTACTCGCCATCACTGCTCTCCAGGAACTATACTCTGTACTATACTCATAATACCATTCTCTAGGAAGACGTCGACACTACCTCTGTTCTATACTAACATCACTACTCACCATCACTGCTCTCCAGGAACTATACTCTGTACTATACTCATAATACCATTCTCTAGGAAGACGTCGACACTACCTCTGTTCTATATACATCACTACTCGCCATCACTGCTCTCCAGGAACTATACTCTGTACTATACTCATAATACCATTCTCTAGGAAGACGTCGACACTACCTCTGTACTATACTAACATCACTACTCACCATCACTGCTCTCCAGGAACTATACTCTGTACTATACTCATAATACCATTTTCTAGGAAGACGTCGACACTACCTCTGTTCTATATACATCACTACTCGCCATCACTGCTCTCCAGGAACTATACTCTGTACTATACTCATAATACCATTCTCTAGGAAGACGTCGACACTACCTCTGTTCTATACTCACATCACTACTCACCATCACTGCTCTCCAGGAACTATACTCTGTACTATACTCATAATACCATTTTCTAGGAAGACGTCGACACTACCTCTGTTCTATATACATCACTACTCGCCATCACTGCTCTCCAGGAACTATACTCTGTACTATACTCATAATACCATTCTCTAGGAAGACGTCGACACTACCTCTGTTCTATACTCACATCACTACTCACCATCACTGCTCTCCAGGAACTATACTCTGTACTATACTCATAATACCATTCTCTAGGAAGACGTCGACACTACCTCTGTTCTATACTCACATCACTACTCGCCATCACTGCTCTCCAGGAACTATACTCTGTACTATACTCATAATACCATTCTCTAGGAAGACGTCGACACTACCTCTGTTCTATACTCACATCACTACTCGCCATCACTGCTCTCCAGGAACTATACTCTGTACTATACTCATAATACCATTCTCTAGGAAGACGTCGACACTACCTCTGTACTATACTAACATCACTGCTCGCCATCACTGCTCTCCAGGAACTATACTCTGTACTATACTCATAATACCATTCTCTAGGAAGACGTCGACACTACCTCTGTTCTATACTCACATCACTACTCGCCATCACTGCTCTCCAGGAACTATACTCTGTACTATACTCATAATACCATTCTCTAGGAAGACGTCGACACTACCTCTGTTCTATAGTCACACCACCAGTGCTATAGAAGACGTCGACACTACCTCTGTACTATGCTCACATCACTGCTCGCCATCACTGCTCTCCAGGAAAACCTCTGTACTATACTCATAATACCATTCTCTAGGAAGACGTCGACACTACCTCTGTTCTATACTCACATCACTGCTCGCCATCACTGCTCTCCAGGAACTATACTCTGTACTATACTCATAATACCATTCTCTAGGAAGACGTCGACACTACCTCTGTTCTATACTCACATCACTGCTCTCCAGGAACTATACTCTGTACTATACTCATAATACCATTCTCTAGGAAGACGTCGACACTACCTCTGTTCTATAGTCACACCACCAGTGCTATAGAAGACGTCGACACTACCTCTGTACTATGCTCACATCACTGCTCGCCATCACTGCTCTCCAGGAAAACCTCTGTACTATACCCATAATACCATTCTCTAGGAAGACGTCGACACTACCTCTGTTCTATACTCACATCACTGCTCGCCATCACTGCTCTCCAGGAACTATACTCTGTACTATACTCATAATACCATTCTCTAGGAAGACGTCGACACTACCTCTGTTCTATACTCACATCACTGCTCTCCAGGAACTATACTCTGTACTATACTCATAATACCATTCTCTAGGAAGACGTCGACACTACCTCTGTTCTATAGTCACACCACCAGTGCTATAGAAGACGTCGACACTACCTCTGTTCTATACTCACATCACTGCTCGCCATCACTGCTCTCCAGGAACTATACTCTGTACTATACTCATAATACCATTCTCTAGGAAGACGTCGACACTACCTCTGTTCTATACTAACATCACTGCTCGCCATCACTGCTCTCCAGGAACTATACTCTGTACTATACTCATAATACCATTCTCTAGGAAGACGTCGACACTACCTCTGTTCTATACTAACATCACTGCTCGCCATCACCGCTCTCCAGGAACTATACTCTGTACTATACTCATAATACCATTCTCTAGGAAGACGTCGACACTACCTCTGTTCTATACTCACACCACCAGTGCTATGGAAGACGTCGACACTACCTCTGTACTATGCTCACATCACTGCTCGCCATCACTGCTCTCCAGGAAAACCTCTGTACTATACTCATAATACCATTCTCTAGGAAGACGTCGACACTACCTCTGTTCTATACTCACATCACTGCTCGCCATCACTGCTCTCCAGGAACTATACTCTGTACTATACTCATAATACCATTCTCTAGGAAGACGTCGACACTACCTCTGTTCTATACTCACATCACTGCTCTCCAGGAACTATACTCTGTACTATACTCATAATACCATTCTCTAGGAAGACGTCGACACTACCTCTGTTCTATAGTCACACCACCAGTGCTATGGAAGACGTCGACACTACCTCTGTACTATGCTCACATCACTGCTCGCCATCACTGCTCTCCAGGAACACCTCTGTACTATACTCATAATACCATTCTCTAGGAAGACGTCGACACTACCTCTGTTCTATACTCACATCACTGCTCGCCATCACTGCTCTCCAGGAACTATACTCTGTACTATACTCATAATACCATTCTCTAGGAAGACGTCGACACTACCTCTGTTCTATACTCACATCACTGCTCGCCATCACTGCTCTCCAGGAACTATACTCTGTACTATACTCATAATACCATTCTCTAGGAAGACGTCGACACTACCTCTGTTCTATAGTCACACCACCAGTGCTATAGAAGACGTCGACACTACCTCTGTACTATGCTCACATCACTGCTCGCCATCACTGCTCTCCAGGAACACCTCTGTACTATACTCATAATACCATTCTCTAGGAAGACGTCGACAATACCTCTGTTCTATAGTCACACCACCAGTGCTATGGAAGACGTCGACACTACCTCTGTACTATGCTCACATCACTACCCTCCAGGAAGACGTCGACACTAGCTCTGTACTATACTCACATCGCCAGTCTCGGGGAACACGTTGATACTACCTCTGTACTATGCTCACATCACCAGTCTCCAGGACGACGTCGACACTACCTCTGTACTTTCCACACATCACCAGTCTCCGGAAAGACGTCGATGAGTCAGAGCTATGGAAGATGATGACACTTCTACCTCGAGATCAACATCACCTACCACCGGCATCAAGTATCTTTCATAAATTTTCCTTTCTGCCATGTGGATCAAGTTCTCGTGTTTGTCGAAGGGCAAAAGATCTTTGAAGTCAGAAAGGTCAGGCCTGAACTAACATAGAAATCCATAAGGAACTCTGGACCATTTGCTTTCAAGTACATAAGCATCAGGATCTCGGACAAAACGATAAACTGAAACGATAAACGTAACTAAGAATTATTTTCTTATCCATCCGAAACTCTCTTCATGAAAATTATTTATGCTACACTGAAATAACATATAAGTCCATGGAATTGGTCTCAAGTGGCCCTATACAACTGGCACGGGCCTGTAGCACCATGTTTCACATGGCAGAGTGTCTACCACTGCCGCATTCAATATATCTCGGTATCATACGTCCATATATGGACCAACCAAGGATCTCCTCTCAAGCAGATGCCGTAAATCTGGCTTAAAGCTAGAGAGTGTCAATTACTGCAAGTGGTCTCACCCAGAGATACGTCACAGGACTGAAAAATGGAAACAAACCCTGAGGCTGACAAGTGAGGGCACCGATTTACATTAGAACATGATTACAAAATGACGTTGGATTATGCTGGGATTTGATGTTTATGAATGGCCATCAAAACCAAGCATCACACCTGCTGATGACCAGAGGAATAGGACGGTGAGGAAACTGAGGGTACAGAAGTGAATCTGTGAATGTCTCTCGTGCCGCAGTCCAAAATCTTCCGCTTTGTCATGGTGGCTTATTTACATTAGTGTCGTCCCGGGAAGGTTAAAACGTAACTTTCGGTTTGCCCGGGACAGGTAATTAGGGGACTACAGCCAAAGCTAAAGATGCCGAGAAGCCTCCACGTCTTGAGACACTTCACAGAAAACGAAAACTTTTCAAAGCTATGAAAAGATTCCTGTGAAGTTATAATTTTCACTGCATTGACCATAATAAACTGTAGTAACTGAAGTGAAATATCATTTTTCTCAAATTTAGAAATCTTATTTTTTTTCACTTAAGTATATAATTATATAATAAATTATGAGTTTTATGTATATCTTGTAACCCGCGAGCCATGCTTATCTGACTCAGACACCTGGTATCGTCATTGATTCTTGCAAGTGATTTGTAATTTTCACCGTTGTGCCATTTGGTTAATTTCCTCGGATGGACTAGGGCAGATGTGTTGCGTTTTTTTATAAGCAGTAATCCGTGAAGATCCTGTTTAGAATTGATCTTCAGTAATCCATGCATGTCTTAAGACCCGACTAACGGGACCGGGTGGACACGCTCGTTGGCTGGGTTAACACGTGTCATCGTATCTCAGATGTGTAGAGCAATGTTGATGCTGTAGACCAATGGACTGTCTGGTCGAGACTCGATCATTTTCAGAATTTTCTGTATAGCCAGAATATTCCTCAGTGTATGATTAAACTCACTCATATGCATTAAATGTGCAAAGATCCCATGTGACTCATATGATGCACCCCAGTTGTTTGGTGAGAGTAAGTGAGTGTTGTTTTACGCCCATTTAGCATTTAATTTATTTCGGCGATATCACAGCGAAAACCACAATTGGGCTTCACACATCGTACCAACGTTTTCGGCATTAAGGCTTTCACCCCTCAACGCCCTGTTGGACCAGAGAGTAGGCAATGTGACCGTCTGATCAGATATATTCTTGCTATATAGATAGAACACCATCAGAAACACTTAGTCCCACTCGAAATCAATGTATTATATACAAGTTTAAACATTACAACATTAGTTGCGATTTAAAATAAAGCCATACCAGTGTCATTTACAACTCACAAAACAATAATATTTACAGTAAAAAACATGGACTTCGAGACTAAAATTTGTAAACGAGATTACCTATATACGTACATATTTACCGTTGAAGATACAGAAAAATGTCTTTTAAGCTATTTACTATCAGATGCCAACACAGAGGGATAAACAGATTTTTAACGTTTACTGCTTAATAATGTAACTTCTCTGCAATTGCAAAGTCCACACAGACACACATAACAAGCTCAATGGCGAACCTATTATCTCAGTGGATAGACAAGAACCGTTTTTAAATAATACGAAGTTGAATTGTGTGCACTCGTTCTGTTCACGTACATATGCTCAACGGCATGTTGCTGATAAGACATAGTACAAAAGGTAACCTCTTGACAGATCATTCCAGAGGAATGTCTTATTCATAACTCTTATGAATATATCTCAGTATTTGTATATAGCCATTATGAAAAGCGACAGTTTTTCAGAGGCGAAAGACCCATGCTACAATGTACAAATAACGCTGAGTAATGCAACTGGGAAGGATAGAAAAGCACTACGTTTCATAAAATTACACCTTTTTATATACACACACGCACATACACACAAATACACACCGATACATATATGCAAACATAGAGTATAATACATACACACACACACACACACACACACACACACACACACACACACACACACATCAACACACATACGTACATGCAACATGCACAATCTAATGAACTACAATAAAATTAGGAAGAGTTCTAGTTGTATATATTCCTTCAACATATATATTTGTACTTCCTAGATAGTCCTTTCGAATTTTCGTGAAATGTCTGTTAGAACGGTCTGCACCAAACCCTCATGTTTGTAAACAATTTTTGAAGAAGCTTGTTTTAATGTCACCATTGTTTTAATGCCACCACTGTTTCACTGTCGCCATTAAGCGTATTAATCACTGATGTTTTGGGTGGAAATTGATTGCTAGGGTCATCCTGTTTAACTCAGTATATATCGGAATAAGGTAGCCAATGGCAAGGGACTCCTTACATTCGTCGTGTCCGTGCACGCGTGTACTGACCATGTGTGTATAGCATGGGAGTCAAACTGACTACATTTACACATTGTACGTAGCCATTGACTCAAGTAAGTACTTATAAAAATATATACTATTAACCAAAAATAAGCCCTATTTAGAAAGTGTCCTTCGGGACAAAGTGACTACCAGTCGCTATGACCTCGCCGTGTAAAGGTATTCCCCGACACTCGTCAGGTCCGAAAGTAGTCCTGTTCGGTGGGCGTGGATTAGCTTTTTAGATTCATTGGGAAATGAAATCAAAAGAAATGTTCCCAGTTAACCAATCAGATTGCCAGAATTTTAATGAACACAATAAAAGTTAATTATTAGGACAATAACACAACGAAGGAAATCTAAAATTAAGCAAAAAAGGATTGTATAATGCTAACTAGAAATCATGTAAGACATTTCAAAATTTACAATATGACTGATGGAAACGGGTAAGATATTTACATAATTTTACAGTATGGCAGATGGAGACAGGAATATAGTTGACGTTGCTTTCGGTTTATATTTCAGTGGGACAAGCGAGTCAGCTCTGTGGTCTGGGGAATGAGTGAGTGAGTTTAGTTTGACGCCACACTCAGCAATATTCCAGCTATATGGCGGCGGTCCTTAAATAACCGAGTCTGGACCAGACAATCCAGTGATCAACAACATGAGCATCGATCTGCGCAATTGGGAACCGATGACAATACGTCAACCAAGTCAGCGAGCATGACCACCCGATCCCGTTAGTCGCCTCTTACGACAAGCACAGTCGCCTCTGTGGTCTGGTATAGATTGTGTAAGATATCACACACTGCCCGGAAAGTAGGTTCTCCTGTTTGTAATCAATCTCATTCGAATGACTGCCCTATTTACTAAGCTATCATTTACAGTGAATAAACTTGTATCTCAAAACCAAGTCAATAAATGTTTTTCATCAAATTTAGTTAAAATAGCCATTGAACAAATGACCTCCTTTTCTAATGACTAGGCAGACCTTCGTTTGTGCTTAGACAATATCCTTCAGTTAAAAAAGTTTGTTTACTTGCCTCTCGACCGTTTTTCAGTAAGGACCCGGTGTCAGTACGTGTCTTGTTAATTGGTTGTAATGATAGGATCATTCCCAAATAGATGACGTGACCATTTCTCACATTCTACGATATGTCCACTTAACTGTTATTAAATATAAACACATGCTGCATGATTGTTTGAAAAATACATTAAACTATTTTGAAATGCGTTTTGATTGACACTTTCATTGCGTACATTTATGTACCTTATACATATCGGAGAAAAAGGTTCAGTTTCTTTGGAAAAATATTATGATGAATTACAGTCACACTTTTAAACTGTACACATTAAGTCTGTAGCATTGCAGACTCGTTGCGTGGCTGAAGTAGACGGGCCGATGGCTTTACCAGAAACAAAGATACAAAGATTGTATAGTTTGTATGAAAACCTTACATGTTTGTTAATGGAAGGGTTAACTGAATAGATATAGTTGCATATTCTTGCGTGAGAGTTTCCTATTTTCCAGACGCACTGTACACTAGCGAAGGTCATATCTCAACGCAATTAAAATTGCAAACATGATGCTTAAGTTGATGATGTACATGTTTTTGATAACTGTGCAATGAGAATGGGGTACCGTGGAAGCTGTCTTAACCGGCACCCACCGGGACTGAAGAAATAATCCAGTTTAGAAGACGTGCCGGACTGTAGAGCTGATAAATGTTCAAGCCACAGACGGGACAGAGATGTTATGCTGATGTTGTCACCTTGTTTAAACATCTCTCTCTCTCTCTCCCCCCCCCCTTTCTCTCTCTGTGTCACACACACACACACACACACACACACACACACACACACACACACACACACACACACACACACACACACACACACACACAACTACACATTATTATGTTCTGTGGAAATCAAAAGCTGAATGTAGTACCATGTAGCTTTTGTAGGTTCCTTTTCCTTTCATAAGACACCAGTTCTAAAGGACCGGCACTTTTCCACACTCTGAATGTTCTATCCAGTATCCAGTATGAAAGAGACCATCATCAGCAGGTGCTTTTCCTTTGTATAACACACCGGATATCAAATGTTCTTTTCCACATAGTGAATGTTCTATTTTAGTCAACTGTTAATTGATACATTATCGCCAGATGTGCTTTTCCTTTAAAGCCACACCAGATGTCAAGTTGTCCCCACAAAATGCATGTCCTATGAGAAATTTGTATTACATATAGTATTGGCCGGCGTCCTTTTCCTTTTACAAGACATAACCTCTGCCAATAAGAAAAGGCCACTGCCAGCAAGACCAATTCCAACAATATAGAAGATGCTTTGGATCTTGATCAAAGACACAGGCTGAGGGAACTTCTCTTCTGGATACTTGATCTTGGGAATACTGTTCACCCATTCTTCAAAAATTTTCTGCAGCATGCCACTGTCTCTCAGGGAATACATGCTGTTGAAGACAAAATGACACACAGACATAAGACAACTGACACTATGATCATATGCTGGCGGTGTAGATACGAAAGCTATACATCCTATCGCCATCACCACCACCACCACCATCATCATCATCATCATCATCATCATCATCATCATCATCATGGCCATAGGCCGGGAAGAGGTCCTTGGTATTTCATGTAAATATATGGTAAGTTGTCAAAGTAGTACTTTATAAACATGAAAATTGATAGTCAGTGTTAACGTGATATATAGTCTGGTTCATAATTATTGAGAATTTTTCTTCTTACTTTGAGCTATCCTAACACCTCAACTGATTCACTGATACTTAAAACTAAGTAATGGTATAAGGGAGGTAACTCATCTTGGCCTACTGAGTATAGTACAATTAGAGTTACCTCCCCTGAATTTGTAGCAGACGTCATTTTCCTCAGCACTGTCAACAATGTCTGCTGAAGATAAAAGAAGGTTGATTTTTGAGTTGTGTAATCAAGGAATTGATGATGTAAATACACTGGCAGAGAGAACAGGAACTCCTCTTTCTACTGTGTATAGGATTAGGAAGAATTTTAAAGAGGGAAAGGATTTTGGGCACCAGAAAGGAGCAGGGAGACCCAGAAAATTGGACTTCTCAGATCGCGTCCGGCTGGGAATTTTAGCGTCTAAAAAGCAAAGGGCAAGCATCTCCAACATCAGGTATGTAATGATAGAAAGGGGATCAACAGTTGTATCAAAATCTACAGTTAGAAGAAATTTGATTGATCTTGGATGGGAGAAAAAGACTGGAATTCCTTCTCCTCTCATGAAACAAGAACATAAAGACAGGCGTGTTGAGTGGTGTTTGGCACATGAAAACTTTGACTGGGAAAATGTGATTTTTACTGATGAAAGCTCAATATGGGTATATCCCAATAATGTGAAAATATTGACAAAGTCTGCGTCAGCACCGTTGTATCGGCGACCTAAATACAGCCCAAAGTTTCATGTATGGGGAGGGATATCCTTATTAGGAACGACCCCGCTGTGTGTGTTTGAGGGAAATCTGACAAGTCAACGCTACACTAACATATTAGATAATTTTCTCCTTCCAAGTGCACATGTGTTTTATGGAAATGACTGGATTTTGCAGCAAGATAATGATCTTAAACACACCGCAAAACATGCCAAGCAGTGGTTTCAGGAGAAAAATGTGACTGCATTACCATTTCCTGCATATAGTCCTGACTTAAATCCCATTGAGAACATTTGGGGGATGATGAAGGAATGTGTGAATCAAAAGGGGTTGGCAAAAATTGAAGACATGAAGAGAGAAGTGGTCCGATACTGGGACAGCATAACTCACGAGACACTAACCTCTCTGATAGGAAGTATGCCTACCCGTCTTAGACTGTGCCGTGAAGCTCAAGGAGACTTGATAAAATATTAAATTGTTACCTACACAACATGAAAAGGTCAGTTCACTTTCACAATACATTCAATTTTATCTGATTTGTTCTCGTTTAATAATATGAAATGCTTTATCTATTCTCAATAATTTTGAACCATACTGTATAAGGTACGTAACATTCTGACTAGTTATGCTAACGGGGTTATATGTTTTTCTAGTTTTAATCGTCATAAAAATTAGGAGTTTGAAGGATATTTTTGTCTTCACTTGTAAGCAGGAGAGCCCTGCACAATTCTATACAGAAGTCGTAACTGAATATTAACTACTGGATTGTTTGGTCCATGATCACTTGATTGTCTGGTTTGGTTACAGAAATACTGCCAGGCAGTAAATACTCACATATTTTTGCCAAATTGTGGAATGGCGGGTTCTACCAATAGACCCCGCTTACTCTTTGCGTAAACACCTTTTAACTTCAACTGGTATCTCTTTTTCAGCTCAGTCAAAACTGGTGTGGTTTGATTTTACCTCTGACATTATGTCATGTTGCCAAGCATACAAAATATTAATGCTTAAATTGTATAGTAGTTCATACATCAGAAAGTTTAAGCTGGACAGTTGTATCAAAGTTGAACCCAGTATTATGCACAACGAAACAATATTTACATATATCTAATTGATCCGAACGAGTCTCACACAGCCAGGATCTATATCTGTTACCTTGATAAAAAGACATATAAAATGTCAGACTGAAAGCATGATTTCATCAGTAGAATTTAGATGTTTATGACGGATTCTGAAAATTAAATGAGTCATGATTCTTGAAATTATTATATGTCTTTCAAAATTTAAGCATGGACTTATTCGGTCAGTTTTTAAATACCACAGAAAGGTTTGCATGAAATATAAACTTGGGCTGGGAATTTAAGAAGGACGATTCTGATACACCAATCCTTGAGTTTTTCGGGATGGAAAAAGCAACATTAATGCAGCGTGTGTAGTTGTTGCTGTTTCTGATCGGGGTGGTGGGATTGTGTGAGTTTGTGGGTGAGGCAGTTTTGTCACTGTAAATCTATAATAAGGGTATACCATTTTTCGAGCTCATTCTTGAAGGGAGACAGTCTCGGAAGGTGGAAGGCCAGGTAGGCTGTAGCATACTTGGAGTCGATGACTTCCATCTGATTGCTTGTCCTTCCCAAGTAGGAGAAAATGGTGCCCAGGAGGAGGGCATATTTCCCCTGCTTGACTCTGTGGAACTGTTTAGTCATGTTGAAGTCGAGCACATCAGGGTCACTCGCGGATAGATCCTCAACACGCTGCCTCACTGCCAGGACATCCGGCCGGTTGGTATTCTTAAATTATAGAGTATCATATGCTCATATGCTCAGTTTCATTCCTTGCTATTGACTTTGTTACTGCATACTAGCGTCAGGCACAAGTACAGTCTGGGTACACATATTATATGGACATGGTACAAAGACAAGAGGTACAATGTGCTGATAAATTCCAATTACAATACACATATTACTTTCTTTCAGTGTCAGGAGGTTCTTGCAAAATTCTGAAAGACTATCCATTTTTAAGTTAAAACTGGAAAATGTGTAGTCATCAAATATAATAATTTGGCCATACTGACAAAATAATAATCGCTATATTAAAACCACAGCAGCAGGTATTGTTCCGCATTTGATGTACTATTTACTTACAGTAAAACCTAAGACGATAGAATTATTTATATTAAAGAAATTGACATCCATAAATATTGCTTTTCTTATGCATTCCACTTCCAAATGCCCCTAAAAGATCTAAGCCGATCTATTTTTGCTCAGTAACAAACAGCAGGATGTTTCCTTTTTGTGGTCCTAGTGGATTAGTCCAGAGAAAGAGTTACAGTTCAACACCAGAGCGTGCACTTTTTCTTCACTTTACCTGAAAATATTGATATATTATGCTTGAGGAATCATATCCTATTTTATAGTCTTCTCTGGCCGCCAGTTCAGCAAAGTTAGTGAATGGTGGCTTCTGCAGTCTGACAGCAAGCGTCGCCATGATGGTTCCACAATAGACAGCGGACATGACTGTTGTAAAGATCCACCATGCCGCCATTAGAAAGCGCCCAGGATCGCCTGGTATAGTTGATCCAGCTCCTGATTGGTTGGACGCAGTGAATTCAGAGAAAATGTGAATGAGTATTGTTTTACGCTGACACAGTTCAGACAACTAACCTATGTGGGGAATCGTAGTCTGATCTACGGCATTTCAAGCGAAAGCTTTCAACTCTTGGCTACCCAAACGTTCCAACATCTAAATTCAAATATAACAAAATTCAGTTAAACCAACACGCATTGTTGTGGTTCAAAATTTATATTCTGACTGTTAAACTTGATTTTCGTAGAAAACAACAACAACAAATTGAAACGGACCCAGTTGTAAAACTTCGTTGAGTAAAATGTTAAGCATGCAGTAAAAGAAAGCCAATATCAAACATTTAGGTAACTTCTCACAAGTATATGATTGTCCAAGGAAACAGACACAACTTTCATTCATTTACAGCCTCCAAGGTATTAAAATACATACATTTTGAGCAAAAGTAAATATTGTTGCCCATGGACCAAATGGTTTTCGCCTATTGGCGAGATTTCTTTAATAGCACTCTGAATTATTAAAAAAATTTCTAAAAGTCCGAGTGGTATATTTTAGTCATCATGCTTATCAACATACTTTCACCTATTTTCAACCAACACTTGTATTTTAGCAAGAGTAAATATTCTCACGAATGGGGGTTAATTCCTTTTCGCCCATGGGCGAGATTTAAATATTCCAAATACTTGTTAAAAAGCATACATTGCAAACATTGCACAATTTTAATTATGGTTTAATGGTGTGAATAGCATGGTGTGTGACATTTCAGCAATAACGAGTGTATTTGGGGGATAACTCATTTCAGGAAGTATGTCCACACGGTTTATTCTTGCATCCACGCCATATATAACGACTTTGTGTTTCATACATGTATTTCAGTTGTACATAATGATGTAAACGTGTTTACCTGATGCCGCAGAACGCGGCTACAGTGTAAATGAAGTTCAGTTCAGACGAAAAGACACAGAAGACTTAAGCTTATATCTCATCAATGTTCTTGTGTCTCTCTTGAGAAGTGAGACTGACCAAGTGCAAACCCAAGTGTACCTGGTTCAGAAATGGCTCCTATCGTAAGACAATCGACAGAAATTCAAAAAGATCCACGAGATGCTTATCACCCCTAGACAGAGACAAGGAACTCTCCACAAGTTCATACCTGTCCCAGCCAGCTAATTGCGTCACTGAAGCATGTTACCAGATCCAAGAAAGCTAATATGAGGGAGACTATATGTAGCAGGGCGTGGAGTCATCCCACAGATGACATCCTTACTTTGACAGCTTGACGGGGTTAACCTCTTTGGTCATGTGGACAAGGCGACAGAAGGTCCGTCGTTCGAATCCCAGCACGGGACTCGGAAATTTTGTGGCCGCTACATATATACAGATTGTTGTAGATTATCCCTGCTAATATGGACTGATACAGTTATTCAAACATGCTGTTTCGACGCCGTATATAGATAATCAAATATTCAAACAATTTTATAGCTGATAATAATAATATTTTTGCTGGGGTGAAACAACCTCTAAGTAGGATGAAACTGTATTTAGTGAAACAACCCGAGTGAAACGACTTGGGATGAAAGTGTCCTGCGGAGAACGTGTTTGGGTTGGAATGATCCGTTACCAACAATATTGCCGTTGAATTTATAATCTGTATACCTGACATTGTATTTCCATTGAAGGGACATCTGATCTTGGTTTGTTTTTATCATTTATGAATATAACTGTTACGTTCATAAAATTCCTCTGTTGCTTTCTTGATTTCACATCTAATTCTCCTACGTTCGTTTTTTTGGCAAACTTTTCTGTTTCAATTTCGGATTCTAGTATCAAGCACTATAACATTATTTCAATGGGTGCGAAGAGTAGGACATCTGATGGTAACTTCACAGATTAAACAATAAGTTTGAATGTGGGATTATTGGACAAACATTGATGTGTGCTTCTTACAGCAATCTCATATTCTAATGATACCACCAAGTCACCAAGGAAGGACTGTAATGACAGGTTTACCACTGGAGCTGTTAGCTCACTACAGAATTAAACCTACCTTGCTTTAAAGTAGCTCCATAAATTTCAAACAGTGTCGTCACTGCAATAGATCTAGTTGACGGAATCGTCCTTGGTATTTCATCGGAATCAGCATTGTTCTTTGTGCAAGTCATAAACCTGATTTGAATGTACCTTACACAAGACAGCAAAGCCGTAAAGACAATCGTGGTTACTCCAAAGAGGGTCAGGACGTGAGGTAGGAAGGGGCGGAGGAAGACCAACAAGTGGTCCTGATCAGCACCCGCCTCCTTCTTGTAGAGGATCATCAGCTTGCTCTCCAGGACAGGAGGAAGGATGTAATCAGCAGCAGGTTGCCGGTCACTGTGGATCGTCATCATCTCTGGAGCAAGGTCGGCTTCCTGTGGGGTGAACTGAGTCTCAGTAATATTTGGGTAAGACAAGATATCCCATAGTGAAGAAGGATAATGTATACAGATGAACAGCTTCTTTATTACAGCCCTCATTGTAATCCTTCCTTTCTGCTGAAGCTAGTTTGACTACTCTAACAAGGTCAAATTATGCCTTACTGTTTGCTATTTGCTTTTAAGTGAACTTTCTATTGTGTATCACGAACCTTGATGGCATCCAACTTACAGACGCATACCTTACTACCTAGTGTTAAATTGTTGTTGAATTTAAAAGTATCCGAATTTAATTATATTAAATTACATTTAATTAAATTTAAATTACCTTACCCTCCTTTGAAGCATCCCAAGAACGCCTGTCCAGGAACCGTTGATGTCCCTCCCCCACTCGTCCTCTCTTGGTGCAATCACGTTGTAGCTGTTGTGTACATCATCACCGGTTAGTATACATGAGAAAAGCAGCATTGAATGTGTAGCGGGTGCCTGGTATATGTACCACTATATTCCCGTTTTAACTACATGTATAACTCTACAAACACCTACAGGAAAGAATTTCGTTCGAAAGGTATCTCTTTCAAAGATATAGTGACATACATATGCTGACAAGCAAAACAATGCAACTTTGTAAATAGAAGACATAAACATGAACGCTTACTTTTATGGCATTTCATTTTTTCGAAAGTTGCTTGTCTTTTACTGTTCAGTATATTTTCAGATATTGCATCTGCAGTTATTCTCTGATTGGGGGTGAAGTTACATATTTACCTGAAGTTAAGCTTTTCGGACATAACTTTCAGAATGCGAAACTGCAGACCAACCACTTTCCTGTCATTGACAATCTCGTATCCCCAGTCATAAGACATGTCCTGTTGAAATGAGAATCAAAATATATGTTGTCCTTCTTAAGAAGATGTTTATAATTTGCAGGATTTGATTTGTTTCAAGTTTGTCATTCATTCTTTTGTTCTAACTGAGATGAATACTTAAGAGCCCCAATGTATTTATAAAACTGTAAACATACTATACAGACTCTGTTCAATGGCAAAAACTTGTTAGTATCCTATAGCTGATACTGACGACAAGCAAAACTTCGAATTGATATTCATCTCTAAAACAAAACTACCATGTCTTAAACTGCAAATAGTTTGCTCATTAATATCTATACCTTCATGACAACGGTGAGTTGTCTGTCGTTATAGCCAAACTTTACATTGGGGAAGACATCTGGTTGGTCAACAGATGAAGGCACTCTCCGGAACTCCCGTCCTTTTGGGTGGAAAACCAATGTCCATATTTTTGTTGTATTGATCTGAGTCTGTTGGGGGAGAGAAAAAGCATTTACTACAGCGTCCAGTCTTTATTGTAAACGTACACATGTATCTCAAATATATATACAGAATATTATCGAAAGGTTTGGGACGATTCTGACATAGATTACCAGAAGACATAACACCTGGCGTGACGTGGAGGTGGCGACATTTAACAAACGCACTCCGTTTGCACACTAATCATAACATGCATCAGCCTTTGATCGGTCATAGGTGCAGTGGTTAAAGCGTTCGTTCGTCGGGCGGATGACCCAGGTTCGATTTTCCACATGGTTACGTCGTTTGAAGCCCATTTCTTGTGTCTTCAGTCGAGATATTGCTGGAATATTGCTAAAAGTGGCGTAAAACCCATCTCACTCACTACCAGGGAAAGTCCCAATACGTATCGTGGCTGCGGAAACATATCTGACAAGAAAGGAACAAATCAGACCATGAAAAACACTATTTGGGGAGTACAAAATGATCAAACATCGACTAAGAAAATGTTCACGCAATAAAGTTAATTATTTTCTGAAGTATATTTATTTACAATCATAAAAGGAGAAATTTCAACTGTTAACAAGGAATTAACTTGAGAAACCTAGACAATTCACGGAATTCTACAAAATATTTAAATTCACAATCATACACATAACTGGGTAACTATGTAAATAATATTCACGATCACATCTTCTTCATTTCTATTTTAGTTGACAGTTCTGTAAAAGATCACGCAAATTCTTTTACCAAAGATTTTTGAGAAAATTACACCTTTCGTTAATTATTCGGGACATTCGGGACTTTGAACATAGTCTACTGAATAGGATCTGAATACTAAAAGACAGTCTTTATCCAGGACATCAATCTCAAATACTGATGATACCAGGTGTTCGCGAAAAGGTGAGCGGATCCTGCCACAACGAAGACATCCGTCATAAAAATAGTGAGTGAGTGAATGAGTGAGTGAGTGAGTGCCTCTCTGCTAATACTTCGAAAAACTGAACAAAAAATGGGTTGGATGCAATGTTTATATTTTGCAGACGTTTGATTGAAAGTTAACGTCACCTCAGTTAGGCCCGGACGACTTTGTGGGTCACAAGGTGACACAACTGCTGTCGTGATTCTCATGATACAAACAAGAACCTTGCAGAAACACATGCATACATCTTGTCCCGTTGCTACGAGTAAATAGGATTTATCCTACCTGTTTTCTGAATGGATGAGCGCTCTTCTACTATTGTCAATGTACCCCGCTGTCAAGGGAGTAACATTTCAATGTACCCCGCTGCCAATGGCAACTTATTCTCTACTTCACGGTAGCAATTCTTTATCTGGAATAACGTTGACTCAAGTGTGATGTACCGAAATAACAGAGGTTTGCGAATGCAAATCGATGGAAGGAAGAGGACTTAACTCTAAACCACGATGTTTATTTATGAAAAGTTAAGAAACATAAACATCGTGAGTACATCAACCGATACCCCACCCCCACCCCCCACCCCGTGACCAGTGTACAGTTTATATTGTCTACGTAACACCCAGAACTAGAGACATCTTCCGACACAACGAATACACTGGGGTCGCAGTCCGCAAGATTTCAGCTGTGGCGGCGTTCTGTAAAACATCAGTCTGGACCAGACATTCTAGAGATCAACAGCGATGATACGATGGGATACCGCTGACCACCCGACCCCCTTAGTCGCCTCTTACAACAAGCATAGGTTGATCCGGGTTAGAATTAGTTTCAGCAATCCATGCTTGTCTTAAGGGGGATTAGCAGGACCGGGAGGTCAGGCTTGCTGCTTGATTGACACATTCCATCGTACCCCAACTTCGTAGATCGATGCTTATGTTATTCATCACTGGCTTGTCTGGTCCTGACTCGATCATTTACAGACGACCGTCATATAGCTGGAATATGGCTGACTGCGGCTTTTAAACGAAACACAGTACAAATGCAGATAGAAACATAACGTAATCTTATACTACCCGCATCCCACTGAAATCTGTAGCCTTGGATCGAATCTGCGAAGGTATCAGAAATGGTGAGCCAGGCAACTGATCCTGTGATCTTAACGCAGGACCATGAGAATACCATGAGAATACCATGAGAATACCAGGAGGTAAATATAAGGCTACCGTAATCTGTCCGCAACGTTGTCACCAAAGTACTCACCTCGTTTGCCAAACATTCCACCACAGCCACATTTTCTAATTGTATATTGCCATCCATCAGTTTTTCCAGATAATCGTTTGATCCAGCAATCAGCACTTTTGCCACATGACAGAGATCCACCGTAGATTTTGTCTTTGTTCCACATATCCCCATCTGGTCAAAGAAAACGCGTGAACAATGTTCTGCACATCTTATTGATGTCTAAAATTCAAACCAATTTCTATATAAATTAACTATTTACTAAGTTATCGATAAATGTATCAAGAGGCACGGATATATCAGACAACTCATTAAGAGTCGTTTTTGACACCTGAATCCCTTTTACAATTCTCAGCATTCAAAACATCAAAGTGATTGACCAGGCCCAACTATTCCTCTCGGTGTTTTCTTACATTTTTTTTCACTGTCTAGACGTGTCAATACATCTTTTTAGCAGAGTCGTTAATAATTGGCCTTTCTCAATTCTTATGTATCATGGTACATATTAAAGACTATTAAATAATTTGCACGAAGTAACTCCAGACAAGTCTTTTTCAGCTTAAATATGTCTTCGTCACTTTGACAGACAGAACCATAATCTGCATTGCGTTTTGGACGCTTATGTTGTGTCCACGTGTAATTTTGTCTAGTGTTACAGTGTTACAGCGCTCACCTGCAAAGTGAGTGGGTTTAGTTTTCGTTTCAGCCATACTTCACCAATACGGGAGAGTAGGGTGGGGGTGGGGGTGGGGGTGGGGGATTGAACCCGAAATAGGCTTCACATATCGTACCCATGTGGGGAATCGAACGCTTTAACCACTAGGCTACCCCACCCACTGAGAACAATATATGAATACCTCAACGAGGCTCTGTTTTGTGACACTCAAAGCCATCGGTTTATTTTATTCCCGTCATGGTTGATGGTTTGTTGTTATACAGACTATGCTAAACGCCGGTTCTGTATGAACCTGTATAATTATGCATAACTAAAGATTCAGCATTTATTACATCGGGATTTGCATTAATCATCACTGTACCATAATACATATCAACTCATTATGGACACAAAATCCCCAAATTTAAAATTTTCTATTCCAAATATCATCATTGGTTTAAGGGGCAGTTGAAGCTTTTATTTAAATGTTGAATAACTGTCAGTGGAACTGTCAAAATTATACGTGTTGTCATGACTACTTTCAGACGGTCACTCCATTTTGTTTGAATGAACTTAGCAGGTTCGATCGTTCGAGAAGTTTACGATGAAACACTTTAAGCGTGATAATAGATAATAGTGAGAATACCTGAAGTGCGAATCCTTTTCTACCTGCCTTTGTATTCTCCCATGTAACATTATTCAAGCACGGATTGAGGCGTCTTTCATCAGGGAATCAACACCGGGAATTGTCTGAACATTGACGAGAAACTAACAAATGAGTATATGTGTATTTACCTAATGTGCCGTGCAGTTTAATATAAATCTAATTTTTGTGTTTTTACAATACAGTTTACTTTAATCATTGCAAAGCCATCTGTGAGGGGAATACCGTTTTCGTTAGACATCTTACACGGCAACATGTTTACTTGCCATGTTGATACACAATGTACACACGTAAACGTATTTTATCACCTGAAGTAGGATTGACATGGTGGTACGGATGTCACAAAGTAGAAGGACGTGGAAGGAGGGATTGATCACATGCTCCGTGTCTCTCAGGAGTCTCTGAAGATCATCATCTGTGGACGAGCTGATGTCATAGTGAACGTGGGAAATACCTGATGTTTCCAAGGACAAAGTGAAGTTCTGATCTGCAACAGATATGGTGATCAATAACTCATGTCTTGAGTTGTGAGTGAAGACAAATTTAAAAACAAGATAATATTAAAGTTCTGCATTTCTTTTGTGCTGAGAAATACAGGATGTGTCAACAGGGAGGGAATTATGAAATGAAATTATGATTTATGAAAACGGTTTCGAGTTTCTCCAAAGTTACCTGATAGTTGCTATCCCAAACATTTTCTCTTCTTCCTTTGAACATAAATGAGAGTGGCGCACATATAAGAGTTTGACAAAAACTTTGTTGGCACCAACTATAGCAACTAAAAGAGTTTCATGTCTAAAAATCAAAACATTAAAAAAAAGAAGAAAAAAAACCAACCCAAAACAAAGAAAACCAAAAAGCTTTGTCCATTTTCAGAAGGAACATCTGCAGCGTCTTAGCGTCTACATTAGGCGCCCTAAATGACAGGTGTTTGTGATGGAGGTAAATGCCTTGTATCTTCTTATACTGCTCCATGCACTTTACATGTTTGAATACTCTCCCGTGAAATCGTTACAGCCAGACAAATTCTAGTCAGAATCATGCTCAGAACTAAAGTGTATATCAATAGTTGGAGGAAAAACACCCAAGGGCGAACTACTAGGAATTTGTTTTTGTTGATGTCAAACAACTAGATCATCCTCTACGAGATCAGCCCAACATTGCTCTACAGCCGGAATCCATGACTCAGATACACATTCTGTCATAAGAAAATAGAAAGGCCCGAAAAAGTTCACTCGAACCCCCATCCCAAATCTCTGAAATACCTTTCAAAACAACTTGAAGAGCATCGAAACAGCAATGGGCTTAACATTCAACTCCTCACTATAAATTGAAAGTAACTTGACATTCACAAAAGTATTGCGGAAGAATGTCATTTTTAACAGCATGCCTTTTACGCTCAGAATTCCGTTGCCTACGGTAATATCTTCAAGTAGGTTTAACGAAAATCAAGAAGTATTTTAGAACAAACTTGAGAAGAACCTTTTGTCAAAGAAAAAAAGTTCCAAAGGTAGAAATGATACAATGAAAATTATGTATGGATGGGGCAGGTAATCTACAACCCTGTGAGTGAGTGAGTGAGTTTAGTTTTACGCCGCACTCAGCAATATTACAGCTATATGGCGGCGGTCTGTAAATAATCGAGTCTGGACCAGACAATCCAGTGATCAACAACATGAGCATCGATCTGCGCAATTGGGAACCGATGACATGTGTCAACCAAGTCAGCGAGTCTGACCACCCGATCCCGTTAGTCGCCTCTTACGACAAGCTGAGTCGCCTTACAACCCTGTGAATTCCGGCATGAAAACCATTACCGCTTCACAGTAACCATGTGTGAGAAAATGACATCAAAACTAGCATCATTGCAAAACTGATGCATTTCTGCTCATCACGACAATTACCCTTCCCTTTTCTCTCAACCAGTGAGGTGATTAAACGTTCCTGACACCGACTCTAGTCATATCTGATATCACGTCAGGATTCAAATGTTTGGCCAGTTGGACCAATTCTGATATTTTTTGAGCACAGAAACGTGTTCCAAAGAAGATGGCTAACGAACTCATCCACACATAATATCAATGATTGATGACGTCACACTATACTGACAGCACATTGTTAATCCAATAATTTTGACAAATATTGTATGAAATTTATATAATACATTTTCGCTCCCGGGCCTAAGTTATAATTTACTCAGTGTAGGTATTCAGAAACTAAGCAATGACCGTCACACAAAGCCTGATTTTGGGCACGCGACTGCTCACATTAACAGTTTTCAAAACTTTTTGTGACCTGAATTATTACAGCTGATCATTCTTTAACCACAAAGCTTTTTAAAAACAATATTTATCCTCTACTAAATCCCAACAATGAAATATAATTTCAACATTGTTGAGTTCCACATAACATCAGGTATCCCTACCCAGAAAAATTATTGTTTGCTTTTCTCTTTCATGCAAGCAGGTGCAACGCTGGTGCCCATAGTGTATGTTGCGAGCATAGAATTCCCTGGTTTATTTGAGAACATTGTTCAACACAGAAACATAATAGTACTTTTATAAAAATCTTACCTAGATGTTTGTTGTGTAAGACTAAAACGGACTGCCAACCGAGAGACACCAGGAGCTTGACCAACATGCTGCTGCTGCTGCTCCTTCGACTGTCTCTAGATGACTGACTTGTCTCAAACATTGATTGTGACGATTTGCAAGTGGCACTTACAGCCAAACATGCGATGGCAATATTGATTCAGTATCAAATGTATCGGGTTATGTGGATGATTCGTTGTAAATCATCTTCACAAATACGTTGTTCCTGGCAACTGTAAACACCACTATAATTATAATCTTGGCAGAGTAAAAAGATATTTTTGAGTACATCTTGAGGTTAGTTTTGAATTGGAAGACATAGAAAAGATGGCACTGGCTTGGAGCGAAATTGACTATTGGTAAATTGAACGCGCTCCTGTCATTGTGATTGATAAGATGACCTCTGTTCAAAACCTCAGCACTAATTTCAAGTTACAAAAAACATTTAACTGTTTACTCTGGTTCCATGTTTCAAAGCAGTCTTAGCGCTCAAGCGATCGTAACACCAGCGTATTTCGGGACACGGTCGTTAGAAAAGCATTGTGAGTTGATGTGAACTAACTATTCAACTGTTTTCACATAGAATCTCAAGTGACCACTGTGGTAGAAAGTATCATTGCTTATCGGTCCATAACAATGGCACTGCTCCAGTTTCCTGAATGAACTTCATACAAGGTTGTTCCATTATTTTTGTACGTGTTAGAGCTTCAGTTTGTGAAAGCAAAAGTCATTTGAAGTTTATGGGGTAAAACGTATGTACAATGTTGGACTTCCTGAGTGAATGCCTCTATGTAAAAGATTTGGGTAAACCATTTAAATAAGAAATAGGCATCCCTTAGGGCACTACCTGTGGCCCCTCCGTCTCTCTCTTTATCAATATGAATTCGTATGTATGTTCAGGGTGACAAAATCACGTATTCAGTTAACGCTAGGACCTCCAGAACGGCCCCTTGTGGACCCAGGAATATCTCCTCAGCAGCCTATTGCTGATAGTAAGAGTAAGCTGAGGCTCTTGAAGGCTTGAAGATCCGGGTTAGAATTATTGATCTTCAGCAACCAACGGGATCTGGTGGTCAGGCTCGCTGGCTTCGTTGGCACACGTTATGATATCCCATTAGGTCGATGCCCATCCTACGGATAACTGGATTGCCTTGTCCAGAATCGATTGTGTACAGACCGCCGTCATATAGCTGGAATAGTGGAGTGTGGTCATCCAGAGCACGCAAGCATGCAAACAGACAAAATCACACGTACGAAGTTGTCCGACTTAAATAGGTTTGGAATCCTCTAAATCTGTTGAACATTCTGGGAACCCTGTTTGTTCCAGGCACACAAACAGCTTTTGCTGGTGGCCACTAGGCAGCGATTCTTGTGAGAAGTGACATTCACCATCTTGGATACGTGTAGAATAGACAATGACCCTGCCCTGCCCTTACCATCGTGGATCATTCATTTCAGTCTGTGGTGATGATAATGTCTGTCTCACTTGTGGATAAGGATTCCCTCTGGACTCGAATAGAAGGGAGGCCCTACATCTGCTACTTCTGTACATCAATTAAGTCCGTTTCAGACAAAAGTTTAAAATCAGTTTGTATTTGTCGATTCCTTCTCGATGTCTATAGGAGTTACCCAACTGCGGTATCATTCATTTGTTAGTCAGAACACAGAAGAAGCTGGATCATTTGAGTCACCCAAGGGAGACCTAAATGAACATTTCTTGCAAGATGAGACCCACTGCATTTAGGAATACACCGTAGATGACGATCTGAAGCATAAAGGAAAAGGGCGAGTATAGATCTCGTAGGATCAGTTTCTAATGCTCGACACAAGGTCAAAGCCACACATCCTTTTCCGTGCAATTTCCAAACACCATAGCTAAACAAGCAGAACACTCTCTGTAAAGTTGTGTGAAATGAGGGATCACCTCAACGTTTCGACAGTCAACTTCACACATTTCTTGCACTATTCTGGAAGGTAGGGTAGCATGATCATTAAAGCGTTGATTAAAGTCACGCTGAAGATCCAGGTTTAATTCCTTACATGGGTACAATGTGTGAAGTCCGTTTCTGGTGTAACCACCGTGAGATTACTGGAGTATTGCTTAAGGCGGAGTAAAACCATACTCAGTCATTTTTGCAATCCTCCTGCAACCCATTTGTGATGTTCACATTATACTTTTGAGGGTACAGTCGAGAACATTGTCTACACTGAAAAATGTCATTCGACTCTGGTTCCGAAGCTCTATGATTTAAGTTAAATCCTTATGTGCCGCAGTAAAGTTTTAAACGATTTATGATGACGTCAGTGAGGTGGATACTTCCAAATGTTTGTGCATCAGGGATGAAATCCATGATAGATGCTGTTCCCTTACCGTATGTTCTTTTGCAACTGTATAGTACATTTGCTTTTGCGTGTGTTTCAAGTGCCACTACAGGAGCAGAATGCACCCCCTCAGGAATACCTGGTGTCATCACTATTTGACGTGTGTTTAAGACACATGGTGTAGTCAATAGATTACAATGGAATCTGCTTGTGTAGATTTGTTATCTGCGTTTGACATATACGTGTTTTGCTGCTTTTATCATTATAATATTCTCGAAATAGAACAATGAACAATTTAAGAACTGAAAGTGACTACTAAATTTAGTTCATCATAGCCGTAGTTATAAGCATAAAGGTTGAACTACACAAGTGACAAAGAGATAGTAACATTGGTCATTTCTTTATAATAGCGTTCGTTACAAGCGTAGACACTGTACGCAGTCTCTTTCATGATTATGGGCAAATCTTGTCACTTCTTACATGATCGGGACCCGTGAAGATCAGAGGTAGAACTGATCTTCAGTAACCCATGCTTTGCGTAAGGGGCGACTAACGGGATCGGGCGCTCAGGGTCACTGAGTTAGTTGACACATGTCATCGTATCCCAGTTGCATAGAGCGATGCTTATGTTGTTGATCACTGGATTGCCTTTTCCAGACTCAGTTACTTGCAGACCACCGCGGTATTGCTGATATTGCTCTGTGCGGAGTAAAACTAGGATCACTCACGATTACGAGATCAGACCAACAAATGCCTAGTTCACAAGAAGGATCAAGTTTCATTATCGATCATTTAATCCTCGTTCCATTGCCACTTGTTTATATAACTATCCATTCTGGTAATGAAGTTTTGATTAATCTGGAAAATGCTCTACCTGCACATTTGAGCTAATTTACTTATCGAATAATCTTTAGCGAGCATGTTAGTCGCGAGATGAAAGCAATGATCCGATTTAAAGCATGCACGGTTTTGAGTCAGAATCTCAATTTTGAATTCCGAAGACTGTGTGAGTGCTTGACCGTTCCATGACGTCCGCCTTCGCCGCTTTACAATTTGTCAACACCAAGTCTTAAGTCACAACTACTCGTATAAATTACTACTTTAGCTTCCTTGGGATCCATACTGTTCACTGTTTTCTGAATTGATTCCTCGAACAGCACATACAACATTCAAACACATGGTGTCCTTCAACGATATCGTGTGCAAATCAGGTTCCACTTAATGTCCGCAGTGACACTGGCATAAGAGGTATTTGCATTTGCGAATGGTATGCCAAATATGTTGTTTGGTTAGGTGGGATGTTTTGTTGTTTACCACCGCATTTTGTTGTTTGCCCCCTATCTTAATATTTCATCGTTTACGGTATCCACAAATGGGATACGATGACAAACAGCAGGTCAGTAAGTGTGACCATCCAATCTTAGTAACTCCCAACGACATTGTTGTTAATTAACGTTGTTAATATCGGTTCTTCAGGGATAATGTACAGTTATGACTGCAACAGTATGTAGTATTTATCTTGGTATTGTTTCAACTAATCAGGTCTAATGGCAATTGAAGCACAGGGCATCACTAACATTCGTTCTTTGCAGTCAACATCATTCAGGTTGCTGGAAGCAAGACAGAATGTCACCCTTCTCCTGTGCGTGACGTGGTTTTGCCAACTGATACTCAAGTACGTACTGTAGAACCTAAATTCCAAGTGGAAACTATCACAGCTTCTTTGTTGCAAGGGGTGTCGTCCAGTAGTCTAGTGGATAAAATGCTCGCGCATCATGATGAAGATCCGGGTTCGATTCCCCGAAGCCCATTTCTTGTGTACCCCGGTGTAATATTTGTAATATTGCTGAAAAGAAGAAGAAGAAGAAGAAGAAGAAGAAGAAGAAGAAGAATGGCTTAAAAAATAAACTCGTTCTTCAGATCACGTTTTTAAACGTGTGAACCGCCCCGGCAGCGGAGTATTTTAATGCCGTACTTCTGTGCGTATCTTATTCATCTTATCTATGCAATCATCGCCATTTGTCAAGCTATTATCTATTTTCGAAAACCAGTTCAGTAGCTCATTAAAAATAATTGTCATTACGACAAAGAGTAATCGAAGCGTGTCACATCCCGGAGGTCGTGACAGATCACGTGACGGACAGACGTGACGGTTCCTTGTGTATATGCACATCAAACAATATTCTCTAAACAGCTTGTCATCAATAACCCGACTTCGCCACATAAAATGTGTGTATTGAAATATTACACCAGTGCGACAAGCAAGGTATCGATTCATCTATGTACAGGAAGTTGTAATTGGCTGTATAGCTACCAGATGTTGGTCATTGATAAGCTTTGCCGAGTAGTGTCAAAGCCGTTGTCGGTGACTACATATATACTGGGAACGTGTCTGTCTGTGCGTGGACTATCCATGTGGCCGGAAGGCAAGCATAAAGTACGTATGATAAACCTGCAGAGAGAATATTTAGACAAAAATCAAACACTCGTGTTGTAATTACGTAATAATCAATTCAGATGATGGATGGACGTTTGAAGAGACCGCCACCTAACTGTCAGCCTCAAAATGGGTTCGATGTAATTAAAATATACTTTCGGCATAACCACTGTATGGAGATTTATATACTGATTTTGTAAAATGAAATTAACAATTTAAAGATGCATACATGGTGGATTCAAATGACCATTGAGGTTTAAAAACTGATTTAATAAAATGGATGGTTGTTAGTGCATATTTAAGTGTTTTAGTGGAATGTATTTCTGTTTCTGTTAGGGTAACACAGAAAATGTAACACATGACCAATTCAAACTAGATTTCGAAAATGACCTTTTGTTAATGCATCTTTTTGGTGACTTCATTTTCTATGAGAGCTATGACAATAAATAGCACAAACATCAAACAAAATGGCATACTGACAATGTTATTTCTCGCTTAAAGCAAACTGTTTACTGTGTATATATCAATACCTGTTTATTTGTGATGGCGTACATCGATGTTGTTGCAGCAGCTGCTTTGGCGACTACTCATTCTAGGTTGTGTATTGGGAACAATTCTGCTGGTGGTCAATAGCGGCCGTTACATCCTACATAAGAAGAGACATAAACACAATTACAACGTTCCGTTTCACGAAGGACATGCTGACAGTGTACACAGAGACTTGAGGGGTTCTGGATCTTTGTCTGGAAAACGAACATTCAGTCATATTCAGTCTGTGGACCCAAACAAAAAGTATATTGTATGCGTGTGTATTGGGTCATATATTGGAGGACTGTCGGACCGGTTGAAAGGATTTGTGACAGGGTATCTTCTGTCGCAGATGTTGGGGCGAGAGTTTGGTATAGTGATGGAACAGCCATGTAACCTTGCCGAATACTGGCAGCCCAACATGGTCAATTGGAGAGTGGACGCTGGTCAAATTAGGGCACTACCTCAGCAGAGGATGAGAGTCATTGATAACAAACAGTTTCCCATCGACGTGCAAAACAAGGATCTGAATAATATATTCAAAGGGGATGTCGTAAACATCACTATCAACGTTAACTGTGTGAGACATCTGATGAGGAACCCGTTGTTCAAACATACAGAGTGGGCAGGAAACAAAACTGAATACGACATCTATAAACACATTGTGGGTCTACTATTCCGGCTTTCGCCTTCTACTACTGACAGACTTAATGCACTACAGAAGAGGATAGGAGACAAGGTATTAATCTGTGCGCATCTTCGTATGGGCAAAAGCCAGACTTTGCCAAATGATGAATATAGGAAAACCAGGAAACCCAAACCACGAAAAGTGCTTACATTCTTACAAAGTTGGAATCAATCGGACATTTATAAAATCTTCATAGCCACTGATTCTGAGAACGTTAGGAAAAGATTTCAAAATGCTTTTCCGGAAACATATGTTGAAAATGAAGGACCTATTGTCCACATCGATAGATCTAAGAACTACACGTGTGATGGATTAGAGAAAGTTATTTTAGACCTACACGTGCTTTCCACGTGCCACGTGTTGGTCATGTCTGTCAGTGGTCTCAGTCGTACAGCCGCCATCCTCAGGGGCAGTGACGAATACGTGTATATAGCCTCGCCCACAAACATCAGCGCCACGACAAGGCTTCTTCCATAGGGATATAAAATTGATAAATACTTGCTTTGAATCCTTTTGAATCATGTATTGTGATGTTAAAGGCACGTCATCATGTCACACGTGTCTAAACATCAATGTTGCATTTCTAACTACAAAATTTATTCCGAAACGAAATTACATATTAGGATTATAATATGAAATTAAAAAGTTCGAATGAATTAATGTAAATGTGCATTAAATCGACTCTCACGCCCTTATACCGGCCGAACAATACGACAAACCAACCCCATAGAGTTATGTCCCTTGGAGCGCTCTTAAGTAATATACTACGCACAATGTGAATGGAACACATTTCGGCAGACACCGACAACACCGCCTGACACAGGGGCGTGTCTCTCTTAGAAACAGTGTTAGGAAGACATACAGTTGTATATACTCTACCCTAGTACAATATAAAAGGAAATAGTTGTAACGACGGAACCACTCCCCCCTCAATCAAAGCCAGATCTTTCCACGTACAATATTCTTAACGCCCGAACGAGACATACAAATCAAAAGCTAGTCCAAGATATTTGCCTAACAAAATGAGTTACACATGGCCTTAATCGGTAAATTATTTCAATAGTTCCTCGACTCACCAAAAAAACAGCGACTTCTGTAAATCCAGCCCCCAACTAATGGATCACACAAGACAGCGAAAGCTCCCCTTTTAAATTCATGTCTTAATTCCAGCCACGTTGAGAGAACATGTGAGTGGCTAGATTTGATCGGCAGTAACGTTCCACGGATTTAAAAACTTATTGCAGCATTTACATATCATTTCCTCGACAGTAAGCGGGCATTTTCTTAAAAAATCATCGGCAATCAAACTCACTTGTTGGTGGCCTTGACATTCAACAGATGTGAGCAGATCCGCACAAACTTACTCGGGCCATCCGATTGGTGGAAAATATAACATATCGTAAGATTTTATCTGTTTACTAAAAGGCCCGAAAAATGAACTATGCCCTCTATTTTGATTGATGTACGGAGCAGTAAATTGGTAAGAATAATTTTAGATATTGTAAAAATTCATTTGATTATGATTCATTTCAGGAAATTATATCTATAAATATTCAACTTCTAAAATTATTCTTACCAGTTTGTTGCTCAGTTCACGAGCACCAAGTTTCAGCACCCTCATTTACTCATAACTGAGTGTTATTTGAATTTATTGAAATCATGCAAAGGAGCTGGATTTTTTTATGACGCCTTGGTTTCCGATCTAGATTTACCTAAAATGTGTCTTAAATGGCAAGAGTCTTTCGATAACATTTCTTTTGATTGGAATAAAATTTGTATCACTTATTTCTGTGGTTTGAAAGATGTGTTGAAATACTTGATTTCCAATACACGTTTTTTTACACTGTATTATCTATATAAAAATGGTTTTGTAATGAGCTGAATGAGAATATTTGTCATATTTATTGGGAATGTAGAGTAACACAAACATTTTGGAATAAACTTGAAGTCTGGATGAATGATCATACTTAGAATACAACTAAAATAACAAAATATCTTGTTTGGTTTGGAACATTATACACAGAGAGATTATTATACCATATTATCCTAACTACCAAAACCTACATCCATTCATATGGGATTAACCAACACAGTCCAAAACTTGAAAAGTCCATATTTATTTTGAAAGAAATTTTCAATATAGAAAGGTTCATTGCAATAAAAATAATAGTCTCCAAAGTCATTACAGGAAGTGGAGATTGTTACGGTTAAGAATTTACCGTGACAAACGATGTAAGAAATCCCCTTGTGAACCAGCAAAACAGAACAGAGACAAGTCGTTCACGTTCAAAATATGTATTATGATGCAACGAGAGCAAGGCATACAAAGTCACAAGTCAGTTTCACAATGCAGATTTCAGGTACAATTCAAGAGAGACAAAATCGAAGTCAGTGGGTCACAAAAGTACAATATAGCAAACTCACCAAAGTCTCAGTACAGAACATCAGCACAGCGATCGGTGTGACAGCAGATAATTTAGGTCAGGCATTGACGGGTTTTGATGATCAAACCTGGCAGAGATGTAACTCCAGCAAATATGAATCAGTGTGAGTGTCGCCCTCAACACGGCAACCAGTCTTTTTATATATATTTAGCCATTTCCCGAAAGTTCGGGCACAAACGAACATCGTCAACACTGTAGAATGCCTTCGAATACGTCTCCCGAAAGTAGACACACAGAAAACTAGGAGCAGATAAATTCCTGAAAACCAGAATACTGAAAGTGTTGACCAGCTACTAAAGCAAAATGTGATCCATCATATTTAATATTTAAAAGACTAAATGTTGTGACCAAATAATAATTATTACTTAATTAATAACATAAATATACAGAAAATAAACGCAACAAGATTTATGTTCCCAGCTTAACAAGGAACTTTGGACTTAAGAGTCGGTCAATTTCTCAAGTGAAAATGTTAATTTTTGTGTACGTTTTAAGTCTATCTCCCAAACTCTAAAAATGTGAACTGATGTTTCAATGATGTACCCTTGGGAAGAATAAAAGCACCAATGTTTTTCATTGTTTTTGACAATGTTTCATTTTACTCAAACTCGACGAATATTGAATCAGTTGCGTTGCATCATGTTCTAACATGTCGTTTAATTATATATAAAGTGCCCATGAAAGTAGAAAAACGGTTTTATTTACCTTAGGGTGTAAATGCCGTCACGACGTTCAAGTCTATATATGACTATAAGCGTTTAGTGTGTTCCTATACCACGACCACCACCTTCTAACTTCTCTGATCAGTAGTATGCCCCAACCGCACTGACGCCAGCATTGCTGCCCATGGTGAGTTGACAAAATAATAGTGTTCACCTGTCTTTGAATCTGGAGTTATGTTCTGCTCATATTCACATTTAATACGTGACGTGATTGAAAAAGTTACCAGTATTAAGTTCTCAATAATTTCTGGTGATACTATATACTCTGTTTTTAGCAGAGATTTCTCATGTATGTTGAAAGTGTTTTGTCGCTCGCATTTCACTGTATTCGGTTGTGTATTGAGTATGTGGAAAGTCAGAGATATGTGCTTCTCGAGAAAAATACTTTGATGTAGATCTTGTTTGCGCTTATCGGCATGAACTTAACACATTTATTCAGTCTATATCCTGGAGACATCAAAGACAGACATTTACGAGTAAAACTCTAAGTCAAAGAATGGTGGGCAAAACTTAGTGTCACCACGTGATATACAATTATACTCAAACCCCACAGTCAAATGCGACTATCGGGATCTGGTAGTCAAGCTCGATGACTTGGTTGACAAAAGTCATCCTATCCTAATGGGGTAGATAGATCGTTGCTCATGATGTTGATCACTGGATCGTCTGGTTCTGTCTATTATTTATAAAACTCCGCCATATAGCTGGAACTTTGCTAGGTGCGGCGTTTAACAGCCCACCAACCAACCAGCCAGCCAGCCAATCAACCAACCAGCCAACCAACCGATATGGAGCGACACAAAGTGATGTGAAAGTTCGACTGACCAGAAACATTCTTGGAATATTGATACTTGAAGCGTTCAGGGAATATTCGCAAACATGATGAAAGGAAGAGTAAGTATTAAAGTTGAAACACTCATAGAATATGGGAATATACATTTTCATATCTAAAGAAGAAGACCCATGAAGGTCGGATCCCGCGGTAGAAAAGGCCTTCAGCAACCCCATGCTTGCCATAAAAGGCGGCTCTGCTAGTCGTAAAAAGCGACTAACGGGATCGGGTGGTCAAACTCTCTGTCTTTGTTATACACATGTCACCGGTTCCCAGTTGCGCAGATCGATGTTCATGCTGCTGATCACCGGACTGTCTGGTCCAATATTTGGTATCTGGTACTCAAATATTTAAAGACCACCCCCATAAAGCTGAAATATTGCTGAGTGCGGCGTAAAGCTGAACTCACTCACTCGTTCACTCTTCTGTTTTTACCAATACCACGCTTGGTCCTGCAGTTACTCTAAACATGCAGAGAAGATGGAGAGATTAATCGGCGCTTCGTGAATAAACACAGTGGTCATTGGCGTGTACATAAAATCTCCATTTTGACACCACTGCGGTTCTTCACAACGTAGAATTTGGTCAAAGGCGTAGAGTTAAATATTTTTGATAGCAAAGGCTACATGAACCTTGAACTCGAAAGCAGTTATAGTGGAAAACAAATTCATGTTATTAAGTACCGCACCACGGCAAATGCACTTTATCTTACACTTTCTGAGCAAAGTATGTGTGGAACAGATTTTTGGTCTTATCCGCCGTGACGTTGCTTGAATATTGCTAAAAGTAGCGAAAAAATACACTCACTCGCTGTCTCAGTAAAATGCAGTTTCTTGCACCTATGGTGGATTCAAACAGACACTCTCAGAGTCAGGCATCTACTCGCCCTCACGCCAAGTTAGCAATTTAACCCACCGGTCCAAAATTGATTCCGCATTAAATGGAAGTCGGACACCTGATAGTTTATCTTAGGGACCGTTCATCATTTATGACTAGGGGTGGGGTGGAGGTGATGATGATTTTAGGCGTGGGAGGGATTCACTCATTCTTTTTGGGACGTGGGTTGGGGCATCGATTTTATACACATATACTAATGGGGTAGGCGATTTTGTACATATAAACATTTTGAAATGACGCTTCAGTATTTGAGAGGCCTCTAGGTGGGAGTGGGGTGGTCACTGATTTTGTACATGACATGCAAGGGGTATCGCTTACATTGTGCATATGTTTATGCATATGTGTGCATGTGCATGTGCATGTGCATGTGTGTGTGCGTGTGTGTGTGGTGTATATTTTGGGGTGGGGGTCATTCTCACTGATACATGCTTTTCCATAAAAATACCACCCTCTAGCCGTATGTCATGAACGGTCCTTTAGATATTTGGTACACGCCTTTGAGAAGTATTCACTAGCATGACTTTCACGGCCATCGGGTGTAAATAAACAACGCCATTTGGAAACTGGTCAAACTTTACAAATGTTCTAACTGGAAGTACCGTAATATGTAACTCTAACATTGGATTAGTGCATTCATGCATGGGTTTTACGGGATAAATACCGTGTGCTTGAAATTAAAAGAAAAACATGCGTCTCATAAATTTGCAGATTAACAGTTTGGAAACAATAATACTATAACTATATCATAGTGGTGGCGAATCTACTTGTAGTTTCTGTGTACTTGTGTACATACAAGAATGTACCTTTATTCATCAAATCATTTTCGTTAGGGTCACCAAGATAAAGTCCATTCGGAAAAGAAACAAAATGAATTTTCGCATGCTGTGCTACATTCACAGGTAATAAATAATAAATAACATCAGATAAGTTAAGCCGAAACAGGTCGAAATCTAATGAGCTGCAACTTTGTCCTAGTCTAGTGTGCAATACGTTTATGTATCTCATATCCTAAATGTAATATGTCGGTGGCCGAGCGTATCGGTCCAATACGTCAGTTTTAAGAGAATATACTGACGGATTGTTTCTGACTTTTGACGGCAGACTTTCCCATTTACATAATGTACCTATAACATTGGATCTTTTAAACGCGGGATGTCCGTGCAAAAAGTACGCCAAAATTCAATTCTCGAGATTATATTTGATGTTTTCTAACACTGATGGTGGTATAGTGAGTGAGTGAGTTTAGTTTTACGCCCCACCCAGCAATATTCCAGCTATATGGCAGCGGGCTGTAAATAATCTAGTCTTGACCAGACAATCCAGTGATCAGCAGCATGAACATCGATCTGCGCTGTTGGGAATCGATGACATGTGTCAACCAAGTCAGCGAGCCTGACCACCCGATCCCGTTAGTCGCCTCTTACGACAAGCATAGCCGCCTTTCATGGGGTTGCTGAAGGCCTATTCTACCCCGGACCTTCACGGGTAGCAAAAGCAGAAGACATCCGATAGTGTTATGCCCATACCACTTCACACCACCCGTCCCACCAAGTCAGCGAGCCTGACCACTCATTTTTGTCTGAAGAAATAAAAACCTCGTCTCATCAAGCATGTTTTAGAATTATACCTTCCTGTAATGTAATATTGAGTGTAGTTATATTAGTCCGGAGTAGTAAGACCCTCGTATTACCAAACATGGAAAGGCTTTTGTTGCTTCTACTGAACAGATTTCCTATTAACATTTTGTTAATTAATGCTACTATAATGATATATTCGAAGTAATTAGCTTCATTGTGAGACATTTATGATGTGGACTGTCAGTATATAGATTTTTTCCAGCCCGTCTTCAACGCCACTCCTACCACCGGCCTTGACAGTCTTCTAACAAACATGTGCCTTGTCATAATAATTGTACGTGTGAGTATTAGCTGACAACGGGTGTGTGGGGACGTCATTAGACCCCGCTAATGATGGCAGAGACAAGCTTCATTGTCTGCTGCTTTCACGGGTTTCTGGAAGTAACATCTCCTGATTAAAAATAGTTAACCTGCGAGAAAGTGAAATGAACAGCATCTTTATTCTCCGAGTCACAGTGGTGCAAAGTGTGAAGTCACCCCGCTGTGACGCAGCTGAATATAGTAGCTGCGCACCTTTGTTCCCTTTAAACAGCTGAAAGTCCAGATTACTAACATATCCCTGAAATCACGTATATCTGAAACAGCCATATACAAACCATTTTATCTTGATGACATCAATATTATGCTACTCGTTTTTCTCATCCTTGCAGTCAACACCATTTGATGTCCAATCCGTCTATCAGTATTTATTTAAATTATTAAATTGTGTTTAACAATGATCAGCGACGAAACTAGTCGTTTCCAGAGGACCAAAATGCTCAAAGCGGTTTGTTGGAATTAATTGTCAAGGGTATCGAGGTCGGCTATTCGTGCCACAACTCGTCACGAGCAATGGAACTGTGGAGACGCTGGGAATGCCTGAAATTACAAAAAATAATAAAACTGATACCTGTTTGCTTATCGCGGGGTGTATTAGTGTTACGAGAGTGGCCGACCTCTCTTAAATTCATCAATCATGACCGGCCATGAGAAGCAGCATGCACAATGTGAATGAATATGTGAACATCATACGCATCGATCTACGAAATTAGGACACGGTGACATGTATCAAATATGTTACTAAGCCTGGTCATCCAATGGTCGCCTCTTACCAGAAGCATGAACAAAATAAATTATTGCAGATCAGTTCTAACTCGGATCTTCATAGGTTACTCAGCATTACTAAAAAAGACAACAGAGGGGCTGGGTCCCCAGAACGCAGGAACTCAGTCCCGAACAACATCAGTTAACATCAAACAAAACACCACTCATTTCCTTGCATCTCCCTCTTCATCTCTCATTCATCATAATCAAGAGCTGGAATATTTTTATGTTGTCAAACGTCTTGAACAGGTGATAGGTAAGGTTTAGTTACTTACCCTGTGTCAGGGCTAACGGTCAGTTAGTTATGAATCTAGTGTTACCTGTATGTATCTAGTGTTACCAATATGTATATAAAGTTACCTGCATGAATCTGGTGTTACCAGTATGTATCTACTGTTACCTGTATGAATCTGGTGTTAGCTGTATGTATCTCCTGTTACCTGTATGTATCTAGTGTTACCAGTATGTATCTACTGTTACCTGTATGAATCCGGTGTTACCAGTATGTATCTACTGTTACCTGTATGAATCTGGTGTTACCAATATGTATCTCCTGTTACCTGTATGAATCTGGTTATTTTGTGTATCTAGTGTGTATCGTGTCCAGAGGACGTTAAGCACATCCTGTTCATACCAGTAAAGTCCACAAAGAGCAATCTGTGTGTATAATTCTACTGCACTCAGAAGACACTCTTTTGCCACCGTTGGAGTATATAACAATGGAGTGAGAGTGAGAGTGCGTGAGAGAGCGTGTGAGTGTGAGTGAGTGAGTGTGGGTGAGAGTGAGAGTGTGTGAGAGAGCGTGTGAGTGTGAGTGAGTGAGTGTGGGTGAGAGTGAGAGTGTGTGAGAGAGCGTGTGAGTGTGAGTGAGTGAGTGTGGGTGAGAGTGAGAGTGTGTGAAAGAGCGTGTGAGTGTGAGTGAGTGAGTGTGTGTGAGAGTGAGATTGAGAGTGTGTGAGAGAGCGTGTGAGTGTGAGTGAGTGAGAGTGTGTGTGAGAGTGAGAGAGTGTGAATGTGAGTGTGAGGGAGAGCGAGATTGACAGTGACTGTGTGGGAGTGATATGGGGAGTGAGAGTGAGTGAGAGAGAGTGAGAGTGAGAGTGAGTGAGAGTGAGTGGGAAGAAGAGGGAGAGCGGGAGTGAGAGTGAGAGTGAGAGTGAGAGCGGGAGTGAGAGTGAGAGTGAGAGTGAGTGGGAAGAAGAGGGAGAGCGGGAGTGAGAGTGAGATTGAGATTGAGAGTGAGAGTGAGTGGGAGAGAGAGGGAGAGTGGGAAAGACAGTGAGAGTGAGAGTGAGTGAGAGAGAGGGTGAGAGTGAGAGTGACTGTGTCGGAGGGAGACGGAGAGTAAGAGTGAGAGTGAGAGTGACTGAGAAGGAGAGTGAGAGTGAGAGTGGGTGTGAGTGTGAGAGTGTGTGTGTGTGTGTGTGTGAGAGAGAGAGAGAGTGTGACTGTGTTGGAGGGAGACGGAAAAAGAGAGTGAGAGTTAGACGGAGAGCGGGAATGAGATTGAGAGTGAGAGTGAGAGTGAGAGTGAGAGTGACTGTGGTGGAGGGAGACGGAAAAAGAGAGTGAGAGTTAGACGGAGAGCGGGAGTGAGAGTGAGTGAGAATGAGAGTGAGTGAGAAGGGGAGGGAGAGCGGGAGTGAGAGTGAGAGTGGGTGAGAAGGAGAGCGGGAGAGTGGGAGTGAGAGTGAGAGTGACTGTGGTGGAGGGAGACGGAAAAAGAGAGTGAGAGTTAGACGGAGAGCGGGAGTGAGAGTAAGTGAGAGTGAGAGTGAGCGAGAAGGAGATGGAGAGCGGAAGTGAGAGTGAGTGTGAGAGCGGGAGTGAGAGCGGGAGTGAGAGTGAGAGTGAGAGTCAGTGAGAAGGAGAGCGGGAGTGAGAGTGAGAGTGAGAGTGAGAGTGAGTGAGAAGGGGAGGGAGAGCGAGGGTGAGGGTGAGAGTGAGTAAGAGAGATTGAGAGTCAGTGAGAGAGTGGGGTTGGCTGTGTGGGAATGGGAGGAGTAATGAGAATGAGAGTGAGTGTTTCATTAAGGGTGAGTGTGAAAGTAAGATTGAGAGTGGTGGCGCTAGAGGGCGTGAGGACGTGAGAGATACTTCGTAACACAGATCAGCGTCAGGCATCAGATGATGTGTACAGATCTGAATGTAACGTGTGTGTATAGTGAGTTTCTGTTTATATGGTTTGTAATGCATAACTATGTATAGGTTGTCGTTCCTGTATAGTATGGAATTTGTAAACATGAAAAATGCATTTCTCTATACAACACGTGTGTGCGTACGTGCCTGCGTACGTGACGGTGTGAGTTTAGTTTTAGTTTGTCTCGTATGATTGACAGCCATTTGTAGTGCTGAGTGTGTTCGTTGTGCAGCAATACCACTGGAGGTTGCACCAGAATCGAACTTTACACAATCTACTTACATGAGATTTCTACGTGAGATGTGTGCTTTTCAGCCATTAGGCAACCCACAGTCGCACGTGGAGCACGCGGATATAATAATACATACTTTCTGGTGTTTGTGATAATCGATACTTTCTGGTGAGCACCTGAAACATATTTGTGATCACTGAAACTTTCTGGTGTTCACCTGAAACATGTTTGTGATAATTGATATTACCTGATGTACACGTGAAACATGTTTGTGATAATTGATATTACCTTGTGTACACGTGAAGCATGTTTGTGATATTTGATATTGCCTGGTGTACACCTGAAACGTGTTTGTGATGACTGAAGCTTTCTGGTGTTCACCTGAAACATGTTACAATAATTCATATTTGTGACAAGCGAATTTGTCGTGTTTCACGTGCACCCGACGTGGGGCGCGGGTTGGGCTCCACATTGCCACTTCCCAACACACAAGCCAGCAAAATAAAGAAAAAACACGTTGAAAAGGACGTTTAATAAGTGAAAAAAAGCGACAAAAAAGTACAGAGACTAGTCAAGGACACAAAGAGACCAGAATATGACCCTTTTGTGGATCCGTCTCTCGCCATTAGATTGTCTCTCTTTATTTTAGTTCCCGTGAGTTTCCAATTTTTCACCTCTAAACACCCTTGTACGACGCCCAATTACACACTGTTTTCTCCTGTGTGGAAATGTTAGCCTTAACGTGATAAAAAATAATCGTACCTTTACACAATCATAAAAAGCAGGTCAGCTTGATCTTTCCTCTCCCCCCCCCCCCCCCCCCTATTTTCATCGTGTGAAGCCATTTCCGGTAGTGATGATATTGTTGGACTAGTGCTGTTTTGTTTACGACGAAAAAACATCATAGGTTTTCATCATCAATAAAATCAAAGACAATTTCCAAGTGAAAATTTGTGAAAATTACTGTCTAAATTTGAAAAGTTAAAAAATATCAGTCCACAACTTCTGTTTTGTTCATATTCATATATTCTCCCGCCCGCTCTCTTGTTGGTTGAGATTGAGATGAGAAACATATAAAAAATGCATGTCCTTAGAGACCGGTCGGTTCTACGTACATTAGCCAAAAATGCTTAGAGACCAGTCAGCCCCATACACAAACAAGGAGACAAGAGAGACATCAGAGATATGTTTATTCATTCTAAGGAACATCCACACTTGTAATTAACAAAACAATAGAGATAAGTGAAAGACATAAAATCACAGATCGATTCCAACCATGACTGGCAAGGTAGTGTGCTGTCGAGTACACAGTACAAATCAATAATTAATTCAACAACAATTCAATAATGAATAGTCATGAATATTTACAGTGAGCGACGAATACGTTTGAGCATTGTGTGATTAACCAGTCCGTAATTACAGTCCGCACTGTAGGAATCTCCGTTGCTATACCGACATGCACCACTACGCTGACGTTCCAATTTCAGTGTATAGCATAAATGCAGATTTCAGATTGTAGATGCAACGTTGGAGAGATGGGCGACTTAATCACTTTCACTCACCGATGCATGTCGATGTGTATATAAATATGGCAGACCTCATTAACACTACCTTTGCGGTAACTGAGAACATGAGAACAATGGCGTTCTGTAGTCCAGTATTGAAGCTTGGCCTGTGAACGGTTTCGCCAGAAAAAGCTATGTACATAAACGTGTGCCTTTACTCAATATCAGCTAGTCAGTCGTCAGAGGCCTCCCCTGAGAGAAAGATGGCTTTCTGGCAATCAGGGAGGCTTTACATTATGATGAAGTGGAAAGGAATGGGCATCAAATTCTGCTTTTTTGGCGCGATGAGCGAGAACGTCAGTCATTACAAGGTGTGTGGTATTGTATCAGTCAATAACAAATGACAACCATTATCTCTCTATGCGACTGTCATCTGAAGGTGACAGAATTTGCGTGGGCGATATGTATGGGTGGCTGGTATACCACGCTCCATGCGGAAGAGCTTTCGTGTCACGCCACACAGAATGGGTTCACTGACGCAGGTAAACGTTTCACCCTTTGTGGAAGCCGTCGGTGTGATACCTTTAGGAGTGTGATCTTTATCTGGGCAATCGGATTTACTGTTGACGCACACATGGCCATCCATGCCGTCCCCTCTGTGTGGTGACTGATCCTTTATATAGCAAATCGACCTCAGTATCATTGCCGATCCTTTACAACAGCGGTTTCAGGCGACTTCATGAACAGGATCAGCCGTCCCTCATTGTGATAGCTGATCCATTACAACAGAGAGTTGGGGCAACTTACAGAACAGGATTAGACGCCCCCTCACTGTGATAGCGGATCCATTACAACAGAGAGCTGGGGCAACTTACAGAACAGGACCAGCCGTCCCTCACTGTGATAGCGGATCCATTACAACAGCGAGTTGGGGCAACTTACAGAACAGGATCGGACGAGCCCTGACTATGATAGCGGATCCATTACAACAGCGAGTTGGGGCAACTTCATCAACAGGATCGGACGAGCCCTCAATTAGGTAGATGATCCAATACACATCGAACTGTGACTTCATCGACGGGATCAGCCGTTCCCCCAGTGTGGTGCCTGATCCTTTCCAGAGAGAATTGTGACGACTTCGTCAGGGAGGTTGACTGTGTCCCCAGTATGCAGGCAGTCCAGTTCCGTACTGAACTGCCGTGACTTCATAAAATTGGTCAGCCTTGCCCTTAACGTAATGTCTGATCCTTTACACAGCGAAATGGGACGGCTTCATCAATGATATTGGCCATGCTAGTTAGACTGTGGATCCTTGTATCCAGTGAGATGCACCGGCTGATCAAACTAACAATGCATTGCGATTGCCTAGTGGCCTAAGGCAATAAGTCAATAAAGAACTGAAATAACGATGGTTCACATCGATGCCTTATAACAAACGACTGTTCCGATACACGTAAACAATAAAAACCATACCGACATGTAACAAAGGTGAAAACTTATCTTTAGACACCCAAAACAAATAATGCCTCAATGTGTATTGGCGTCTTATTCCATATCCATGTGCTAGATATATAACAAAGCTGATCTATCAACACCCAGTCATACCACGAAACAAACGCCATGAGTACCCTACATGACCAATCTGCATTTGCACCACAGGCACATGGAGTTGGTCATGTCACAGTGGTTCCATTATTTATCTCACATTATCTATCTCAAAATAGAACACAGCGTTACTGACCCACTATCCTCCACACCAGGAAACTAATCACAATGTTCAATTCCCATTGCACATAAGACGCTTTCACATCGATACTGAAAATGGAAACGAGTTGTGATCAACAAATTCGTGGACAATACACCAGCTAGAATGATCACAACGTGTAAGATATCGTTGATGTCGTTAAATGTCCAAGTCTACAGGACATCCTCAGGCTCGGGTAAGCCAAGAACATGAGTATTATAATAATAGGGGCGATTCCATTGGTTTGGATGGCATAGTTGTGCATTATTGGAGATATACCGAGGAAACAAATATGGGAACACCACGTCATCCCAGTGTTCCGTTATTTATTTTCAGATTTCTGGAAACAAACGGGAAAGTTAAAGGAACGCTTGAATGTTTTTATTTGTTCCTCTCAGCATATTTTTCGTATCTTATGTACTTTTCTTCTTAATTTCATTTCAAGCGTTTACGTCATATTTAAAATAAAGAGATCTGTCAAGGTATTGGTACTATACCGGTGTGATGGTAAGCAGCAGTCATTTGTTCCGTCTAACATCTACGCAGAACCAACACCTCAGAAATGGTTCGCGTCAGCATAAGTCGCATGACCTTGGCCTTCGATCTACGGGAGTCATTTTGTTTGGACCTGTTCCAAGTTGACTGTCAGAGTTTTCTAGTCACTGGCATTTAAACAATGCAGCAGTGGCGTCTGCTGGCAGTGGAGTAGGTTTGACGTGAAGGGCAAAGACTGCTCCACTTCGCGAGTCGACTGGACCCATGCTTCAGGCGACCAAATCCACCTGGACATATCCGCCTTTAGCTGGCTTGTGGTGCACTCGCTCAGTCACTGAAAGAGCCGTACCGACATTTGTCAATGTTAGATTGCAAATAAACAATGACAACCTGATTGATAACGGCCATTGTCAGGCACAGTGAGGGCATTATGAAGATATTGTGATTTCGCTTTACTTGACGTGGTAGACTTGCACCAGTTTCCAAGGCAAAGAATAATAGTTTAGATATTTTATTTCTAAAACATAAGAAATATCCGACAGGGTTACTTGCATCTTCGAAGGGCAGACATATTACATTTGGGGAGGATACAGCTTTTTGAGAAAGGAGAGGCTGCACTCTCTTGAGAAAGGAGCGGAGTGCACCCGTTTTCACGGTTCACATAATACCTGTTCATAGAATTCAGGCAAAACAGGGAAGGGGTGGGAGAGGGGATGGGGATGAGGATGGGGATGGGGATGCGCATGCGCATGCCTGCATCCCCCGGTCGATCTGCTTACGTACACCTGTGTGCTCAGCATTCAGTACTGCATTAGAGCAAGGCTACTAGCGAGCCGCTTATGATAATTCTATACATGTTTTATGGTTCTTCACTTCATTATACATACAGTTCATGTGGAATGTTACATGTTTGGTGGTCTGTACAACCATATATATATATAAATACATGTATACCCAGTTATCGTCACCTACAACACCACAAAACGTGCATCTATTCCAAAGTATTATTGCTACAAAATCAAAAATTCGATGGTTTGGTCAGTCCAACAGAAGATGGCTTTGTTGTTATGGCGGGGTAGCACACCGACTATCAAGCTGCAAATCTCGTGGCAGCCCCGCTATACAACGTTCTTATCTTCACATGCTGTGTGCGTTCATAGCGGGTTGCCATTTGTCAACACTAGAGTTACCTACCTTTATGTGGCGCCATTTCAAGGACTTTCTGGCTCTCTCGGGCAAGACAATGCTCCTTAACGATTTGGGCATCAAAATCGTTTCCATGGTAACGAATATGATTCGATGACAGCGAGATTTTACCTTCGCAGCATGACACAGTGCCGGTCATGATCATGGTGTCTATCCTGGCTTATCAATTGTAATTTAGCATCAGACAAAGTGAGAAGTCATGCGTACTTAACTGCCGGGCATAAGAAAATAAATGCTCTTACATCGTTATTGAAACGCATCAAGACTGACCCCTTGAAGATTCGGTTTAGGATTGACCATCAGTAATTTAGAATTGACCTTCAGTAATCCAGTCTTGTCGAAAGAGATGATTATCGGGATCGGGTGGTCAGGCCCGCTGACTTGGTTGAAACATTTCATCGGATCCCAGTTGCGAAGATCGATGCTCATGCTGTTGATCACTGCACTATCTGGTCCAGACCCGATAATTTACACACCGCCGCCATGCAGCTGGAATATTGCGTATTGGGTGTGGCGTAAACTAAACCCACTCACCTATCAAGGCTCACACCAGTTGGGTCTAAAACACAACTACAATGTCTGATACTTACATCAGATACATCACAACCAGCAACTTGTTAATTGATTCTTGTTTGATATTTACCCGCTATTAAGCAAGAGCGATACTGCCTTTTGCCCGGCAGTGTAGTCTATATGGACATCGTTCTGAAGTGGCAATATGTTTATATGGTTTAAGGATTGATATCGGATCATATATTTACCAATCACATCATAAGTCCCCTTTTTATCTTCAGGGTAAGTATTTTGCCGTGTGGAAAAGAACTTAAAGCGAAAATCTATGGAAGACACCGTGTGCGAGTCCCAAAAAGTCACGACTTTCCTCTCGAAACCGTTTGAAGTGTCAGTTAGGATTCGATGATATCTTTAAACCAATAAACAAGGCCAGTAGATTCATGAAACAGCTATATACAGCTTTTGATATTTTTGGCATAGGTGATATATGAAAATCTCGTTTGAAAACACCTGTTGTTGCCTTGGCAATGATCACGTCCGTGACCTGCATGACCTTGACCTGCAATGATCATGACCTTGACCTGCATGACCAGGCTTTCACAAAGCTATCACAGTAGCCTAATGGTTGAATCCGTTAAAGAGCAAACAGCATCGTCATCAAAGGCACCAGCTTCCATCATCTGTTCTCTCTGGGTGCTAACGTCTTCAGGGTAGACAAAGGCCACAAAGAACATGAACAGGATTTCCACACAGACACTGTTTTCCCTCTAACAAACTCACAATGGTGTGCTAGATTCTTCTCACTTTATTCCATTCACGAACTTAGGTAGGTGACCTTTGCTGTGTCCGTTACAGTGGGCCATGTTTGTGGGTTTGGACTTCCGGCATCTGATGTACTTTGACAACCATTCACACGCCAGCGCTATGGCGGCAATCACCACGCCAATACCGATAAGATAGAAGGCACTCTGAACGTCAATCAAGATTATAGGTTTGGCTTCCGTTGTGAGAGAACCTTTGCAGAAGCTGTTCTTGGCCCACCATCTTTTCTTCCAGATCTGGAGCAGCCCGCTCTCGTAGATGCGCATCATCCTACAGAGAAACAGTATAAATATTCTACATCAACAATTCAAATGAAATATACGAATCAACGTTCAAAGGGATAATCAGAGCTTCCATTGTATTCAAATATACATTTAGCTTAACCCGACATGCAAAAATAGTTCTCCAAGGTTGTAATTCATGTAACTATAAATTGAAGCTCTGTCGTCAAGTTATATGTAAACTTATCTTCAATTTTTAAAAATTTGAAAATTCCAAAAGATAAGACCTTGTAAGTATTATTCCAGTGCTGTCTAAGAGTTAATTTCTTAACACGATTAAGTGAGTTCCCTTTTCGTCTCGGTTTATTTATAAGAATGATGTTGTGTATGTCAGGAAATTAATGAAGGTTAAAATACCCCTATCAAAGGTTGAGTAGTATACAGGAAGGTATATCTTTATCGTTTAAACATGAATAAGTATTTACATATTACATATAAAAGTACCCAAGACACATGGTCATGTGTCCAACCCCTTGAAGTCGCGATTTAGCTCCATCTAAAGACGCACTGTGAGCTCGAGAACCATTGTAGTAAAAAAAAATGCAAAATCGTTCATTTTAAAAAAAGAAACAACAGTTCCATGACTTCCATAGGGACAATAAAGTTGCTCTTAAGTAGCTTGTGGTGAGAGGCGAATAACGGTATCGGGTGGTCAGGCTTGCTGACAGGATTGGCAGATGTCATCGTATCCTAGTTACGTCGATCGATGCTCATGTTGTTGATAAGTGGATTGTCAGGTCCAGACACGA